>NC_056740.1:105765857-105828357 GCF_019279795.1 Protopterus annectens | reverse complement strand
GATGACATCCTCCCTGTGTGTGGACATCAGTGTTACAGACAGCAGGTAGCAATGCCTCTTGCAGCAGAACCTGTAGACACAGGCCAAATCCACATTTGGGTAAGGTTCCAGACCTACAGACAGCGTGGGTAGTGTTGTTGTGTGCAATGTATCTTGCTGTTCTTACAGGGTGTCTGTGTACATGGTACTTTTTCATGGGATGTTGTCTGTCTGCATAGCTCTCAACTGTGGGCATATCTGTATGATACCAGGGGGGATTGGCTGTTAGGTTTTGTCTGTGCACCACACAGGTATTGTCCCAGATATATCTGTGGCATTGTGTCTGTTGAGTGCTATCAGTACATGGCTACATCCATTTGTTTTTCAATGTCATATCCCTGCATAAGTGTATGCTGCAAGAAATCCTGTAACACCAGGAATTTCCAGGGAGTGTAACAGCAATAATGCAAATATGGCCCTATGTTCCTGCCTCTGTCCTTCACATATATGCCAGTCTTTGTCCTGCTGTGATACAGGAAGGGTTGTTAGGTAATGGCCTATCATTATTTACTGCTAGCATTACTGCTATCATCCCAGTCATGTCATGGACTCCCACATCAACTGTTGGGCCAAGTCCATAGATAATATGGGGGCAACAGCTGGAGAACACATATGTGCCCTTGTACATTCCAGAGGTAAGTGTGTGGTACACAGTGTTCCTTGTCCTTGTACAGCCTTTTATGGGGGGTTCTATGCCATTAACCTAGGCTATGGCACCTTTTCAACCTAGGCTATGGTTAGCATTACTTAATAGTTCATTAGCACTATATTTGCCATTTGGAAATGATTTATTCTTCATTACAGGTTATATATGTGTCTGGTATCCATGATTCATGTGTACATACACTGTATGGGGACCTGGGGGCTTCTACACTTTATTACAATAACACCTCAAATCTATGCTTACTGCAGTACTCCAGTTCACATATTTATGTTATGTAGCAGGTTATACCACTTCACACTGTACATAGATTCAGTTCACACATTTGGTTTAATTTTCCTGTGGTGAGAATTAGTTTGCTGATACCTCATACATATCTATTGCTATAATGGCTTAGTGGTTAACTACCATGACTATAGTGTACAGGGTCCTGAGTTTAAGCCTTCCAGAGGCAGTTTATTTTGTTGCTGGGCAGAACATGGGCCATTGGATCCAGAGTGATTAAAGCACTCTAAAGCAGTTGTAAGCGGGTATGTGCAGATTTGAGCGATGGTAAGCACTGCTAACCTCCGGTTACAGTTTGTTACACTCAGTTAGCTTCTACTTTGCTTAATCTGTGTAGGCAATGCTTACCCCCACGCAATCACACTTAGACACGCTTACTACTGCTTATTTTTGCTTAGACCTGCTTACTTGTGCCTTATTCATTATGACACTCACACTTCACATGTGCATTTCATGCAGTACTCCAGTTCACATTTACATGTTATTATGTAGGTTATACAGCAAAAAGATGTAAATATATGTTCATATACAGTTTTCACATGGAAAATGATATGTGCTGCAGTGTGACTTGAACCGGGAATGCCTTTTCATTAGGCAAATGCTCTAACCACTACACTATTGCTGTGCTGCTTCATTTGCATATATATTCCTTGTTATCCTCTTCAGCCTTTTCAGCTGCTTTAACCATAGTTAAGCGATGGGCAAACCCGCGCACCTATGGTTAGCTGTACTCGGGGTTTTCAAAAAATAAATACAAGGGTCTCTTTATTTTATTTCAATGTACTGTTGCTGTTGAACACATGGGGACTGTTGGTGGAGATACGCGGTCACCTATAAGCAGTTTCACTCATTTATTTACACTTTCTTCTGTTCTACTTTGCAGGGGCATGTTTATTCTGAGAGCTCTGCTTTCAGACATGCCCCCTGCACTCATCCATGCTCAGTGTAGGATTTGGAGCTCAGCCAGCACGCCTTCATTAATATGCATGGCACTCTGCCATCCTCCTCTTAAACTGCCGCTTACGTGCAGGACTAGTTTAGTCCTGTATGGCAGATTAGTAAATCTGGGGGTTAGTTTATTAAACAATAACAGAGCTTTCAGGAATCACCCTTCATCAGTGTTTAACCTTCAGTAAAACAACCATTTAATTTATATTAAATCAAGTTGAACACATGACACAGCCATCCAATAGAATTAATCTACTAATCACAAATTAAAACACATAAAATTTCTCTTGTCATTTAAAAAAATCATCACTTATCATTCTAAAAAAAAAAAAAAACCATTTCAAATCCATTATATCAATGCTGCATTTGTTTCTTAGCTAAAATTGGTTTTATTGTTATTGTACTATTTAACCGGGAAAAGACATCAGCTTCTAATCTAATAATCCATTTATATTCTACTATTTCCAGTCTATTGTTGGCATCCACACCTCTATGGTTCTTATGTATTATTTCTATCACCTTAAATTTAAAATCATGAGTTACTTCTTTTTCCAAAATATGTTTTGTTAAAGCATTAGTCTTTAAATTGCTTCAAATATCTGATTTATGCTCTATAATTCAATTTCTCAGCCTATGATGGAATTTCACCCCGGGGATCACGTCAGTCACCCTGCTAGACAGGAGTCCAGGGAAGTAAATAGTGTGGGAAGAAATAGCCAGGGAATTGTTATGGCTAGGCTTGTATAGGCCCTAGGGCTGATAGCCTAGTTCCAACCTATGAACCTATGACCGACTACATTTCCCCACATAGAAGCACTCACATTTTGAGCAGGTCCTGAAATGCACTATTAATATAGTATTGCAAGTCACCTGACATTTAAACTTGTATAATCTCTTTGTTATTGGATGTTGAAATTCCACTAGACCACTAATATTCTTACAGCAGCTGCAATTATGACAGGGGAAACATTCCACATTTACCTATTATTATGCCAGTACTATTAACATTAAAATCTTTATAACATAATTTTCTTCTCAGGTTCATACAGTTCCTATATGTGAATCTGGGTTTATCACCCAATATAGTTATAAGTTCTGGCAGAGACATAAGGATTCTCCAAAGTTTTCTTATAATTGTTTTACTTCTTTTGGTCTAAGATTATATGTGGTGACATATCGAAGAGTAGCTGCTTTTTGTAAACCTACATTGGTTAATAAATAAATATCATTTTTTTCACTGAAGTAAGGGCGCATTATCTGCATCTTTTTATCACTTTATTCTCTATACTTAAGTTAATTGGCCATTTCTTCCATCTGCTCCTTACATCTAACTTCATCAGTATTCATCCTACTTACTCTTGTGAATTGTCCCTTCACTATACCCTTAAAAACATGGTGAGCATGCATACTTTTTATGTGTGCATATTTATTCACCTGTTTTACTTTCTGTGTACACTTGTTTTTAACAAAGCCATATTCTTACATATCTGCACATCTAAATAAACAATTGTGCTATTTGAATAACTCATTTTAAATGTCAAAAATTCTGTAGTGCCATTCAAGTAGTCCACAAAACTCAATAAGTTCTGTTTATTCCCTTTCCACATTAAAAACAGCTGTCCAATATTTTGTTATACCAATGGTTCATGGATGACTGTTTTTTTAATATGGAAAGGGAATGAACAGAACTTATTGAGTTTCGTGGACTACTTGAATGGCACTACAACATTTTTGAAATTTAAAACCAATTATTCGAACAGCACAATTGTTTATTTGGATGTGCAGATATGTAAGAATATAGCTTTGTTAAAAACAAGTGTAGACAGAAAGGAGACTCAGGTGAATAGAAATGCACACATGAAAAGTATGCATGATCACCATGTTTGTAAGGGTATAATGAAGGGACAATTTACAAGAGCAATTAGGTTGAATACTGATGAAGTTAGATGCAAGGAGCATATGGAAGAAATGGCCAATGAATTTAAGCATAGAGGTTATAGTAATAAATTAATTATGGAAATTATGAGCTATGTTATGGATAACAGGATGCAGATAGCTCACCCTTACTTCAGTGAACAAAATGGTATTGATTTATCAACCAATGTAGGTTTACAAAAAGCAGCTACTCTTTGATATGTTACCAAATATAATCCTAGAACAAAAGAAGTAGAAAAAATTATAAGAAAAAATTGCAGAATCCTTATGTCTATGCCAGTACTTATAACTATATTGGGTGATAAACCCAGATTCACATATAGGAACTGTATAAACCTGAGAAGAAAATTATGTTATAAAGATTTTAATGTTAGTAGTACTGGCATAATAATAGGTAAATGTGGAACGTTTCCCTGTCGTAATTGCAGTTGCTGAAAGAATATTAGTGGTCTAGTGGAATTTCAACATCCAATAATAAAGAGATTATACAAGTTTAAATGTCAGGTGACTTGCAATACTGTATCAATAGTGTATTTAGGGACCTGCTCAAAATGTGAGTGTTACTACATGAGGAAATGTAGTCACAGGCTGAGAGATCGAATTATAGAGCATAAATCAGATATTCAAAGGAATATAAAGACTAATGCTTTAGCAAAACATATTTTGGATACAGATATAACTCATGATTTTAAATTTAAGGTGATAGAAATAACACATAAGAACCCTAGAGGTGGGGATGCCAACAATAAACTGGAAATAGCAGGATATAAATGGATTATTAGATTAGAAGCAGATGCCTTTCTGCGGTTAAATAATACAATAACAATAAAACCAATTTTAGCTAAGAAACAAATGTAGTATTAATATAATGGATTTGATCTGCGCAGTGTCCACTGGACATCAGCTGGATTGAGGGTGAGCATCTTCTTGTTAGGGCCGATGGGCATTTTCTTTGCTGTTGTTCTGTTTCCTTCTTCAAATCTGCTGAAGTAAACTTTCAGCTTATTTAGGAATTCCTTGTTGTCCTCACATTGCGAAGATAGGAGTTTGTAATCATTTATGGACTGGATACCCTGCCATAGGTGCCTGGGTTTTTTGGTCAGAGAAGTAGCTCTGGATCTTTCTGCCATAGGTGCATTTTACTTCCCTCACACCTTTCTTCAGATTCAGTCTGTCTGTTCTGAGGGCTTCCCTGTCAACAGACCTGAAGGCTGGGTTCCTTGCTTTCAGTAGCTCGTACATCTCTCTCGTCAACTAGGGTTTCTGGTTGGCTCTTGTGATGATGGTTTTGGTGACTGTCACATCATCTACACATTTTGAGATGTAGCCCATCACTGCCTTGGTGTACTCCTCCAGGTTGATACACTGGTTCTCAGTAGCTGCCTCCTTGAATATGCTCCAGTCTGTTCTCTCAAAACAGTCCTGGAGTGCTGAGATTGGCCTGCCCATACTCTTACTTGTTTCACTGTTGGTCTTCCTCTAGTTAGCAATGGTTTATATGCTGGTAGTAACAATATGGAGAGGTGGTCAGAGTTTCCCAGGTGGGGGTGAGGCACTGCTTTAAATGCCAGCTTAACATTGCAGTATACCTTGTCCAGTGTGTTCTCCCCCCTTGTTGCAAAGTCCACATATTGGAAATAGTGGGGCGGAACCATTTTTAAGTTGGCCTAATTAAAGTCACCTGCCACTATATGAACACAGTATGGATTCAGATTTTGCAGTTCATTTATAGTCTGGTGTAATGTAATTATTGCCTCATTTGGATTAGCACTTTGAGGACTGTAGACAGTTGTGATGCAGATGCTGTTAAATTCCCTGGGTAGGTAAAACAGTCTGCATTTCAGTGACAAAAGCTCTAGATTATCTGAGCAGTGCGAGGATACTATCTCACAACTGATACACCAGTTGTTACTGATGTATATGCAGACACATCCCTCTCTGGACTTACCACTGAGAGAATGTATTCCATCTACTCTAAAAAGTGATAGCTCCTCCACGTGGACTGCACTGTCATAAATGTTAGAGTTTAGCCAAGTCTCAGTAAATGTAAGCACAGAGCAATTCCTCATCTTGTTCTGAGTAGATAATTCCAGCCTTATATAGTCCATGTTGCTTTCCAGTGATTGAACATTTGCCAGCAGGATGGATAGGAGTGCAGGCCTGTAGGGATTTGCCTTAGACCTTGCAGTGATTCCAGCCATAGATCCTCTTTTGTGTGTTCTCTCACACCTCTTTCATTTCCTTCTTTTACCATGATCCAAAAATATCCGTTCTATACATACAAGACATTTTGTTCCATGTTTAAGATTCCTAGCTCCTATAACTTGAGAACATGGTGAGAGTTGCAGGCTCTAGGTCCGACTCTAAATTGGTTACAAGTGGCATCCCCCAAGGCTCAGTCCTGGGACCCTTCCTGTTCGGTATATAATTCTCAAAGGTACAGGCAAGCACAGGAGGACTATGGCTGACCAAGTTTGCAGATGACTGCAAACTGGGGCCCATAGTTGACTCTCCGGCTGATACAGACATTCTTCAGAAGGGTCTAACTGAAATGGATACCTGGTGTCAAAATCATGGCCTCAAGCTAAATGCCAAAAAGTGCATAGTCATCCCCTTTGGAAAAAACAAAGTACCCGCAAACTACCACATACGTGGTAGTCCCCTAAATACAGAAAATGTAATAGGGGATCTGGAGACCCAAGTAGATAGTAATCTCTCTTTTGTTAATCATATTGCCAAGGTGGTTAGAAAATCCTTCTATGTGGCCCACCTAATCACAAAAAGGTTCGCATCTAGAACAAAAGAGGCTATTGTGCTCCTCTACTCATCACTCATCAGACCTTTCATAGAGTACAATGCCCCATTTGGGATGTACCTTACAAGACACCTGCAACAGCTGGAAAGACCACAGAAGTACCTCACCAAGAGGATTACTAACCTCAAACAGATGCCCTATGCAGCCTGACTGAAGAAACTTCAGCTGTACTCGGTTGCATACCGCTTACTCAGAGGTGATCTCTGCCTGACATACAAGGCCATGTCCAACCCAGAATTGATGGACACGCTCCACCTAAAAAAATATGAATCCCTGAGAGCCACACACTCTAGGGATCTAAACCTCACCACAATGATAAATAGAACATGCTGGAGGGATAGATTCCTGTCCCAGAGACTCCCCCATGCTTTGAAACAGGATTCCAATATACATTAGACAGAGCACCTCACTAACACTCTTCAAGAGAAACCTTGACATGTGGATGAGAAACAGAAAATTTACCCTGGGGATCACTGCAGTGGCTCTGCTGGACAGAGGCAGAGGGAACTAATGGCTCTGATAGACAGAGGCACAGGGAACTAATCTAAGGAGGCGGTGAAAGCCAGCACATTCTGGCTAGGCTTATAGATGCCCTCGGGCAGATAGCCTAGTACTTATCTATGAACCTAAATGTTTTTTTCGTTTAGAAAGATAAGTGATGATTTTTTTAAATGACAAGTAAAATTTTATTATGTGTTTTAATTTGTGATTAGTTGACTGGTTTTATTGGATAGTTGTGTCATGTGTTCAATTTGATTGAATATAAATTAAATTGTTGTTTTACTGAAGGTTAAACACTGATGAATGCTGATTGCCAAAAGCTTTATCTCTGTTTAATAAACTAAACATTTTTACTTTTAGATTTGTTTTTTGTATTAGCTCACCATGCTACACAGGTCTGAGAATAAAGAACTGTTTCCAGCAAAACATACTGATTGCTAGCTACAGTCATTAAGCATGTAACTGAAGGAAAAGATTAATGGGAACAATAGGAGTGTAATTTGGAATCTGGTGCAATAATAGACTAGTGGACAGCCAAATACATGCAAATGGATGCAAGTGATGCCTGTGGATAGCAGGAATACATACCCTTTTATCATCAACTTGTGGAAAGACACCTGCTAAGGCAGCAGTGCTGAAGTACATGTAAATCTGGGACCTTGGTACATAAATACATATTAAAATATATAACTACCTATACAGCCATGCACATACTCATGGATGTGGAAATGTTTCACACAGCTTGTATATGTGCACATATACCTTTCAAAAACAAATACATCTGCAGGGACTTGGTAGCTCAGTGTGGTAAATACCTTGCTTGCAGTACATTTTGCCACACACAGTTCTGAGTTCAAATCCAGTTTTGTGTTGTGGTTCAATTACAGTATTGTGGCAACAGCAAGTAATGCCTGAGTCATGCATTCAAAACCCACACAGGTTACTGCTAATTAATGAACTGCTACCCAGTTTTGCAAGTCAAAGGCCTGCAAGTAGGGACATACTGCACATATTTGTATAGCCTAACTATATGTTGCCTACTACTCTGGCATTGGCACTGTTGAATAACAGATATTACTTAATCACATGACTCACTTGGACTGTAATGGGTACACATACCCTAGCTCTGCTGTAATGACAGGGCTGACACAGCTACCACACATACACGTATAGCTTGCTCTACTCCAAAGTGTTCACACTCCCCCCATGTGTTCTAGCCTGCAGCAGCAGCTGTAGCCTGTAGCATGCATAGCTGTATGTAAAGGAAGGCACTACAGACCTACCATCCCCCCAATCCCATAAAACAATGAATCTGGACACAGCCATACATAATGTGGGGGAAAAGGTCCAGAGTTAGGGACATGTTTTACAGTGTGCTCTTACAAAGATAGTCAGGTGACAGAATAACAGCAATTGCAATGGCATGCATATTCTCATGGGTATGACATCTGACACTCAGATGTGTGACTGTCATTACTGACATCCTACCACAATGATTTGACAGTAATTTGACAGATGATCACAATGTCATAGGCCAATGACCACACATATCAGGTGGAACTATGGACATACTGCATAGATCTTTACAGCTGACAGTTATGATACCTCCCCTCTGTGATGGTGTAGTCTCCATGCCTCAGTACTGTCCATCTAAACATACAAGAAACGGGCCCAGGTCTACATGAAGGCCTTATATATTGCACTATGGTGGCATGTCAGTAGCAAATGATAGTGCAATGCAGCTGTTTTGGTTGCAATTAGCATAACCAAGCCAAACAGTCATATGCTTAAGGTTATAGATGCAGCACAGTCTGACATCCTTGACAACCTCCACCACACTGGGGACACTCTGTATCGGTTCACTGATGCAGTAGATAGACGGTGGGCTGAGACAGTGTCCATCTTGGACCACACATTGCTTGTGCTGGAACATCTGGTTGGAGATGGGCATTGGAAACAAAGACATAGGTCAGCAACACCATCTGTGAGAGTCCACTTAGCCATGCACACTCATGCTTCCATAGTGACACTATGTCCAGTACTACAGAGGGAAGTTTGCTGTCCACACCATGACTTGGTAGACCATGGGCATGTGGTCCTTGGTGGTCCTGTGGGGGACATAACCTCAGCAGACAGCAGTCATAGTCAGGTACTACCACCACATCTGACCTTGGGTATGGCTGTGCCAGTGCTACTCCTGGCAGAGCCATCTCTCATGTTTGTGGCCAGTGACAGTGATCTGTCCACTCTACCATGTGTAGTTCTCAGCTGTCCAACATACACATGTGTAGGGCTAGCACCGGGCTTGACTGTGTACACACAGACACTCAAATACCACTGTCACATGCAGATCACCTACTGACACACACACAGCACCTCTCCATGGCCCAGCTAATCCGCACCCCTCCAGACTTACATACATGCTGTCAACTGTTTGGCACAGCCTAGGCCTCCAGCACTCCCACACCACACCCTGTGCATGTGATACCTGTGCTACATCCCTGCCATCTGTGCCATCGATGCAGGGAAATGCTGCAATGTGTCTGATGCCCAGGGTGTCTATATTAATTAACATGTAGTTGTGTAGTGCAGTATTGTTTTGCCATGACACCTGTTGTGGACCACAACAGGTACTATATGCAGGCATGTGTCATGACTACACATCACAGTTTGTGTATCTTTGGTGCATGGTGTTGGACTGGCAGTAGTGTTACAGAATGACAGCTGTGTCAAAGACCTGTGTATAGTGTCTGTTCCAGGAGTCTGAGGGGATTAGCTATCGACACATGGTGGCATTACATCATCAGAGGATGGCATGGCAGCACAGCAGATGTATGATGTCAGCAAGATAGTGCAATATATGTGCATGGCTCCCTAGATGCATATGTGTATAACAGTCTATCAGGGACATTGGGGCCAGTCTTCTTATTCATGCATTCATACTTTGTGATAAGGTCTGCTGCCATTGCTACATGTCACCTGGGTTATCTGAATGTACACATCTAGAAGTTGTTGTGATGGTGTTGACAAGTCTGCATATATCTTGTGTCTGGGTCAGACAGGTGGCAGACATCAGTTATAATTATGTAGTGGAGGGCATTGCAGGCCCCGCAGCTAGTCACAGGGCCACAACATGCATAACCATTGCACAGGGATAGCTCATAAGGTCAGTGTAGGGCCAGCAGCTAGTCGCAGGACCAAACTGTACATAATCATTGCACAGATATAGCCCATAAGGGCATGTATGTAGTGCTGTACAGAAATATATGTACACACACAGGGTTGGCTGGTGTGATGCACAGGGTTGTAGTTATGCACACAGAACTGGCTGACATGAGATTAGAATCCCTATCTGGTAGTACATATTATAGTTTGTAGCACTTATTGCATCTGTCATGGTGTTTATCTGTAATTACACTCTCAGCCAGTGCTCTTAAAGTGGATGACATCAGCAAGCCTTGTAATGGAGCCCATTGTTGTGGTCAGCAGCTAGTCACAGGGCATAAAATGCATAACCATTTTACAGAGAGAGTCCATATGTGCTTGTCTGTGGGGTTCCAAGGGGATATATTTACACATACAAAAGTTGGCTAATGTGAGATTAGAACCTCTACCTATCTAGTAGTACACATTATAGCTTGTAGTATTTATTGCATGCACCACAGCATTTATCTGATATTACCCTGTCAGACAGTGACCTTAAGGTTGATGACATCGGCAGGCTCTGTAAAGGAGGCCATTGATATGGTCAGCAGATAGTCACAGGGCATAAAAATACATAACCATTGCACAGAGATAGCCGATATGGGCTTGTCCATGGTGGCTGCAAGGGGATATATTTACACACACAAGTTGGATGAAGTGAAATTAGAACCCCCACCTATCTAGTAATACACACTATAGCTTGCAGTACTTATTGCATGCACCACTGTGGTTATCTGATAGCACCCTGCCAGCCAGCACTCTTAAGGTGGATGACATCAGCAGGTCTTGTAAAGGAGGCCATTGTCTGTGGACAGCAGCTAGTCACAGAGCCATAAAATGAATAACCATTGCACAGACATAGGCTAGATGGGCATGTCTGTAGTGCTGCATGTGGATATATGTACCTACACCCGAGGTGGCTGATGTGAGATTAGAACCCCTACTTATTAAGTAATATACACTATAGCTCACAGTATGATGGCTCATCTCACCTTTTCAAAAAACAACTAAGAAACTATTTTCAATCCCACTGGCTATGCCCCTGCTCTAATCCTGACTGAGCTTAGCAAACAATCCCTCTCTACAGTCCTCTCCATTCACTTCTACTTGCCTCTATCACTACTTCTATCCCTCCAGTGTAGTGCACCTAGCGACCCACCTGCTTAGTAATTTTCCTATACTATCTATTCTCCTTATACTTGATATATCACTGCAACCTGTCATCTCTCCTTTTATTTAACATAGATGCTGATCACTTCTGTACAAATCTCTATCCTAAAACTTGTGCCCCAGCACATGTTTTATCCGAATTTGTTAATGGTGTAAATATTTATAGACTCTTTATGTGTTACTATTTTCTCTCTTCTTCATTCTTTAGCAGTCCTACTCTTGCAAATATTATGGGAAAAGGATTCCTCACTATTGTTTTAGTTCTTGTTAAACTGCCTCTGCATTGTTACTATACTACATGATAATGTTCCTTTATTTGCTTATATGTTTTGTATACTTTTTGTTTATTGTAAGTTACTAGTATATAGTGGAGCTTTTCTCCTCGGGCCTCTGCTGAAAATGGACATGTATCCAGCCAGACTAGCCCGGTCAACAAATGTAAAATAAAATAAAAATAAAAAAAATAAAAATTTATCTGACATTACACCATCAGCCAGCGCTCTTAAGGTGGGTGGCATCAGCAGGCCTTGTAAAGGAGGCCATTGCTGTGGCCAGCAGTTAGTCACAGGGCCACAAAATGAGTAATCATTGCACAGACATAGAACAGATGGGCATGTCTCAGTGCTACACTGGGATATATGTATACACACAAGTTGGCTGATGTGAGACTAGAACCCTTATCTATCTACTATAACACACTACAGCTCACAACACTTATTGCACATGCCACAGGTTATGCCTGTGATGTATGTAGATGCAGGCACACTACCTGTGGAGTATGCAAAGAGGCCTTGTGTTACACAGAATGTGTGCCGTGCATAGTGATACTTCTTGATACTGTTATTGTATCTAGTGTTCTAGGAGTGAGATACCTGTTAATATCCCTGTGATATGTGTACAATCACCAGTATGGACATATGTGGCTGGTTGCAATTTGATAGGTGGATATGTGGCCAAGGACAATATGGCCTATCCAAGGCATGTGTTGCAACCAGTGTACAGTACACCAGATAATCACCTGTGTCTATCTACAGGGTGACATTCCACAGTCACAGTGGTCTATGGGTGAGTGGATTATGTACTGTTGCGGCCTTGGTCTGGTTCCATCAGACAACTGTTGTGATGTGTAAGTGCAAATAATCCCAGCATTCCGAGGGTATGTGGGGACATTCGTACATCCCCACATACATATATATATATATATATATATATATATATATATATATATATATATATATATATGTGGTTGTGTGTGTGTGTGTGTATAGCAGGGATGTTTCATTACCAGCTGCTGTGTGTGTACGTTATGTAAATGTGTTATGTAGATATATGTGGAGAGTCTATGTATCATTCTACCTTATATAGCAATCTCTCTCTCTCTAGATATATATATATATATATATATATATATATATATATATATATATATATATACATATCTATGTGCCACATACTGATAGATGCACTAATCATGTTTGAGGGGGATAGGGAGAGATAGATATGAATATGTATCTGTCTGTATGTACAGGCATATTTCCACATAGCAGGTCGTTGGGTGGAAGAGACAACAGACTCGGGCTCAAGTTAGCTAAGTGTAGGAGCATGGCCAGTATGACTGTCAGTACTTACAAGCTGACTCCAGGCCAGATATACCGGTATTCCAATCCAGGATTCTGTGTGCTGCAGACCATTGGCTGCTGCACCTGTTTCCACAGTAGAGCACTTCCCTGATATTGTGCAAGGCATTCACCGGCTGTATGCCGCACTTAATATGTGACTCATGTTGCTCAACTGTACAGATTTTCACAGAGTGTTCAAAGTTTTGTCTCATATTTCTGGTCTGTTTTATGTAATATTGTGTTTTTCTGGCAACTAAGTGGGACATCATTAAAGAGTGAAGTTAAGAAATAATGGCAGACATTTAAGTTTCAGACCCCATAGACATCAGGAAATGTATGCTAATGCAAGACCTGTTATTGTATCAGCTTTCTACATTTGTAGGAGCAATATTTAAAACTTGTCCCTATTTGCAGGCCTTTGTCCCACTTCTATTCATGGCTTTGGCCTGATGTCTTGCTCTAAGAGGATGAGAGGTATGATGTGGCTGGGGTACATGATGTAACAGTCTGCCTACCTCTTTCTATGCATGTTTTTTCAGAATTTCCAGCATTTCACCCCATATATCTGCCCTGTTCCTCATACATTTTTGGTTTTCTAGTAATATACTGTAAAATGCAGTCACTGAATTGTTGTAACTACTGACACATTAAAGTTATGGCCTTTACACCCTGCAGCTAATCTGATCTGCTGCAACCTGCTGTTATACTAGCCACCTGTTAGGTTACCCAGGGCATGTATAATCTGTCTTTAGGTTTGGCCCTTTGTTCCCCCATTCACTGTGGCTTTGTCCAACTTTCTTGGGTCATGACAGACTGTGGGAATACCACCATACGAGTACCTCAAATTGAAAAGATGTAGATGCTGCTAGATTCAAACCATCAACACCATCATCCATGCTACTGTCCTGGCCCAGTGAGCCACACCAGCCACCAGACAAAGAGGTTTAATTCCTCAAGCTATCAGCAACATACAGACTAACACTGTCACCCCTGCATTATGTGAGGATTACAACGTGTGGCCAGGTTCTGTCCCTGGAATTGTCTAGTCTGCTGATATATCATTGTAGGCATACTGTTACAGCAGTTGTATGGGAACACTGATGTGTTTGGGGTGGGAGATGGCCATGCTCTGCTGGCATAGACAGTCACGCAACTGTCCTGTGACCACACTCTTTGGCATCTCCCTTGAATAATGCAATAGAGTTTCCGGCCATGGGGCCTAGTAGATATTATGGGGCACATACTATTGGACAGAGTACCTGTTGTCCCAAATGGCTGTTAGATCTCTACAGGTAACCCAGTAGCCCACTATAGATATCTGCAAATAGCCTAGTAGCCCACTATATACAAGCAGCAGGTCCATACATATGCTACAATAGTCTAGTACCCCATACAAGTGGTACATAAGAGAGTGACTTACCTTGCAAATGCAGCAGTTGACAGGCCTGTAGTTCAGGGCAGACTCTGTCTGATGCATGCAGTACACAGCCAATACATGGTTAGGTACAGGTTGTGTGGGCTGGCATCATTTTTACTAATATGTATGTATGTGAGTCAGAGTAAGGTGTCAGTCCCTAGGGCCTTAGACTATCAGTGCATGTGCTATGCATTATCTCTTGGCCAAGGTCAGGGCATATTGAGCACACCTACATCTGCCTACAGCGACAACCTCAGGGGGTTCCTCCTGCAAGTCCCCCTGTGGGTGTAGCTGTGGTGACCTAGGCACTGGTGGTGGGCTATGTATCTCTTCTGTTTGCTGATCCTGCTGCAGACATTTCGGCAGGATCATATTATGTAGCATGGCACATACTGTGAACATCTGTGCACATGTGGCGGTGGAGTACTGCAGGGCTCCATCAGATATATCAAGGCACCAAAACCGTGACTTCAGCAGCCCAAACACATGCTCTATGATGTTTCTATTTTGGGTTTGTGCCTCATTAAAGCATTTTTCAGTAGGAGTGTGTGCATTTCTGATGAGTGTCCTCATCCATGGTTCTAATGTCTAGCCAGCTTCCCCCAGTAAATGGCTGTGTGGGATGTCCCCCCTAGCAAACATCTGGTACAGCTGTGATGCATGTCAGATATGGGAGTCATGATAAATGTCAGCACTGCTTGTGCATGCATTCAGGATAATGCCCTGGGCATTGCATACAACCTGGCAGTTGATGGAGTGATACCCCTTGCAGTTGACAGATTCTACCCTCAACACTGGATGGTGCCTTGATGTGTACATGAGTGCAATCTATGGCACCCTGTACCTCAGGATAGTGTGCTACATGGTATAAGAGTTGCATGCTGCTGGTCCTCTCCTCAGGTGTGTGGGTAAAATAAATGTGTTCACTGGCATGTGGTAGCATGGCATCCAGGAATTGTTGGAGTACCCTGGATGCTGATGCCTGTGAGACCCCCATCACGTCTCCTATTGGTGTTTGGAAAGTACCTGTAGCTAGTATCCTAAGGGCTACACATACCTTTGTTTCCACTGGGATGGGCTCCCTTCTATTGGCTCTGTGCCTGAGCTGAGGTCGACAAAGCTCAGTTAGTTCATGTAGTATGTCCCTGTCCAACCTGTAATGCTCTAAAATCTCTAGCTCATGTAGCTCCTGGAAGGTTACCCTGGGCCTGAACACTCTTCTCCTTCTCAGTCTAGGCCTATGGTCAGCAGCAGCAGCACTGACCTCAGCTTCTAGCACATACATATGTAGCAGTCCTTCAGCAGCCCCTAGCATTTCTTCAGTTAAAAGTCCAAAGTCTGTACTCCACTGGTGCAGAGTAATGGGGGAAATCAGATTGTAGGGTTTCTGCAACCTTTATAATACTCTGTTGTAGATGCATCCTGTGTGCTTGTTTACCTATGATGCATTCCACCTGTCAAATACATCATTAAGGACTGTTAATGGTCCTAGTTTAAGTGAAGTAGTGGTCATCAGTACTTAATTTATCATTGGCTTTCTCAGCCAGTTTTTTTTTTACAGCCTTCCTCGCTTAGCACTGCAGCATGCCATGCAAACATGAGCCACAAAGGTAAACAATGCTCAGCAGTCCATAAACACGCACCCATGGACTGGCATGATCAGCTTGGTGGCGCACCACGCAAACATGCTCAAACATGCTGAAACACCCATCCCAAAGGTAAACAAAGCTTAGCAGTCACCATACATACCCTTCTGCTGAGCATAGTAGTGTGCCATGCAAACAGGCACCTCTAAGCACCAATGAGCTAAAAAGATTGCAAACATACCCCCTTTTAATGTCAGCTACCTCTTCTGTGGACATCAACATGGTTCTCTGCCTACACGGATAGGATCTCTGGATATGGATACTCATTTGTGCTATTCAGTAGCCCCAGCTCATTTGCATAGAAATCCGTACACACAACCTAGAAACTTCATTGTTCCAGTACTTGCCTCATTAGCATCCACAGCAGACTACCATTGTACATATTCCATGCAGGGTCCTATAATGCATTACTGCCACATACTACAACTTTTCATTTTTACACTTTTTAAATATTTTATATTTCATAACAGCATGTGCAAACATGACCTGATTATTAAAAAAAAAAATTAGTTTATTTTCCATTAGGTTTTGGATACACAGTATATAGTTTTGCACATATTTATGTCTGCTATGCAATTTCTGTCCTTCTAACTGCACTTTTACAGCCCCTGTTGTCTGTTTAACAACCTGTACATGGAATTTTTCCATGTACATTTTGGACACCAAGCCAGAGTCTGCAGGGCTGACAATCTGCTTGCTGGGTCACTCTACCACCCTAATGTGCATGCTGTTCACCTGCTTATGAGGTGATTTGCATGCCATGAACACTTCCGTTTTGGCGAGTTTTTGCACTTCCTTCAGCTCTGATTACTGGATCGCACATCTATTTACTTCCATGTAAGCACCACGCCACTATGCCAACATGGAAAATAAGTCCATGTAGGCATTATTGAATTCCCCAGACCATCTCTTTTACAAATACATCCCCCCATCCAGCCTCAGTAAATGAAGTCACTCTGAACTATAATAGTTAATCAGGAAAGAAATTGCACACACACACACAAACATGCACATATAAAAGTATATGTTATGATTTGTTGTTATGCATAAAAGGAGTTTTATTTTCTGGTGCCACATTTACTTTTATATATTCATATTAAATTTGGGAACAAATATTCATCTTTTCACTCTGCACTTTTTTGACAAAAAGTAATATCATTAAGAATTATCATTTTCAGCAATCTACCTTTAAATAATTGCCTTCCATTATTCCCATTACGATTGTGACAATTAGACTATACTCACTATTAGAAGTAATTTTGATTAACAATACCTTGTCTTCTTGGAAACTATAGAATATACTGAAAAAGAAACCAAGCATACCAATTTTTGCCAAATTGTTTTAGTTCTGCAAAAAGCTTTATTATGTTACTCTGTTTTTAATAAACAAGCATAAATATGGCATACATGGGTGGGTTATTCATCTATTTATTGATGTATTTATTTATTTTGTGGAAGGAATATAAAGGAAATGAATGCTCTTAGATATATTTTTTTGCATTTATTTACCAGGTGTGTCAGACTGTGTTCAGTCAAAGAAAACATTTTCAGCAGAAGCCTGGTCAGAAAAGCTTTAACATATTACAAACATTGTTAAACACACATTCATTAATATACATGAACACATATTAAATAATATAAATTCCTGGGGATTTAATAAAATCTGTGTAGGAATAGTAGAAGGCCTACACGGAAGGTACCATGGCCATGTATGCGGATCCCCCTCAGCAGCGCACCTCACATATTAATGAAGGCACGTTACTGAGGGAGAGCCATGCAACATGGTTAGTGAATCAGTGTAGGGAGTGTGTCACTGTGTCCAGAGATGAGTAAAACACCCCTTGCACTGTCAAAATGCTGGATAGCAATGTATATATATATATATATATATATATATATATATATATATGTGTGTAATAAAACAATTTTAATTTTTTTGTGTGTGTGTTTGCATGACATGGCACAGGGCTTAGCAATGGGCATATGCAGACATCTAAAAATAGAAACCAAATGCATTTAATTATTTATGAAAGGTCAAGTTTAAGCATAGCTAAGAGTGTTTGCGCGGCGTGCCACAATGCTTAGCGGTGCTTAAACATAGTGGAGAGATATATGTAAAAGTATAACAGCATTTTACATGACTATGTAGCTAAATGGTTAGAGTGACAGCCTCATATGCAGTAGGTGTAGGGTTCGAATACATACACAGGTTATTTTGTAAATGTGCAGTATGAGACATCTTTTAAATAATGATTAAATATTTTTGATTATACAGACAGGTTATTAAATTTATCTTGCAAATACACATTTATGAGAAGTTCTATTAAACTTTGAATTTTGTATGAATACACAGAGAGGGTATGAAGCATTTATGTTGCAGATACACAATTACGAGAAGTATGTGTAAACCCTTGATGGAATAATGTATGTATGCACAGACATGTTATTAAATTTCAGTTTGCAATTACACAATTATAAAATGTATTATTAAATCCTGCTTTGCTGTGCTTAGCTAAGCTCTGCTAAGCACATCTACACCTAGCCAAGCACTGCTTAAACAAGGAATGTTTTAGCAGTGCTTAGCTGGTTTATGCATTACTTAGCAGTGCGAACCATCACTACGCAATGCCAGTTTAAGCATTGCTCAGTTCAGCTAAACTGGATCGTGCACTGCTGAGCATTGCTAAGCAGTGCCAGTTTAAGCACTGCTCAGCTGAGATCAGTGAGCTTGCGCAGTGCTAAGCAAAGTGCCACATTTTTAAAAATGGTTCGATGGTGGTAAAGGGCAGGAAAAAAAGGCTTAAGTGCAACAGGCAGGAATACAGCCATAACCTATTGGAGTTTGATCTTGGTAGAGAGTATGGCAGGAGTTGAAGAGGGCGTGTGCTCCCGGGCACAGTGGTGGGGCATTCTGGAGTCCAGGGTCATGGCTGGACTCCTTTTAAAATACCATGATGTCTGGCTGCTGCAGTGCCTGTACCAGGAGTCAGAGTACAAATCTAAGGCCTGGGACCGGCTGGCACGCAATCTCACCAGTGTAACTGGTATCACCCGCACAGGTGAGCAGGTGTGTCAGCATTATGATTACCTGAAGAGTCATAAGGGATACCTCTTGGCCACCTGGGTCCAAGATGCTAGAGATGAGAATGTCCCACCAGCTTGTAAGTATTGTTATCATTGTTTTACCAAATTCTACTCTGAATGTGTGATAGACAAGTATGCATAATGGTGTGTTTCTCTCCCCACAACTGCAGAGGAGAGAGATCGCAACCTGGAGGCCCATGCAGGGCACCTGGCCAGGTTGCACCATGTGTGTGGTGAGTACAGATGTATCTTGCAATCTATAGTCATATAAACAAGAAAGAGTAAATTAGTAACTGCCAGTAGGTATTTTCAGTTTTGATTGCATTGCAATGAATGTGGTCATAGACATGGACTGATATAAGTGAGTAATGCCAGGTACACTTCAATAAAGATGAAAGCATGAAACCTGATAATGTTAAGGAAATAAAGTGTCTACTGCATTAATAATGATAAGGAAATAAAAATTCTTCTGCATTAATTGTTTAATTACAGCTGTATTGCAACACCTGCATTATATGAACTGTTCATCAATAAAGACTGTAGACATATACCAATCACTGCATAAAGGCACCTCCAATAAAACTGTGTTGTGCAATGTGTGTGTGTTTTGGGCTTATTGGTCATGAAATTGAGTATTACATCTTCTGTGAAGTAAAAACTGGAATAATACCACTAAGTAACTGAATGTTTGCTAATAAAGAGTGTTTTGCTAAATTGTAGATGTGAAGCTGTACTACAAGATATACTGCTTATGATATTTGTTCTGCACTAAGACCTGAACCAATAATAGGAATGCCCACAGTATATTGTGTATCATCAGGATTGTCTTGTGTTAACCATTGCATTTCAGCTATATGCATTCCTGCTCTTAGGTACGCTGCTGCAGGTAAGTATGAAACTGTAATAGCAAATATACCATCTGTAACTGTATATGGGTTAGGTAGCCAACCCAGCACTCTGATATGGTCTGTATACATCACACATATTCCCACCCACTAGGGGTTAATTGTCTACACCTACATTCCATGTATTAATGCACAGTTTACCTACTGTCTCTGTCATGCATGAATTTCATGCATGTGTGATTAATTGTCACTGCAGTCTTGTATAACACTCTTCCTCTATTATCAGGTTGTATTTTGTTTCCAGGTGATCTCTAGGCACATACCAGTCAATCAGTATTCAGCAGTAGCTCAGTTTGATAAATACTAGGTGTGATGTACATTTTGTCACACACAGGCTGGCATTTGAATCCAGGGATAAGTACTACTAACTATTTATAGAAACAGTTATGTATTGTTAACAGATGTTATCTCCATATGAATTACAGGTAAATAAATGGCTGTAGTAGCTGTTTGAATGGGTTAATAATTTCTGTGTTCAGATGCACTATAGTGTTAACAGGATTGCTCAACAAGGTGATAAGACATCAGTAAAGTAATAAATGTTAATAAAATAAATAAAACTGTTTAATTGGGTACGGCTGTATGCCTGATGTGTCTGCGAATGTATGCTGATAGTCTAACCCCATGCCTGCCAAGGACGGCATGATAGATAAACTCTCTGTACTCTGCATGATACATTTCTCTCAGGTGTCATGCTGTCGTGGACTGTGATCATTATTGCCAAATCCCGTGGACACAGATTTATCATCCACTTGATTTATGTCAATAGCACAGTCACACTACATCAGTCCACAGTACACCTTGGTAGACAAATATGTCTCCCTGACATATAATAGTCCCCTGTAGTTGTGTACCTGTAGGTGTTACAGCTTGGCCCATACTGTCCCATGTGGATAACTTGAGAGGTATGTAGGTGCTACAGAAGCTATGGGACACTTGTATACATAACATAAGGGCAGACGTAGAGTATATAAGAGTACTGTTGCAAACAATACAGCCTATACTGGTAATAATGGAATGTATTTCTCTCCCCCACCCCTTATTTGCATCATAATTTACTATTGTTATACATCAAGTATGACTTACTTTTAACATATGTTGTTCTCAAAATGTTATGTTGGGCCTTGTGTTTTATTATTGTTATGTATTACAATGGTTGCAAACTAACATACCTTTTTGAATTATCTACGTTGTTGGCCTTATAACTGCTACTGTCATGCTTTTACAATAGTGACTGTTATCCCAGTTATTGATGTGTTCCATATGATATGCAATGTTATTTAACTGGATTATGTGCAAAGCTCTGGCATGCTGTTATAACTAACTAAATGTTCTGTTCATTACTAACCTATACACTTTGAAAAACCTCAACACCATAGCTCGACTGGGTAGGCCAGTTCCTGGAAATCTGCCTACCCTACCTCAGCCAGCCATGGCACCAGGTCTCAGTACATCTGGGACCCAACCTGGTTCTGCCCCCTCTGGTGGTCCTGCAACACTTACGGTTAGAACCGCCACAGGGGATGGGGCGTGTCTCCCCACCCAGGAACAGGTGTGGAGGGGGAATTGTCACCCAACAATAGCTACCAGGGATGGTGCGCAGGATCATGCACCATGGCTATGAGGATTACCTGTGCTGGATTGAGGGCAGACTGGCTGACCTAAAGGGGCAAGGTGGCACCGGTGCCCAGGCCCCAGTACAGCCACCTTCAGGGCAGTGAAGGAGCAGTGTTGACTGCCTATGTGTGGGGAGCTCAGTCTCACTCCTGCTGTTTGGGGGTAAAAGGCTCTCTGATTTCACAACACCCTCCCTATCAAAGCTGTTTACCCCCCTCATGTGCCATACACTGACCCTGTATGCTGTCTTGTCTGTTTGCAAATGCAACCCCTCCTACCCATCTTACCTCCCCACATGTACCTATATCCCTTCCCCAACATCCCGCTTTCTCCTTAAAAAAAACTATGGACCTCTGTTCCACAAAAAAGAACATTGCCCCATACATAACTCTCCATTTCGCACCTGCATCCACTGGACACACTTTAATCATTACATGAATCAATCAACACATTTATGTTGTCCTCAGAGACTCCAAATTCCAAATTGTCTACAACCTGCACAGCTGTTGCTGTAGAAGAAATGAAGAGCTATGGTCCTTTCCTATACCCATCCTGCCACATCCCTACCTGCCTTTCTCATTGTTTTTCCCCTTGCTTGCCTCCATTTCACTACTTTCCTATCACCCCTTTTTTCTTTTCTATTTTTGGAATTAGCAGGGCTAAATGGTGCTGTGCTCCATGCAAACCCACTTAAAACTGCCTTAATCACTTTCTGTGTTTCTGACACTGCTAGGCACATCTGCAAAATAATTAACCCTGCCAAGTCTTGAACATAGGAATGTATCAACTCTAGCATAGTGCCTTAGCCCACTAGGCCACTCAGCTTTGAAATCACACAGCTGTTTCCATAAACATATCCTGATTGCAAACGACACACTGCTTGTACATATAATGGGAAAACTGACAGTGTACTTTGGATTATGATGCAGACACCAAACCAGTACACAGTCAAAAAAATAATGATGGATGTACGTGAAGCCTAGGATATTAGGTATAGCTGACAACTGCACAGACTGTTGCAGAATGTCCACAGTTGTGCCACCTACTTTTGGCACAGTTGTCAAAAAATGTATTCTGTGTGTTGAAGTACTGGCAAGTCAGTACAGACTGAGGTTACAAAATCATGACAGACAGTTCAGTGTTACACATCATACCCATCCAAACACACATGCTAATACGAAGCCTGCATAACAGACTGTATGCATGCACATTATCTTGCAAACGCACCTGCTGCAGTATTGACTCATTAGCTCAGTCTGCTAAATTCCTAGCATACTGTACATTTTGCCACCCACATTCCTGGGTTTGAATCCAGTGTGTTGCACTTCAATTACATGTTTGTGAATACAACAAATAATGACTGAGTCCTGCAATTTTAATCAAAACAGGTCACTGCTACTGCATTCACTACTATCCATCTTAACACATCAAGGGTCTGTAGATAGGAACACACTGCTCAAATATGTATAGGCTACCTATATGTCACCTACCACTCTCTGATTGGCACTATTACATAACATATGAACCTTAAGCACTTGCTTCACCTGGACTGTTATGGGTACCCTCACCCTACCTATGCTGTAGTAACAGAGCTGACAGTTCTCCCTCATTGACACATACAGCTTGCTGTCCTCAGGTATGTTCACACTCTCCAGTATGACTCCTGGGCAAAACATGGCAGCTGCAGCTTGCAACATATGCGGCAGTATGTTCAGCTACCTGCTACAGACATATCATAGCTCACAGCCACCTAGAACAAGGGGTCCATACAACACCCATACATAAATGGGTGGGGGGCAAAGGTCAACTGATAGGGACATGTGTTACAGTCTACTCCTACAAACATACACAGCTGATAGACCAGTAGCTATGGCAGCAGCATGCATATTCTGATGCATTGATGTATGACACTCACATCTGTCTTCCCCCTTACTGACTTCAACCCACATCATTTAACAGTAAACTGCCACATAATCAGAAAGCATTTTCACAATGGCCAAACATAGCATGCAAAACAATGGACATACCACATAAATCCCAACAGTGAACAGTATTTTTACATACCCTCTGTGGTGGTGTAGTCTCCAAACCTCCATAATGTCCATCTCACATTCTAGGAAAGGAGACAAGGCCTACATGAAAGCCTTAAATATAGCACTGTTGTGCCATGCCATTAGCTAATGAAAGTGCAACCCAGCTGTTCTGGATACAATTAGCAAGTCTGAGCCACAGATTGGTGCACAGGCAACTACCTGTTCATGAGCATTGCCTACAAAAGGAAAGCAGATGCCTATGATAAACAGGTCTGTGACTTGCTTTACAAAGATAGACTGCGAAATCACTAGCATTATTCAACAGGCTTTCTGCACAAAAAGGAGTACAGCACTCTACCAGGTATGTAATAGAAGTCACCACGTAATGGCACACAGATGGGAGGATGCAGTTATTGGGAATAAGGAGTACAACAATAAGCCTGTAGTACATATCCTGGAATGACATGTTGCTGATAGACAGCTGTTCAGTACCTACAGGCTTCCCCTTCAACTCTGCCTGCTGTGACATAGATCACAGCTCTGGCCCTCTGAGTCCCTCCTACAATGGTCAGCTCCTGTACAAATGCTACTGGATTGTGTGTTAGACAATAGTGACAGTAAGTCATGGTGGACACAGCAGCCATATCACATGATGTACTGTCATTCAGCTCATCTCAGTCTGTGAATGTCACACAGGAATAGTTCAAACATTGTACAGGTGCTCCTGACTGTCTCTAATGTACTATGGCTAGGTCACTATGTATGCAACATCAGTATCTCATCACTTGAGAGCAATGGCTAGCATACCTGGTGACCCCCTACTGCAGGTTGTCAGGTCATAGCCAGTATTACTGGGGGGATACAAGTCCTGACCTCAGTGACAGAGTGTGCATATTGAACATACAAAGTAAGGGAATTAATACAGCACCAGATATTACTGCACCATAACTGTTTTCTGAGGGTTGGGGGAACAAAGCTGTGGTGGTGGAGTGGTAGTGTTGTCGCCTCCCAGCAAGAGATTTTCCCGTTCGATTCTCAGCTGGAGTGCCTTCTGTGTGCAGTCTGCATGTCCTCCCCGTGGTCAAGTGGCATTCGAAAGACATGTGTGAATGGGTGTGCCTTCATTGAAGGTGGGGCATTGAGCTGGCACCTCGGCACTGTAAAAATCTACTGCCAATCATTAGCGGACTGGAGTTTTGCTGTGGCAACCCCTAACTGGAAAAAGCTGAAAGAAGAACAACAACTGTTTTCTGAGGGTTCTGGCGTGTGACATCCAGATTCCCCAGTCTGAGAACAGCCATTATGTGCTGTCCAACCATTTGCCAGACATCCACATTTGTCTGGCAGAGGATCCACATACATCAGGCACATGTACACATTCTGCAAACATCTGTGTACTACAGAAGTTGGACACCTACAGGGAAGATACCATACAGCACTCATTACATCACATGGATGTTGCTAGACTCTCCCCATATACTTGTAGTAACAGTGACCTATTTGTTGGAAGGTGGTTGTATGACATAGTACTGGGATGTCGCCCATAGGGGACACACCACATTTGACAGCATAGATGGGAGTGGAGACATAACAACACACTTCATCACAACACACAGGGCCATAACTGGTATTCATAGGATCATAGGAGGTTACTAGGCTATTGGCCCTGAGGCTCTTATAAGCTTAGCCAAGAGTTTAGCCCGTGTTTATACAAGTCAGTAGCTGACATCCCAGTACAACAGGGACATGGGTGGAATCCCAAGGGTGTATTTTCTGTTTCCCATCCAGTTATTCAGGTTGTGCTTAAAAAGGCATGAAGAGGTACTCTGCTTGACATGGAGAGGGAGTGTTTTCCACAGATGGGGGAGTCTTTGGAACAAAAATCTGTCCTGCCAACAAGTCTTGTTGATATCACAGACCAGGTTGAGGGTGGGCACATGGGTTACTCGAGTGGAGCTTGACTTGCGGATGTGAAGCAGTCCCATCAAGGTGGGTTCCATGATTGGTTTGTATGCCAGACAGACGTCACCTCTGAGGAGTCTGAAGGAAACTGAGTAGAGGGATAGGGTTTTTAGCCTATCTGTGTAGGGTAGATGTTTGAGGCCCTGGATTCTCCTGGTTAGGAACCTCTGTGGTCTCTCCAGCTGCTACATGTGCTTTGTGAGGTACATGCTGAAAGGGGCATTGCACTCAATAATGGGTCTAATAAGGGAATAATACAGGGATGTTATGACCTCCTTGTCCCTGGATGAAGTTCCCTTACTTATGAGGTGGGCCATGTACAAAGCTTTCTGTACAACGGGAGCAACATGGTGGTCAAAAGTCAGGTTGCTATCAACCTGTGTGCGCAAATCCCTCACGACTGATTGCGTGCTTAAGACATTGTTATTAATGCGATAATTTGTGGGAATGTCACTCTCCCCAGAGGGGATGATGATGCATTTTTATGGAATTCAGTTCGAAGCCATGTTTCTGGCACTAGTCATTTGTTAGGGTGAGACCCTCTTGGAGGATGCCCACATCAATAGGGGAACTGATGACAGCACCCAGCTTGCAGTCATCTGCAAACTTGGTCAGCCATAGCCCACTGGCTTTGGCCTGCACCTCAGAAAAGTATATCCCAAACAGATGCCCCAAGACCAATCCCTGGGGTACACCACTTGTTACAGGTCTACTGCTTGAGGTGGCTTTCCCTATTTTGACTAGGTGGTTTCTATCAGTGAGACAGTTTGATACCCATCTGGTAAGGTAACATATGGATTGATGCTTTGTTGAGAGAGTTTATCTATTATACCCAGTTGGGGAATAGTGTCAATGGCTTTGGCCAGGTCAAAGTAGGTGTTGTGCACCATCTTCCCCTCATCCATGGCTTTGGTGACTGTCTCAAAGAAGTTGACCAAATTTAACAGGCATGACCACCCCTTGATGAAACCAAACTGTATGGGATCAAATGTTTGGAGATTACCAATGTCCTTGTTAATAAGGCCCATGATAATCCACTCCATGGCCTTGCAGATCAGGCTAGTTTGGCTGATGGTTCTATAATTTCCAGGACCAGTGGATGTTCCACCTTTGTGCAAAGGGATGACAGTGGCTGTCTGCTACTCACCTGGGATGAAGCCGATACTCAGCCTTTGGTTGAATAGGGTGCCTAATGATGCTGCAATTTCCAGCCTGAGTTCATGTAGGATGCAGCCTGGAATGTTATCGGGTCCCATGGATGCTGTATTTTTTGCCTTTGAGAGGGCAGTGATGACTTGCTCCCTAGTGATAAGGGGAGGTGGGGCAGGTGCTGGGGATGTCCTAATAAACATTAATAGATATTCAGCTTTATGGTAGTGTTTTTCAAGTACAGCACCAAGTAAAATAAACAGAACAGAGAAACAAAAATGAGACAAAGATCAGAATAGAGGTAAGGATTTAATTCATACGTCTAAAAACAGTTGCACAATTTAAATAGATATGCAACAAATAATGTTTTAGTTAAGAAGAAGTGCAGAAAATAGTTGAAAAAAAGCACTTATCTTTTGCAGTCTCGCATCAGAGCAATGGCAGAAGGCCTAACTCACTGCAGCTTTGTGCAAACAAGTACAATGGTTTAAACACTGGCTATTTATGACAGAGAAACAGGAACCAGTCAAATTATCCAGTCAAAAAAACACAGCCTTATAGTAATAACTCTAGCCAGATCAGACCATACTGAGTCCCCCACCCATGAAGAAACAACTAGGCCTCCCTAGACAAAAGATTTTACTACAAGCGCTCCTCCAGCAGACATCCATCACATTCAGATAGCAACAATGCATCTGACCATGGGCATAGATTTGCCAGTGCATCTCCTGGCAGATCCAGTTCTTGGGGCTGGGGATGATGACGAACTGTCATCTCTACCATACACAGTTCACACCTGTCTGACATACCAGTACATAGAGCTAACACTGAGCTGGCTGTATTCTTGTAGACACTCACACATCACTTTCACCTGGAGTGCCCATATAGACACACAGTGGTCATTTGATACTTTATCCAAATGTCTGCCTGTTTCTCTTTCTTACTGACATGCACTCACTACCTTTTGTGTCAGCCTAGGTCTCCTGCCCCCCCTTCCCCCAACATACACAACACCCTGTGAAAATGATGAGAACTGCGCCATATCCTTGTTTTCTATCTTTTGAATTCAGGGATACGCAAGTCTTTTGTCTGATGCTCAGGGTGCATAGCTGATCTAGTGCTTAGTATATCTGTGTTTACGATGCTGTTTTGCAAATTGTACTACTTTCTTACATGTTTTTGTAATGTGCACACCCCTCCCAACCTCTTAGACCAACAAAGCTGGACCAAGTCATAAATAAAAGTGGGACAAAGGCGCAACAATGGGGAGAGTTTTGGGTCTATGTCATAAAACCGAAAACGCAAACTCTCAAATGCTGACATAAGCGAATAATCAAAAACTCGAAATTGGTATTGTGGGGGGTCTGTGCCCCCCACACCCCCCTGTTAAATATATATTCCTAGTCCGAGATCACACTACAGTGAGGAAAGGGTAAATATTCCAATCTTCAATGTACTGTGATCCCAAAATATCAATTTTGAGTTTCTGATTATTCGCTCATGTGAGCATTCGAGACTTTGCGTTTTTGTCATTCTAAAGTAGACCCTGAGTTTTCTTTTTTTAATTTTGGTCTTACAAACTTAGACAATTAATAGAATAACAGATTTTGTATTACTATTGTTTGTGCGTGAATGGACGTGCCTTCTTTGAAGGTTGAGTGTCGGGCTGGCAACTCGGCACCATAAAAATCCACTGCCAATCATTAGCGGACAGGAGTTCCGCTGTAACGACCCCTAACTGGGAAAAGCCAAAAGACTTTTTTATTGTTTGCTTTTTTTCTGAGGGATATGAAGTCTGAAACTGAAATATGTGTCATTATTTTCTAACTTCACTCTTTAATGATTTGCCTGTACAAAAGTATGAGATGAAACTGTGGACATTTGGTGAAAATCTGTACATTTTAGATGTATGAATATCTGAATCTTGGATACATGAGGCCTATTACTTGATAGAGGACACATATTTACCTCAGGGGGGGGGGTGGCCTAATGGTTAAGGTGTTTGCCTTACAAACACAAGGTGCAGGATTTGAGTCTCACAAGGGATAATTGGCTAGGCTTAAAATGGCTCACAAGGGCAGTTAGCTTAGTACTAATCTATGAGCCTATGAACATGAGTCACTGCTGTCACATCTTGATGTAATTGCTGTAAAAATCACCTACCTTATACTTACATTATCAAGTTACAGTATGCAAGGATATGCCATTCCTTTGTATTCCTAGACATTTATTTTTCTATTCCAGGTTCAGCACTTACCTTGGAAATCTGGCAGTTGTAAAAGTTTTAGTTTGGGGCTGACTATCTCTGATGCTAGCAGTACATAGCCATTACCTGGGTATGTAGAGGTTGTGAGCAATGAATGACATCAATGTTTCTGTATGTATATTCATACGATGAAGGTTTTAGTCCACTAAGTGCTGACTGTGTGTGCTATCTGTTGCTTCTTGGCCAATGTGAGGGCATATTGTGCATGCCTACATCTGCCTTTTCCCACAGTGGCTGGTGGTTCCCCCTCACTCCTCGCCTGTGTGTGGCTGTGGTGACCTTGTCAGTGGTGGTGGGATGTGTGGCCCTTCCCTTTGCTGTTCCTGCTGAAGCTTTCTCAGTATAATGTTGTGAAGTTTGGCAGAGATGGTGATTATTTCAGCACATTTACGATGATTGTACTCCAGATGTATATAGGCACCAGAGCCATGACTTCAGCAGCCCAAACACATGTTCTATGATATTTCTTGTTTGACAGTGTCTCATTATAGCATTCTTCAGTTGGTGTGTGTGCATTTCTGATGGTCATCATCAGCCACAATTCCAGTGTATAACCTGCATCCCCCAGTAAATTACCCTGTGGGATATCCCCCCTAGTAAGCATCTCATACAGTTGACAGTTGTGCCAGATATGTGAGTTGTGGTAACTACCTGGGTTGCCAGCACAATCAATCAGGGTGTTTCCCTTAGCATTACATGACTTGGCAGTTAACAAAGTGGCAGTGCTTTCTATTTATGTACACCCTTCCCTGTTCCCCAGGTGGTGCTTCGATTTCTACATGTATGCAGTCTATGGCACTCAGGACTTCAGAGTAGGGTGCTACAGGGTGGAGCTCCTGCATAGTTCTGGCTCTGTCATAAGGTGTACAGGCAAAATATATGTATTCACTGGCATGTTGTAGCTTACCATTCAGGAATAATTGATAGAGGATCCTGGATGCTGATGCCTGTGACACCCACAACATGTCCCTTGCTGGTCTCTGAAGGGCTTCCATAGCTAAAATTCTAAGTGCTACATATACCTTAGTCTCCTCTGGGATTAGTTCCCCTCAGTTTCCCCTTGCTCTCTGTGATGATGATAGAAGTTGCAGAGTTCCAGTAGTGCGTCGTTATCTACCCTGTAATGGTTTACAATTTTCACCTAATGCAAATTGTGAAAAGTTAAACGGGGTCTAAACAACTTTATTCTTCTTCTCCATGATCTATTACTAGCAGCTGCAGCACAGACTTGTCCTGCTGCACCTGCGCATGAATAAGAGCAACAACAGCCCATAACATTATTTCTGTGTAGCTTAATTTCCATGGCTGCATTCCAGTAGGTTTTGGAATTTGCAGGGAAAACCTGCAGAGAGTCTACACGGTTGCATTATAGCTTGTTGAATACCTCCTGCATCTTGGATTGGTTGATTAGCATACAGTTCAGCTGCTTATGCTGCAATTAGCATGCAACTATGTTTATAATGTTTGTGTGTCTCTACAGAGAGTGTAGAGCTGCTTGCTGAATATAAAATGGTGCGCTATCATTTGTGACTCATGATGCAAAACACACATGGTTTTAGGGTGGGAGACTGGCTTAGTGGTTAAGGTGTTTACCTTACAGACACAAGGTGCAGGGTTTTATTCTCACTTGGGGTAATTGGCTAGACTTAAAATGGCCCACAAGGGGAATTAGTCTAGTATGAACCTATGACCATGTAGGCTTCATTGAATCTACCTCACAGTTTTCTCAGTTCCACCCTGTTTACTCTCAGGATACTGGCTCATACCACTCAACCTCTCAGCACAAGAAATCTGGACAAAGCCAGAAATAATGCAGGGTCAAAGGTCTAAAAAGTGCATTGTCATCCCCTTTGGTAACTACCACATAGGCAGCAGTCTACTTAATGCCAAATGTGTGATAAGAGACCTTGGGACCCAGGTGGACAGTAGTCTCTCATTTGGTAATCACATCACCACAGTAGTCAGGAAATCCTTCTACATAGCACACCTCATCACAAAAGGGTTCTCATCCAGGAAAAAAGAGGTCATTGTTCCCCTCTACTCGATTTTGGAATGTACCTCACAAGTCATCTGCAGCAGCTGGAAAGGCCACAGAAGTACCTCACAATGAGGAGTACTGGCCTCAAACAGATGCCCTACACTGACTGTCTCAAAAAACTGCAGCTTTACTCCGTAGCATATCACCTACTCCAAGGTGATCTCTGCCTAACATATAAAGCTATGTCAAACCCAGAGCTGTTGGACATGCTACACCTAAAGAAATCCCCATCCCTCCGAGCTACACGGTCTAAGGATCTAAACCTTGTCACCACAATAAACAGGACATGCTCGAGGGATAGATTCCTGTCTCAGTGACTTCCCATACTCTGGAACAAGCTACCAATCTATGTCAGGCAAAGTTCTTCATTAGCACTCTTCAAGAAAAATCTTGATGAGTGGATGGGAAATAGGAAATACACCCCGGGAATCACTTCTGTGACTCTGCTCGACAGGGGCACAAGAAAATAACTTTCTTGGGGTGGCGTAAACCAGGGAAACTTGTTGGCTAGGCTTACTTAGGCCCTTGGGCCGATAGCCTAGTACCTGCCTATGAACCTATAAATAGGAACAGATTTTAAATATTGTACCTGTAAACTTAGAAAGCCTTTAGAATAACAGGTTTTGCAATATTATATATTTTCTGAAGGATATAAAGTCTGAAACTCAACTATCTGTCATTATTTATTATTATTTAGTGACTTCAATCTTCAGTAATTTGCTAGAAAACCACAAATTTTATGAAGAACAGACAAAAAATATGAGGCAAAAATCTGGACAGTCTACAAAAATGTGAACATTTCAGAGGTATGCTGGTTTTACCTTATGCAAGCTTCTGTTTGGGAGTTTTATGCTTTAACACATTTCCATTATATTGTTTGGCAACTCCCTTTCTTAATGCTACTTAAATCCTCACTGTCCTAGGTCTCTTAAAGGGGCAATCCCTACATTAAGTCAACCAATGCATACTGTTGCACATCCCGTTACCTTAACTCATATCCAGGGGAATAGGTACCTTCAGCTTTAATTTAAGTAACAATCAAGTATGCCCAAATGGTATCTAAAACATCTTGCATTTTGAGTCAATGGGATTTTAGTTTATGAGACATGGGGGTGCAATATTTCATTTCTCACTTTTCCCCACTTTTGTTACTATCTTCTGTTTAACCAAGTAGTATCTCCAAGGAAAACAGAGCAATGCACCATTATCTTCAGTGCCTATTACCTTAGTTCCTTAGCTCCTCCCTTTCATGGAATAATATAATTCTAGCAATCTGTATTAATAAAATGACAAGGCAACAAGAACTCTCCTTTATTAAAACTTCCTGCCACTTTATTAACATGTCTTCTGTGCAGGATGGTGAACTGAAATTTGCTGGTAGAAGTGAAATGATAATATTAATACTCATCTGGGACTCAAAATCTTATTGGAAAACTCAGCATGTATTTGTCCAACAAAAGTGATGATAGCATGGTGTGGTGAAGATCATGGGGCTGTGTCCCAAAATCATAGATTCATATATTGGCATCAGGCTAATGACCCAGGGGGACTTTCTAAGCCTAGCTAAGTTTTCCTGAAAGAATAATGATATCCTGTATCCAAAATACAGCATTGAGGGCCCAGCATTTATAAATTACCTCTTTCCATAAGGGACATGGGTGCCAGGCCTGGTGTAAATTTCTTATTCCCTATCAAATGGTTATTATCCTTTCATGTCTATGATTCTAACACTGCCTAAGCAAAGAGCTTTCTGTGTGTGTGTGTGTGTGTGTGTGTGTGTGTGTGTGTGTGTGTGTGTGTGTGTGTGTGTGTGTGTGTGTGTGTGTGTGTGTGTGTACATGCATGTATGTATCTGTGTGTGTGCATGTCTGTTATTGTAACTTGAAATTGCATAACTGTACTGGCATGTAGAAGATTATGAAATGTCAAATCCGGTACATAATTTACAAGGTATGTTATAAAGATGACTGCTGAATATCATTTAAAGTTATAACGTGAAGTAAGTAATAGTGTCTTATGCTCCCCATAAGGCAGAACAATAAATTAGAATTCTGAAACATATGGAATAGTCACACGTGTAACCATTTATTTTTGTTTCATATAACAGACTGATATGGCAATATTATATACCTCAGAAAACTACTTTTACTGAAAAAAATATTTTTGTGGAGTGGGGATACCATGAGTCATTAACCAAAATGGGATCCAACTCCTTCCCCAAGTAAGTTATTATAGTAGTGAGTACTTCAGAGAAAAGTGAGAATTTGGCTCAGTTACATAAATAATTCTTTCCTTTACTGCAAAGTACTGCAATATCTGTGCTGGCAGAATTAATCATCACCAATGAGAGGGAGCACAGAGTCATCCCTCCCCCCAACAGAGATATTTATATTTTTATGTCAGTGAGTCAGGTGGTTAGGGACTGTAGTAGTATGGCACTCTATGAACCCTTTCCTGCCTCAATACTGCATTTGTTGTGTCTGGCTTAAGCCTGCTGGACTTCTGTGGTCCAAAGCTTCTGCATAGTAGAAAGCAAATTAGGGAGTGAGGCAGAGAGATGATGTGTCCTGAGTGCCTGTAGAAGTTAAGTGGGTTCTTTCAATATGTTATGTCCCTAAATACCTATGTATGCAGGCTTGTGGTACCATGGTTGAGATGTGTAATAAGCCATAATGAGGGGTGCCACCCACCTCTGTGTATAATGTCGTTATTGGCCATATCCATTATCTCATATAATCCCTATCAAGGAAAGCTTCAAAAACATGAGGAGCGATATAGAGGGTGGAATGTAAAGTATTATTTTACTGCCTGGTTTAGTTGTTTTTTTTTTTTTTTTTTTTTTTTTTTTTTTTTACTTTGGCTATATATTTTATTGTATTTGCTTTACTTTTTAATCACTCCATATTTGAGATATGGCTACATAAATGATTTATAATTCTAGTATTTGTTATTGCAGATACTCAGAAATAAAGGCGATAATCATTGCAAGGATAAATTACCAGAATTGGAGAGGAAATGCCATGGCCCAGATCAACATGATCAACATGATCAACATGATAGTGGACTGAATCTCATGGATGTAAAATCCCGAAATAATGTCTCAATTTTCCTGCATTTTCCTGCTTTAGAAATATTTCAAGGCTACAAGTGAAATACTGTGTCTATTTCTGGTTTCCATTCAAGGAAAGCGATGTGAATATCCAAATGAAAAATTACAGGATGGTGAATGGAACAGAAGGAATGACTTGTGAAGAGAGTTGATAAATTAGGGGTATACATTCTAAAGGAAAAAGGAAGAAAACATTTTTCCCTGCAAAACTCACAAACATATTCTGCAACATCTAAAGGAATACAACTGTAAACAAGGTAGTGTATGAGTTCCAGGTAATGTCTTGTAAATCATCAGATCACATATTAGGAAATAGTGTTTCACATGTACAGTAGCAGAATGTTGCAGCAGTCTTTTGGATTGTGTGCTAAAATGCAAATCAGGAGAAACTCTGTGTAGCACATTGGATAAGTGGAGTAAAACCAAGGAACAGGGCCTATGGCAATATTTTAGTACAATATTTTAGGCTAACTTGAGACATTGATAGTCTTCTACTCCAGGCATTTTTGCATGTACGTACAGATCTTATTTAAAATATGCCATTTCATTACTTTTATATGGCTGACAAGAGATTCAACCATTTTACATGAATGCAAGTGTATATCATATATACAAAGACAAATATAAAAGAAAAAAAAAACTCACCTCAATCACCCCGCAACAACTGAAGATGGTTACACCCCTGGAAGCCTACATATGTTTGAAGAATGCTAAGTGTTCCATCTACTTTTACTCTTCCTTCCTATAAAAGGTAACCATAAAACATTGTTTCCATGATGACCTGTGATTCTTACTCCTTTTCCTTGGCCTGTTTGTGTTAAGGAGTGGAACAAGTTGTGATGCTGTCCATGATGCGGACACAGTGGTGCAGCGGTTAACGTTGTCGCCTCACAGCAAGAGGTTCTCCGGTTTGATTCTTGGCTGGGGTGCCTTCTGTGTGGAGTTTGCATGTTCTCCCTGTGTTCGCGTGGGTTTCCTCCGGGTACTCCGGTTTCCTCCCACATTCCAAAGACATGCATCTGGAGCGTTCTCCGCTGAAAACAGGCTCTGTGGAACCTAGTCGGACATTCCCGGTCAACAAATGTTAAATAAAAATAAAATAAATAAATGATCTGCTTTATCACTAAAAATGCATTTATCTATGTGGTATCCTTTTACTATTTATTAAACTAAAATGAAGAATGGTCAGCCTGACACTTCAGCAATGAGCCAAGCTCAGAGAGCAGACAGAACTTAGAAATCATCAATATTTCCAAGATAGAAAAACAAACTGCGTATACTGGTAACAAGGTATGAACTCAAAAGACATCAGGTAATGCATAAGGTTTGGGCATGTTAATGCAAATTAGAAAATTTTATTTTCAAATAATTCCAAACCTTTGTAGTTTTAATTCTTAAATGCACATCCAGAGAAAAGACATTTTCTGTATGACTGAAAAAAAATGCTTTTTCTCTGAAGGTTCATTAATCTTTGCCTTTCTACATCTAGACTTATTTTGTTTGGAAGTATGTATGTATGGAATTTGGTAACAGGATCCAAGCTACAGCCCTTTTTGTGAAGGTGTTTCCCCAGCTGCCAGATCAAAAGGGAGCCTGTATTGCTGCTGAAGATATAACTGATGTTTTTAGGAAGTAGTTTGGATGTAGTATCTCTAACTGTTAATGTATCTTTTAAAGGAGTGCAATGGTGTAAGGGGGGAATTCAACAGAGCTTACACTTTTTTTTTTTTATGTAGGCATTGCATGGGTGCAAGGACTTTTAGGTTCAGTAAGGGTAGGGACGCACAAGCACACACAAACACAAAAACATGTGTGGCATGCAAATGGCCTCATAAGCAGGTGAATCTCTTGCAAATGATGCAGGTAGAGCAATCCAACATGCAGAAAGGCATCTGTTCAGACCTGGTATCAGAGTGTGCATAGTGTATGTGGAAAAATTCCACATACAGACATCTAGACAGACAAAAGAGGGTGTAAAAGTGTATAAATGTGGACATAAACCCCCTGAAAATGTAAGATCACATACACATGAGCAAAACAGAAACTCCTACTAGAGGTAACAAAAAACAATAACTCCGCCAGCACTTCCCTCTACAGCAATTATGTTGCTAAGCAGTGGAACAGCCTTCCCCCAATATCACAACTATAACTACCCTCACCTCCTTCAAAAAAGCCATAAAATCCCATCTTCAGCATCTTTGGTTATGTAACTGCAACAACCCAGACTAATCTCCTACTAGTACTTTCAGCCTATCAATACATCTCTCTCTCTATTTCCCACCTCACTACTTCTTCCTCGCTCTACTTCCCAGTAACATTTCTCCTGTTACATCTCTCTGCTTCTCCCTCTAAGTGTCATCTTCCTTGCCTATATCCAACTGAATTTATGTACAGCACACCTACCGATACTATTATTTACACCCTTTGAATTATTCATCTTCCTGTATATGTCTGCAACATTCCTGCTTACCCTATTTTTAGACCTTGCCCACCTACTACTCTCTATCAGCCCCTCCACTTTCAACTCATAATTTCCCTATTTATACCTATCCTCTCTCCCCAGAACCCTTCCTATCCAGTCTATCATTTATACAGATGTCATCCTACCAGCTATTTTGTAATGTATAGATATCCCAAATACTCTGAAGTATTTGTTGTCTAAGTTCCTTTTTAAGGTATTAGCATTATTAGTAGAAAAAGTGTGTGGATACTATATATGATTGCATGTAATCTAACTGTATAGCAACTGTCGAATGTAATATTTTTCTGTGTAAATGGAGATTTTCTCCCTGGGCCTTCGCTGAAAAAGGGCATGTGTCCAGTCGGACTTTCCCAGATAACAAATGTAAAATAAACAAATAAATAAAAATATTAGTCTGTATGTCAGAAAAATTAAAGGGAATAAGTTAAATTAATGTTTTTTTAATAATCTCAGCATATTTGCGCTATGCGCCACAGTGCACAAACAAGCTTAATAGAAAAAAAAAAATAGGAAAAAAAAATAAGTTTATAGTATGTGACAGAAATGTGTTATAGGAGCTTGTGTGAGCTCCTTATCGTGCTGAATTGCAGCTGTTGCTAAGCTGATAGGCCTATGAAGTATGTAGTTTCCTGGCTGTCAGCATGGATAAGTATGCAAATGAGAAATCCAAACGAGTTGACAACAAGCCCAATGAAACTGATAAAATATGTAACTATTTAATGAAGTGCTTTTCATCACCAAGAATACAGTGACTTCTTCAGATACCATCCAAGTTACAAATCACTTTTTTTAAAAACTTTGTAAAACATCACATGATACTAGGAAACCAATCAACCAACAAAAGATTAGAATTAAAGCAACGACACAATGAAGTGTTGTTTTCTTAAAAAATAGGTTAACTTCATTGTGTTGTTGCTTTAATTCTAGTGGTGATGTAACTAAACTTTTGTTGGTTGATTGGTTTTCTAGTATCATGTGATGTTTTACAAAGTTTGTAAAAATGTGACGTAACTTGGATGGTATCTGAAGAAGTTACTGTATTCTTGGTGACGAAAAGCGCTTCATTAAATAGTTACATATTTTATCAGTTTAATTGGGCTTGTGGTCAACTCGTTTGGATTTCTGGTTTCTTGCTTTTCACCAGTTTGTTTTAAGTATGCAAATGAGATGGGGTTACTGAATAGCAGAAACGAGTAATCGTGTCCGCATATCACCTTTGAGTAGGGTCTTACACCATGTTGATGTTTACACAGGATGTGTCTGACATCAGGGAGGTATGTTCCCTTTCTTCTAAACTCTTCTAAGCTTAGGTGTGCATGTTTGCTCAGTGCACTACTTGACTGAGCATGTTTTCAAAACCAGAGGTATTCAATTAGACATTTTGACCTTTGTATAAGCTATGCTGTGCGGCATTGCACACTAAAATAGGGCCATTAAATTATGTTAATTATATTGTAGGCAGGTGGAATGAATCATTGTTAACCAATCACACATTCTGCACATCCAGTAGAGCTGTATAAAGTATGCATACACCATACATTCTGATTTTCCCCCAGTACTCTGGACCATTAGAGTACAGACTTGGGAATTTTAATGAGATAATGCTAGAGGCTGCTGCAGGTCTGCTACATCTGTATGTGCTAGATGCTGAAATCAGTGCTGCTGGTGCTGCTGACAATAGGCCTAGACCAAGAAGGAGAAGAGTGTTCAGGCCCAGGGTAACCTTCCAGGAGCTACATGAGCTGGAGATTGTAGAGTGCTACAGGATGGACAGGGACATACTACAAGAACTCACTGAGCTCTGCCATCATCAGCTCAGACCCATAGCCAGCAGATAGAAACCCATCTCAGTGGAAACAAAGGTATGTGTAGCCCTTAGGATACTAGCTACAGGTACTTTCCAAAGGCCAACTGGGGTCATGATGGGGTCTCACATGCATCTGCATCCAGGATACTCCACCAATTCCTGGATGCCATACTACCGCATACCAGTGAGCACATATCTTTTGCCCTCACCGCTGATGTGAGGGCCAGCAATATGCGATATTTCTATCATGTAGCACACTACCCTGAAGTACTGGGTGTCATAGACTGCACTCATGTACACATCAAGGCACCACCTGGTCAAGAGGGTAGAGTCTACGTCAACTGCAAGGGGTACCACTCCATCAACTGGCAGGTCATGTGCAATGCCCAGGGGATTATCCTGACTGTGTGTGCTGGTAGCCCTAGCAGATATCACAATTCTCATGTCTGGCATGCATCACAGCTGTACCAGATGTTTGCTGGGGGGACATCCCACATGGCAATTTACTGGGGGATGCTGGCTACACTCTGGAATGATAACACCCATCAGAAATGCATACAAACTCATGGAAGAACGCCATAATGAGGCATATGCACAAAGTAGGAACATCATAAAGCATGTGTTTGGGCTTCTGATAACATGGTTCCAGTGCCTCGATATATCAGGTAAAGCCCTGCAGTACTCTCCAGCCACAAATGCACACATGTTCACAGTATGTGATGTGCTACACAATCTGATCCTGCGGAAACAGCTGAAGTAGGGATACACAACACAGTCCCCCCCACCAGTGTCTAGGTCACCACAGCCACAGTCACAGTAGGACTTGGAGGAGGAAACCCCCCTGCTTATGTCCCTGTAGATCTACAGTTCTGTCAACTGTTGCATTTGCAAGGTAAGTTTCTAACCTACACAGTACTTTTAAGGATTAGTATGCTATGATACGGTACGTATGGATCTCCTACATTTATGGAAGTACATATAGTGGGATATTTGGACAAAAGTTGGACAAAAGTCACATCCACATGGGACTACAGATACCCACTCCACTATCATGTGTCCTTTAATAGTCACTAGGCTTCATGCATGGTACATTCACTATATCAGTCAAGGGAGATGTTAAACAGAAGACTTACATGATAGTTGCACTACTGTGTATCCCAGCAGAACATATGGTGTTATTCCCCCACCCCCAACACAGCAGTGTTCCCATATAACTGCTGTAACAGTAATTCGTCAGTGGTATATCAGCCATCCAGGCAATCTCAGGGCAGTGACATAGAAATTGATCACACATTGTATGCCTCACATAATGCAGGAATAACAAAGTACATGCTGATGCTGTTGATTGTGTGATGCATAACTGCTCTGTGTCTGGCAGCTTTTGTGACTCAGTGGACTAGGAAAGTTAGCATGGGTGATGGTGTTGATGGTTCTAATCTGGAAGTATCCACATCTTGTGGATGTGAGGTAGTATTATGTTGTTTTTTGACAGACTGTCAGTCTGTGTGTGGTGTAACATTACTATCTCACACATTAATTACATCAGACAGCTGAACAATGCTGTGAACAATTTCAGTGAAGTGTAGTACTGCAGACACAGAGACAGATGTCATTCTCTGTAACACACAAACTCCTGGATTGGAGTACAGGTAGGTGTGGCCTGGAGTCAGTTTATAACTACTGACAATCCTGGTGGGCATGCTCATACACTTAGTTACACAGAGCACAATTATGTTGCCCCTTGGCCAAAATACTTGTTATGTATAGCTATGTCTATACATACATACATATATGTATACATATCTGCCTGTCACTATCTCTCTCTCTCTCTGTCTCCTGTAGATAGTATATCTATCTCTAGGAATAAACAAATAGAGATATTGCTATATATACCTATATATAGCTATATATAAAACACACATCTCTGGTCTCTCCCCATATATCTACTTAACACTCACACGCACATGCATTTCTATATACATCCCTGTTATACACATAAATATGTGTGTGGATGTCTGCACTGTCCTATATACCCTGATAATGGTGAGTAATGCTTCACTATTCCACATCTATAATGTTGCTCAAAGGATCCAAAGTAAGGGCTCAACAGATCCCTGTGCCTGCTGGATGTCACCACTCATACAGCTACAGGTGAGCAGGTGGTGTAATGTATAATGATGTCTATGGACACATGGACAGGGCACATTGTTCTTGTCCATGGGCATGTCCATTGAAATGCAAACAGCCACATATGGCCAGACTGACAACAATAGCCACATAGCTAGGATAAATAACACTTACCTGACTGCTAGGCTACTAGATGCAGATAACAGTATGGAGCAATTTCACTCTCCATGCACAGATTCTGTTCAACACAAGCCTAGCTTGTGTAATCCACAAGTAGTTTGCCTGCAGTCATCTCTAAAACAGACATCAGCCATGGCGTGTGTGATGAGTACTGTAATGTATAGTATGTAAGAATAGTTAGGTAGGGATTCTAATCTCACTACAGACCACTTGATGTCTGTGTGTGCGCATGTATTCCCTTGCAAAACAACTGAGACTCTCTCACTGACTCTGAAACTGCAGTAGCTCTGCACTTTTTGGCCCTGTAAGTTGCTGCCAGTGTCCAAACCACCCTCTTCTACAAGGCAACTGAGAATCCCTGATTGACTATGAAACTGCAACAGTTATAACTACAATAGTTATGTATTTTGTGGCCCTGTAAGTTGCTGCTGGTGTCCAAATCACCCTCTTCTACAAGGCCTGCTGATGTCATCGACCTTAAGACTACCAGCTGCCATTGGAATGCCAAACTTAAGCTGTGTTGCATGCGATAAGTATTGTGATCTATACTGTGTAAGAGTAACTAGGTAGGAGTTCTAATCTCACTACAGGCCATTTGGTGTGTGTTTGTGTGTGTATCCCGATACAACATAAATATGATCACCTCAGTAACTTAGAAAGAGGTAAAGTTCTGCAGTATTTTGGTCATAGCAGGTGATGTGGGTCTCCAAATGTCTGACCACAACTAGGCCAGCTGATGTGATCAAGCATGAGATGTCCAAAAGAAATAGTAATAGCATAGTTGAGGTGTAGTGCATGCATCACGTACTGTGCACTGTAGTGTATGCCATTAGATAGGTATATGTCCTAATCTACATGCAGCCAACTTGCAGTGTGTGTGTGTGCTGTGCTGTGTCCTGTAAACAGAAAGTAGACATGGTGCTATCCTCAATGTAGCCTGGTCTGTGTGTGTGGCAGTTACAGCATTTTACATCAGCTTATGGAATCATAGGATCTTTGAACTTTAGTGGCATAATGGCCCTATAGCCCTCACAATCCTAGTCAAGTTTATACCCTTATTTACATGATCAGCACATATTGCCCTTGTCCACTAGGGACACAGGAATAAGCCCTGTGGTGAAATTACGGTGACTCAGCCAATCATACTGAGGTGCTCTGTTTGCCATTAAGCAGGATTTTGTTCCAAAGGAGTGTTAAAGTCTACTACACAGATCTCTCCCACACAGCATGTATTACTAATGTCACGTACAAGATTAGTGCCCTTACAGTGAATAGTCCATGTACCATGCCACCTACAGATATGCAACATATCCAGTCAAGCATGGTCACACATTGCCCTGTATGCAAGGCAGAGATCACCTCTGAGTAGTCTATATGCCACAGGCTACAATGACTGATGATGTCAGATAAAGCCCATTGGATAGATACTGAAGACGTGAAGTTCTCTTGTGAGGGACCATTGTGTTATGTGCAATTGCCAGGAGTGCTTGGAAAGGTACAGTACCAAATGCCCATTGTACTCACATATTGGCATGTTGATGGAAGAGTACATGGAGGTTATGAGTATGAACTCCAAGCAACTGCCAGCAAAAATCCACACCAAACGTCTGTAAAAAACTGACTATATATAGGAATACAAAAAAGACGCTGATGGCTGTAGTCTCCAAAAAAGGCCTTTACTAGTGCAAAAACACAAGTGCTTTCACAAATGAGCTTCCTCAGCTGTACATAAAGCACTATTGAAACACACCTTTTATATCAAAAAATAAGTCACATGACACAAAACAGCTGACAAACCTCTGAATATAAAAATATAAAAATATATAAAAAATATATATAAAAACATGTTCAAAAAATGTATCTACGTTTAATACATATAAAATACTAAACATATAAAAAACATATAAAAAACAAACATATTAGACACTCAAAAAATCATCTTTTCAATGGCCTCTTCTTCAATCTTGGTCTTAAAGGAATACACTCATTAAGACCGTGCCCCTCAGTGCTTCTCAATTTGGTGATCCATATAGCTTCTAAATTCTCAGTCCTATTATTCATATCACCCTGTCTAGGACTTCTCATAGAGTAAACTGATAACTCTGAAAATAAACACATGGGAATCATTTGTACTAGAGACATGCTTGGCAAGTGCATTGGTTCTACTGCACTTCCTGATGTTATAAACATGTTCCCTGATGCGTTCCCTAAGATGTCTGTCTGTCTTGCCAACATAGAATTTGGCACAAACCCTGCAACTAGCAAGGTAAATAACATGTTTACTGTCACACGTAGCAGAGACCCTGAAGATGTAATTCTTGCCTTGATCAGGGTGACAAAATACCGGGCCACTATCTATATAGCTACACCAATTGTATGACCCACATTGAGAAGTACCAGTACATTCACTATCCAACCTAACCTCCTTTGGATAACAAAGTCTCCTTTTAATAGATTTGTCATTCCTGAAACTAATCCTGGGGACATGATCAACTATACCAGCTATGGCACTATCCGTCAGTAAGACCTGCCAATGTTTCTTAATGATATCAATATATCTATTCACATCAGCAGTATATTTCAGGGACACTCTCAAATTAGTCTGAAGGGAACCCCTCTCCAACTGTTCAGGGGGTTGTCTCTTCATAGAAAAATAAGGTTTAGCTTGTTCACCCCATTTATACACAGCTCTAGGTATTTGTTCTGCTAAGGTCCTATCATCATAACCTTGCTCTCTCAGATAGCTAGTTACCCTATCCACCTCATACTTAAAGTCTACATCCCTGACACTAAGTCTGGAGTCCCTCATAACCTGGTTGGCAACAATGTTCTTAAAAATATGAGGTGGATGTGCACTACTGCGATGCAAGAGATGATTCACATGGTAATCTTTCCTGAACTGCTTGGTGTATACATTCCCTCTCTCATCTCTCAATACAGCTACATTTAAAAAATCTAAGTTATCATACAACATCCTATGCGTAAAATGCAGATAATCTGTGGACTCATTAACATATAACAAAAATCTACAGAAGCAATCATCGTCTCCATCCCATAAGATAAAGACATCGTCCACAAATCTGCGATATGTTCTCTAAAGGGGCCTTTAAGAACACAGTGTTCCTGCCAGACTGCCACGACTGCATTGGCGTAGCTATTGGCACACGAAGTGCCCATAGCCACGCCATTGCATTGTCTATACATTTGATGACCAAACAGAAAGACATTATGTTCTAACACTAATCTCAATAGGCCCATCAGTAAAACAACAACCTCTTTACTGTATTGTGCATAGCTTTCTAAAAATTGCTGTGTGGATCTTATTCCTGCATCATTTGGTATCACAGTAAATAGGGAAACTACATCCAAGGTGACAAACAAAGCTTGACAGTCATCATGTGTAGAGAAAAAACCATACAAGTCTCCAAGAAAATGCTCAGTATCCCTGAGTATATGTTGTATACTATTCAAGGGTGGTCTGAGGTGTTTCTCTATAAATATAGAGATAGATTCAGTGCACCAACCTCTCCCTGAGACAATAGGTCTCATAGGTGGATTTAGAGTGGATTTGTGCACCTTAGGTAAACCCTGCAATATCGGTATAAGCGGTTTCACAGTTAAAAAATATTCAAGCAATTTTTTATCAATCAGATGCTGTTCAAAGAGAAACCTGATACTATCAGCTACTATTTCTATATGTCTACTAACCTGTATAAGATTCAATTCCTCATAAAACAATCTATCCCCCAGACTATCTAACATTTTTGCCTCATACCAGCCTTTGTCAAGAACTACAATGAGGCCACCTTTATCAGCTGGTCTAAAAATAAGGTGCTCATCATTCTCCAATTCCCTCAATGCTATGACTTCATGTCTAGTTAAATTAGAAAAACTCCTCCTACTGGAGTAAGAACCAGAGCTCATACATGTATCATAAATATCTCTAATGCATAATTTTTCAAAAGCATTAATAATTGGATTAATGTTCGGAATAAATGAACGTGGTCTAACAAAAACGTTAAAACCCTTGTCAGCATCATCATTCATATATATTAGTTTCAAAGTTAAATTTCTAGTAAAGGTCTTAATGTCCAAAATTATATCTGCAAAACATGAATGACTAGTGGGTATGAACGAAAGGCCTTTCTCCAGAACTGCCAACTGGTGTTCATTCAAAGAAACACTCGATAAGTTTAAAACTAGTCCCTCTTTGCATTCGAAAATGCCCTTTTTATACTTAACTGACAAATCTATTAAAAAGGAGACTTTGTTATCCAAAGGAGGTTAGGTTGGATAGTGAATGTTCTGGTACTTCTCAATGTGGGTCATGCAATTGGTGTAGCTATATAGATAGTGGCCCGGTATTTTGTCACCCTGATCAAGGCAAGAATTACATCTTCAGGGTCTCTGCTACGTGTGACAGTAAACATGTTATTTACCTTGCTAGTTGCAGGGTTTGTGCCAAATTCTATGTTGGCAAGACAGACAGACATCTTAGGGAACGCATCAGGGAACATGTTTATAACATCAGGAAGTGCAGTAGAACCAATGCACTTGCCAAGCATGTCTCTAGTACAAATGATTCACATGTGTTTATTTTCAGAGTTATCAGTTTACTCTATGAGAGTCCTAGACAGGGTGATATGTATAATAGGACTGAAAATTTAGAAGCTATATGGATCACCAAATTGAGAAGCACTGAGGGGCATGGTCTTAATGAGTGTATTCCTTTAAGACCAAGATTGAAGAAGCGGCCGTTGAAAAGATGATTTTTTGAGTGTCTAATATGTTTGTTTTTTAAGTTTTTTATATGTTCAGTATTTTATATTTATTAAATGTAGATACATTTTTTGAACATGTTTTTATATATATTTTTATATATTTTTATATTTTTATATTCAGAGGTTTTGTCAGCTGTTTTGTGTCATGTGACTTATTTTTTTATATAAAAGGTGTGTTTCAATAGTGCTTTATGTACACCTGAGGAAGCTCATTTGTGAAAGCACTTGTGTTTTTGCACTAGTAAAGGCCTTTTTTGGAGTCTACAGCCATCAGCGTCTTTTTTGTATTCCTATATATAGAGGTTATGAGTATGTCAATTTCAGGTGACTGTGCCCTCAGTTATGACATACGATTCCTGTCTTACCACTGGTGAGACATGGTGATCTCAGGTACATTAAGTGTAAACCTGTGTGGCCAGGCCTGTGTGCCCAGGTCTATCACCCCTGAGTATGTACATCACATGTTGCGACCTATGTGCTACTTACCAGAAACATAGGTGTTAGGGATCGAAATGATACTACATATATACTTGCATGGAGTTTATGGCCAGTAGTATGTCAACAGGTATTTGTTCATCAATACCCTCTTGTAGGATATTGACATAACTCACAAAGTCTATGACCGCTCACAGTTTGCAGGCATCAGCCAACATTGTTAGCCACAGACAGTTAGTATTCACTTGTATCTTGGGGAACTGGATCCCAAGCAGTACACAACCCAGAACTGAGCCCTGTTGAACACTTTTGCTTACAGATCAGCTATTGCAGGTGGATTTCCCAATATTGAGTGTGTGTGACATTAATGAGCCACTTAATGACCCCTTTAATGATATTACCATGGATGCTTATGTGGGTGCTTTTGTCAATGATGCCTGAGTGGGGGGCAGAGTCACATTGCTTGGCTACATCCAGGGGGTCATATGCCCTGATGTCTCCTCCCCCAGGTCCTTGGTGACTGCCTCAGTCATGTCCACCACATTTAACAGCCATGGTCTCCCTGTCTGACATCCAAACTGTTCACAGTCAACTGTTTGTAAATCACATATATGTTTGCTAATCAGCTCCATGATGATTTGCCCCATGGGCGTACAGATATGGTAACTCAGGCAAACAGGTCTATACTTCTGGTGCTTGATGGAAGCACCACCTCTATGCAGGGGGATAACATTTGCTATTGTCCTGTCAGCTGGGTTGCAGCCAGTGGTTACAGCATGACTGCAAGTAGTTCCAAATGGTCTTAGTAATCCTTGGTGGATCATATGTAGGACATAGCCTGGGATATTAGCATGTCCAGTAGATGCTGTGTATAACCTGCTCTGGTAGATATGGAAGGTATGAGACAGGTTGTAGGAATGTCATGTGGCAGATGTGGTGGGGAACAGGGGAGTGAAGTTGACACAGAACCTGTGGGACAACAGGTTAGCTATGAGTACTGACCCGGTATATGTGGTATCATTATGTACGAGTTCATCGACAATCTGGGCCTGTTCTCTGAGGTTACAAATGTAACTATGCTATGCATTGTGTTCTGCTTTGTGGGAGAGGCTTATTTTGTCACATTCTGTTTCTATATGATGTCACACAAACACTATGTGCTTGTTTTAGCTGAGGAGGTACACTCACCCCAACTGTCACACAGCAATGTCCATCTGTTATTGTAGAGCCTCCTAATGGCAGTTGTCTACTACGCAGGTTTGCTGTGCCATGAGGAACTTGTGTTTCTCCTGTCAGGTACAGCCGAATCTATGCAGTTGTACTGCTGCTTACATAATGCATGGATGTAGAGCTCTGCATAGTTGCCCATCCCATCTGAGAAGGGAGGTGTAGTCACACTATGTAAACCATCCCATAGGAGGTAATGCATTGCTTTGTTGAAGTATATTTCTGTATTGTCTGCAAGGAATACTTAGGTTTGATAGTTTTAATGAGACTGATCTGAGTTCAGATCTCACCAGGAAGGACCTTACAGTAGTAGGCTGAATTGGTAACCCACATTGGGATATACATGAAGTACTACATCACCTCCCCTTGTGGGGATGTCACACCACTGGTCCAGTGAATTGAAATTAAGAACTTGGAGTAACCTTTGGGCAAGTGAGCTTCAGCATAACTAACCAACACAGTTGGTGGCTACTTAATGTCACCCCAAACCATGGTGTACTGATATATTTTGATGGAAACACATACATGCAAATAAGCACAATGGCTGTCTGAATTCCTGGAGCTGCTCCTGTGGCTGGCAATGGCTTAATTACATGCCCTTCAAGCAGTGAACCGCACCTGCAGTGTCTGCAGGAAAGCATAGTGTTTCACTAAATATGGATGTTTATCTATCCTTATTGAATATGTATACACCACCTGCATTACCTTGCACACTGTCAGTTTGAGGTCTGAACATGTGGAAGGACATGTAGTCTGATATGGCTGTGGTGCTGTCCACATCCATGTACCAGGTGTCTTTGACTGCACAAATGTCTGCATATTCCAGGGTGGGGACACCTTTCACAGAGTGGTGTTTAGTGTTGCCATTCCCTGAATGTAGCAGCATAACTGTGATGTTGTATGAAGATGTCATTCTCATTGGAAACTTTTCCCTCTATATAGTGCCTATAAGATGCACCATGGGGGGTGTCAGCAGCCTTGGCCAGTACTGAAAATCACAGGAGTGAGAGCTGAAGGCCATTTTTGGAAAGGCATTGATGTCTGTTGAGCAAGTCCCCCCAGGCAGCCATGTAGTGGATCCCCTTACAATGACACCACACACTAAGGCAATTATTGAATCCCCTCATGTTCTGTGTGTACTGAGCCATCATCCTAGGTGAGGGTCAAATGCAGCTGAAAGCCATGGGCATACCCGGGAGAAACACAGGTGTGTGTAAGCTCAGTCATGTGCCTGCATAGAGTCCGGTGATGTATGTCCCTAGTCATACTCACCTGCAGGAAATATGATGTCATCATTATGTCACCTGATATTCCTTGAATTGTGGCAATGTGTGGTATGGTGCATCATATCAACCCACACTCAGCTAACTGTAATGTTTCCCATATGTTGCTTGGTGACACGGACATCAATGTGTACCAAGATGTACTCAACTATGAATAATAGGTCTATGTTATGTACCTCAGGTGTGTGACTGGTGAGGCCAATGGTGCATGCACTATTATGTGTACTGTGCTCTCCAGAGGTAGGTTTTCTGAGGAGTCTGTTGTTTGGGAATGTGTCTGGTAAGGAGCTGCACACATGCAGGTGTGTATGTAGTGGGTACGGGTGGTACATGAGGTAAGTTGTGCATGTTGGCAGAATGCTCACTGCCATATGTACTGACTGCTGTGTGAGGCACCATGCAATCAAGGTATGAAGTACAGTCACATCTGCCACACATTGTAATTCTGTGGCATAGGAGTAGAGGGGTGGGTACACATTCCACATGTCATCTGCAGTCACTGATAGTGCCATTAGCAATACCATTATGCTTGTGTATATGTCACAGCACGGTTAGACTTAAAAAAATAGAATGGCTGAAATATCGAAGACCATATGGTTGAGACCATATGATCGATATTTCAGGAGATTGAGCTTCTAAAATTGTAAAAAAAAAAAAAAAATACAAGAAGACATTACTGTAGGGGGGCAAGCCACCTGCACTCCCCATGTGGGTGGCTGCACCCCTCCACACCCCCCTACTTAAATATATCAACTCCGAGATTGCGCTACAGCAGGGAATAGGAAAACTACCAGTTCCGCACTGTATTGTCAGTGTAGCGCTATCTCGGAATTGGTATATTTAAGTAGGGGGGTATGGGAGGTGCAGAGGGGCTTGCCCCCTGCAGTAACGTCTTCTTGTATGTGGTTTTTTTTTTTTTAACAATTTTAATAGATCTATCTTCTGAAATATCGATCATATGGTCTCGACCATATGGTCTTCGATATTTCAGCCATTTGATCTTTTCAAGTGTAACCCACAGCACACCATCATTATGCAGTGTCATGACAGATGGTGAAATGTAACATGTCACCTGTATGGAGGTCTGCAAAGGTAACGCAGCACCTGTCAATTTGCCATACAATGCTTTGCCAGCAATGTGGACCTTGGATTGACCATAATCCTGTCATTAGGCATGGTTGCAATACCATACCTACAAATGTGACACTCTGCAACTACTGCAAAGTTAGGGTCACGCTGCCACACCCTTAGGGTTCACAGCCTGAAACACAGTGTTTATAGGCATAGCTTGCAGTGAAGAAGTGAATGCCTGTGCATGCACAGAGGACTTGTTCAACTTTGCTGACATTACGTTGCCCTTGCAAACATTCAAAGCCTGTTAAGCAACCACACAGCAAACTGGTTGTTGTGTGACATGATGTGGGAACACAGACATGTGTTCTGGGTACATAACTGTACAATATGAGATACTTAGGACATGTGGCAGGTAGCCACTCCTAGTCTGCAGTAGGGCTCACAGCCATGTCATGCAGATATCCACCATTACTCTGTGGAAGGGTAGAATGCATGAAGTGCTGTGAAAGTGTCACCTACGATGGATCACCACCACTGTGTTGCTTGTTTCAGCAAACCTGGAGATCTATGTCACTGGACATTGTACATTATATTTTGATGATGCAGCTTTGCTCCTAATCACCATCTGGTAAGTTTCCCTAGTGATGTACCACCAACCGTGATACAGAAGGCATACTAAATGCGAAAGTCAACTGATTATTCAGGTTGCTAATCAAGGCATCTACCTGGAGGAGGGCATGTGATGCCTACAGATCCTTTCATGATATGGGGCAACCATGTGGATGAACAAGCAGGATGTGCCCTGCTACTCACCATGAGCTTTGTAGTAACATGTTGCGTGCGATGACAGAAAAAGTATAGGAGGATGGTATCCCATGACAGAGTTGTTGTGATGAGACCAGCAATAGTAGTAGACAGGCACCAGCAATTCAGGGGACTTCCCTGCATTCTGCATTCTTCACAATGTAATTGTGTCCTTGCAGTACACACCACTTGAGTAGTGTCCAATTGCAGAATACCTGTGTAAAACCTCCCACTTTATCTTACCATGGTATACATATTATGTTTCCCTCCATTTTTTTGTCTGTGCTCTGTACAGACACCTTGGATGACTCTTCTTGGAACATGATGGAATTAACTGCAGAACTTAGTTGCACAAAGGACAACTAGCATGCAGTGCCAAGCAGTGTCCCCAAATCTCTCAGTTGTCTGATATATAAAGTCATGAGAGGAGTTACCATGGATACGATCAGTAACAATGTCATACACCTATTGACACTGGACCAAACACACTTTGTTTTGCTCAAGGGCAGATCATGCCTACCTAGCCTAACTGGTGAACTTCATTGAGTTTTACAATATGCAGTGGATGATAGGAATATGACTCACTCCACCTACCATGACCTTATAAGGTGTTTGACAATATTAGGCCAGCAGGCCTTGCTGGAAAATGTGTAGGTCATTTACAGAGTGGTATGTCAGCAGGTGGATAACCAAGTGTCTGATAGTCAAAATCTAGAAAGATAGCATTGGATAGACCTATGCTACAGTAACACCAGTCAACCATGTAATTCACTCAGAAATCATTAATAGAGTACCCTCTGACTGACTACATTAGCAGGTGATTGCATATTAGGAGCTGTCACTGAATCCCACACAGAACCAACAGTTATCCAGCATGGCCTGAGACACACATTCAGTTGTTGTCAGAACCATTGACAAATAGTAAATGCCAAGGACTGCACAATACTTTCCATTTCGAAGCCATCCACCACTGGAAAATATAGTAGTGTCTGCACAACACAGACAGTTGAACCAATACCCATGGACTTATGGACACAGAGTGCAATGTAGCCTTTGACTTACACTGGTCGGTAAGATGTGGGGATCCATTCAATTTTGTACAACCTATACAGAAAGGTATGGCATGTAAATCCAGACTGTCATTGTCATACTGTTTTTGGCACTCATCACACCTATCATTGAGTGCAATGACACCTTTGCTATGTCACTACACAGGCATATCCTACAACGGTAGCAGCCACACAGGTTCCATGGTAAATCAGTACTTATTCTTCTTCATTCGGCTTTTCCCAGTTAGGGGTCGCCACAGCGGATCACCTGTTTCCATTTCTTCCTGTCCTCTGCATCTTACTCTGTCACACCAACCACCTGCATGTCCTCCCTAACCACATCCATAAACCTTATCTTAGGCCTTCCTCTTTTCGTCTTACCTGCTAGCTTCATCCTTAGCATCCTTTTCCCAATATACCCAGCATCCCTCCTCAGCACATGTCCAAACCAATGCAATCTCACCTCTCTAGCTTTGTCTCCAAACTGTCCAACCTGGGTTGACCCTCTAATATACTTATTCCTAATCCTGTCTACTCTTGTCACACCCAGTGCAAATCTTAACATCTTTAACTCTGCCACATCCAGATCTGACTCCTGCCTTTTTGTCAATGCCACTGTCTCCAACCCATATAACATAGCTGGTCTCAATACCCTTTTATAGACCTTCCCTTTCACTTTTACTGGTACTCGCCTGTCACAAATCACTCCTGACACTCTTCTCCACCCACTCCACCCTGCCTGTACTCTCTTCTTCACCTCTCTTCCACAATCGCCATTACTCTGAACTGCTGATCCCAAGTATTTAAACTCATCCACCTTTGCCAACTCTACTCCCTGCATCCTCACCATTCCTCTACCCTCCCTTTCATTCACACACATATATTCCATCTTAGTCCAGCTGACCTTCATTCCTCTCCTCTCTAGAGCATAGCTCCACCTCTCCAGGGTCTCCTCAACCTGTTCCCTACTCTCACTACATATCACAATGTCATCTGCAAACATCATAGTCCACTGTGACTCCTGTCTGATCTCATCTGTCAACCTGTCCATCACCAGTGCAAATAAGAAAGGGCTCAGAACTGATCCTTGATGTAATCCCACCTCCACCTTAAATGCATCTGTCACTACCACCGCAGATCTCACCACTGTCACACTACCCTTGTACATATCCTGTACCACTCTTGCATACTTCTCTGCCACTCCTGACTTCCTCATACAATACCACAACTCCTCTCTAGGTGCCCTGTCATATGCTTTCTCTAAGTCCACAAAGACACAATGCAACTCCTTCTGACCTTCTCTGTATTTCTCCATCAATGCTCTCAGAGCAAATATCACATCTTTAGTGCTCTTTCCTGGCATGAAACCATACTGCTGATCACGAATCATCACCTCCCTTCTTAACCTAGCTTCCACTACTCTTTCCCATAATTGCATTTTGTGACTGATCAGTTTTATCCCTCTCTAGTTACTACAGCTCTGCACATCACCCTTATTCTTAAAAATCAGTACCAAAACACCTTTTCCCCACTCCTTAGGCATCCTCTCACTTTTCAAGATTTCATTAAACAATCTGGTTAAAAATTCCACTGCCATTTCTCCTAAACACCTCTAAGCTTCCACAGGTATGTCATCTGGACCAACAGCCTTTCCATTATCCATCCTCTTCATAGCTATCCTTACTTCCACCTTGCTAATCCATTGCACTTCCTGATTCACTATCCCCACTTCATCCAGCCTTCTCTTTCTCTCATTCTCTTCATTTATCAGCCCCTCAAAGTACTCCTTCCATCTGTTCAACACATTCTCCTTGCTAGTAAGTACGTTTCCCCTCATAATCCTTTATCACCCTTACCTGATGCACATTTTTCCTAGCTCGGTCCCTCTGTCTAGCCAATTGGTACAGGTCCTTTTCTCCCTCCTTAGTGTCCAACCTTTCATACAACTCTCTATACACCTTATCCTTAGCCTTTGCCACCTCTCTCTTTACCATGCACCTCATCTTCTTATACTCCTGTATACTTTCGTCATCTCTGTGACAATCCCACTTTTTTTCGCCAGCCTCTTTCTCCATATACTCTCCTGTACTTCCTCATTCCACCACCAGGTCTCCTTGTTCTCCTTCCTCTGTCCAGATGTCACACCAAGCACCATCTAGCAGTCTCCCTTACTAGCTCTGCTGTAGTTACCCAGCTATTCGGTAACACTTCACTGCCACCCAGTATCTGTCTTAACTCTTCGCTGAACTCCACCTCACAAGCACCCTTTTTCAATTTCCACCATTTTATCCTTGGTGCTGCCCTTACACTCCTCTTCCTCTTCTTGATCACCAATGTCATTCTACAGACCACCATTCTATGCTGCCTAACTACACATTCCCCCGTCACCACTTTATAGTCTCCAATCTCCTTCAAACTGGCCCTCCTGCATAGGATATAATCCACCTGTGTGCATCTCCCTCCACTCTTGTATGTCACCCTATGCTCCTCCCTCTTGTTAAAATACATATTCACCACAGCCATGTCCATCCTTTTTGCAAAATCCACTACCATCTGACCTTCTGCATTCCTTTCCTTAACACCATACCTACCCATCACTTCCTCATTCCCTCTGTTCCCTTCACGAACATACCCATTGAAATCTGCTCCGATCACCACTCTCTCACCCTTGGGTACAGTCATCACCACTTCATCCAACTCACTCCAAACTTTTTCTTTCTCATCCATCGCACACCCAACTTGCGGAGAATATGCACTAACAACATTCATCATTACACCATCAATTTCCAGCTTCATAAACATCACTCTATCCGACACTCTTTTCACCTCCAAAACACTCTTGGTATATTGTTCCTTCAGGATAATGCCTACCCCATTTCTCCTCCCATCCACACCATGATAGAACAATTTGAACCCACCTCTAATACACCTGGCCTTACTTCCCTTCCACCTGGTCTCTTGTACACACAATATATCAACCTTCCTTCTGTCCATCATATCAGCTAGCTCTCTCCCTATACCAGTCATGCTGCCAACATTCAAAGTTCCTACCCGCACTACCACACTCCTAAACTTTCTCCTCTCTTCCTGCCTTCGGGTGTGCCTTCCCATCTTCTTCTCCTTCTCCTCCTTCGGCTAACAGTAGCCCAGTTTCTGCCAGCAGCCTGCCGGCTAACAGTACTGGTGGCGGTCATTGTTAACCTGAGCCTCGACTGATCCGGTATGTAAATCTGTATTGGGTTTCCACATATCTCATTTGGCAGATGTTTTACACCGGATGCCCTTCCTGATGCAACCCTCCCCATTTATCCGGGCTTGGGACCTGCATGAAGAAATGCACTGGCTTGTGCATCCCCAGTGGCTGGGTTCCCATGGTAAATCAATGCACATTGCAGATAACATGTCTGATGCAGTCCATATCAAGAGTGTGCATGTGTAGTCTGTCTCCTACATTCTTTAGAAGGGATGTGTATGGCTGCCATATGGGAAGGTGTCAGAGCCCACTGTGTACCTCCTGCTTATCCAAGACAAAACTAATGCACCTATTACCTCTTCTACACACCTACACCATCACCGTGGTATGAATAATACACACTGAAGAGACAGGTATGTAACACAGACACTAAACCCAATATGTAACAGGATCCCCATGCATATGAAGCACATGTCTGCTGTAATGCACATCATGTGCAAGTTAGACAACAAGATGCAGAAAAGGACAATCATAACTGGTGTAGGACAAATGTGTGTCATGGACACAGGAAGTATGTAGATGGGTCATCTCCCTCACCACTGATTGTAGATGTGTAAGGTACAGAAACCTTGGTGACACTTATCAAGGGTATCAGAACATGTCATTGATGAGGGATGCATGAGTTGGCTTCTTGACGTAATTGTCCTTATTAGCCTGTTATACACATATGACCCTATGGAGCCATGTGCCTATACCACTGTACCTTGCTGGAGATATATATCTTCTGTGCTGACATTCCATCCTGTGCTGTGGCATGTATGGGTTTATTGTTGCTGTGTATCTAAAGGTGTCCCCTACAGACTCTTGCAACTGAACCATAAACAGGTCTGTGATGCACCTTTCATTTGTGTAAGTATACAGCCATTACAAAATCATACAGAATAAGGTACACAAAATTATGTGGCTTACTCATTACAAATGTCAGCATACAGTATCTGTCAGTGACCAGTACAAGTGGCATGGCAAACCAACACTGCATTACACAATTACATATTATTTTATATAGTCACCCCATGCATCAGACACAGCTTGATGTCCCTCCATAAAATATGAGGATGACAAGGATGTGGCACAGGTATCATCACTTGCACAGGGTGCTGTTTGGGGGTGCAGGAGGCCTAGGCTGACCCAGTAGGTAAAAAGCATGTGTGTGAGTCAGGAAGGGAAGCAGGCAAGTTGGTCCATGGAAATGTACAGTGTGTGTTTGTAGGTGACCTGATTTTGACAGTGGTGTGTGAGTGTGTGTGTGAATACAGTCAAGCTCAGTGCTAGCCCTACATGTGTGCATGCTGGACAGCTGAGAACCATGCATGGTAGAGCTGACAGTTCAACATCTCTACCCCCAAACACTGGAACTGGCTTTGCCAGGTGTTGCACTGGAACATCTATGGCCAAAGTCAGAAGCAGTGATAGTACCTGACAGTGACTGCTGTGTGCTGGGACCATGTCCTTCTTGGGAATGCCCAAGACCACAGGCCCATGGTCTGCCATATCTTGGTATGGACAGCACACTCCCCTGTGGAGCACTGGATGTACTGCCACTACGAGAGCATGATAGAGCATGATCACGTGGACTATCAGCAGGTGTAGTTGCTGACCTACGTCCACAGGTCCAATGCTTGACTCCACCAGATTTTCCATTACAGGCAATGTGTGTTCCAAGACAGATATTCTGCAATCTGTCTCAGACCACCTTCTTTTCACTGCATCAGTGAACCAAGCCAGGGTATCACCAATGCAGTGGTGGCAGTCATGGATGTCAGACTGTACTGCATCCATAAACCTGAGCATTTATCTGTAGCTCCTTTCAGAATGTGCTTGTGCCTCCATGATGGCCTGAACATAAGCCAAGTCACCCATGATGGAACACCTACAACAGGTGGTGGAAGGAGAGCAGGCCACCTATGAGCACCCCACTCAATCCACCTGTGTGGAACCTCACCAGCTCTCTGGCTATGGCCAGTGTCTACACTCACTGGAGCCATAGTTGCCACACTTTCCTGTTCAATGTCCCCACCCTCTGACTGTCTAATATCTATGGCCTCCAGAGATTGGGTATGTGTAGGCATACTGACTGTGTGCAGTGATAATGAGGGCAGAAGAGGGATATAAACCTCTGGGACAGATTCAGCCCCTGAAACCCCCACCTGTGCCTTACTTTGGCCATTATCATCATCAGAGTCTGAAGAGACACTGACATCAGGTTGTGTAGGGGGCAGAGACCAACCCCCTGGTCACCTGTGTTAAGAAAGGGAAATGCAGTACATTAATACCTACACTATTATGCTCTACAGAACTATGTTACAACATATGTAAAGCTGTATATGTTCTTGTCACTATTACAGACCTGTTTAACCCTCAACCTTATATAGTAGGACATGGGGACATTACTTTTTCCATATACAGCTGTAGTTACTTGTAAATAAAAGCTCTTTACAGTGCAATCTCTTCAGCAACAATGAGGTACACTGTTGTCATTTGTGAAGATCCTGCACAGTTGACACATATGGCAATCTGTAATGTCCTGACAATACTGTCATATCTGTCAGTGTTGTCACACCTACAATGCATATGTATGATTCTCATTGTGTACAGTCAGAAAATATCTGCGCAGTTGGCCAACGGTACAGCAATCCAGGCCTGGGATGAAATTTTAGGAAATACATTGCAGTAAATCTATATCTGGACCAAAACAGTGTTGTGCTTACCAGGAGCAGGACACAGCCTTGTCTAATTCCTGAGGGACCTGTGGAAAATTGAGGGAGAGGTAATGTAAATACTAATGCATGTAGCTATATGAGGGTAATACTTCCATATATCTCACATTTACAGTAGTTACTTTGTTAATTGATATGTTGTTCACAATCTGTGCATGAGATTCAAACCACAGTTAAACTTCTCCCACCAAAGAACAAACACCTGACACCAATTTAAATGTATCTACACCCTGACAAACTGAATGCTACAGTGTTCCAGTGCTGATCAAACAAAGCCTACCTGGGTGCTCGTCTGCAGTGGAAACCGTGGCACCCACATCCACAATTTACAGTGTGATGGATGCCTGGGTGCTGTCATGTATTCTTAGGTTTGCCAGGAATTCCTCTGTGGCTGACAGTGGTTGTTCTGCTGCAGGACCTCCACTGGTGACACTGTGGTTCTTGGCCATGTTTGCTGCTCTTCCTAATGCAGCATTAATCATATCTGTGGCACAGTGTTGAACCTGCTCATATGTCTTGTTCTGATGACCTATGTCATTCACATCACGGACAAGGTCAGCCCACAATGCTGCCTGCTGTTTCCTGTTTTGCTTTCCCCTGAACAGCAGGAGTTCATGGTGTTGACAGTGGCCTTCCAGGATGATATCATTCTCAGCCTCTGTAAAAGGGGCACATTTTCTGGAATACATGTTTCCTGAAAAACAGCAAAATTGGAAAATGTCAGGAGCACATACATGGAAGTACACTATGTAAAGACACTGCAAGAAAAGAATGTCTGGCATTATCCACTGCTTGATCACACCTGTCATATTCCACAGTGTGCAAACAGACTATCCATGTGGATACAATTCAGATTCTAACAATAGCTATTCCCATGTGTGCCATGACAGATACTGCTGTATGATCACACACCCAAAACAGAAGTCCATTGTAGTGTGTCCCCTAGAGACACCCCCCCATTAATAATTCAAAACAACAGTGCCAAACAAATAATGTGATATTACAGCCACTATACAGGGACATTCACACGAGACCAGTGTGTCACCTTGACCAAAAACATTCCACCTTTGATGTACTGTACATCCTCTGTAGGTGTAACAAATCTGGAGATCAAGGACATGTCATCATTGCAGTTCTAAGAAAGGCTTAATGCTGTGATCCCCATTCCCCCTATGTATATTCACAGATATGCATAATTTTGTAAACAAAGAGGTTAAATACCTGATAGAGTACAATACTCCTCTGTTGATATGTGCAGGTATATAAAGTGTTTGGCAATGTAGTTACTGTCTGAAGAAAGTCTCATATAGACTGGTTCCTCTAGCTAGCTGTTTGCCTTTTTAACATAGTTTTCATTGCCAGGTGATTGGCTCTTAACCAATCAGTGGTTCTGAACTGCTAACTGCAGCCAACACAGCTGATATGTTGTATAATCAGCCAATGGCTTGCAACCACTGAACAAGATATAAGGCCTTCATGTAGATTAGAAGCCCGGGATACTACATCATCACAAAGGATATGTCTGTGACAGCTACTTTTACATACAGATGTGTGTGTGTACTACAGGCTGCAGCTGATGCTGCAGGTAATAGGCACAGACAGAGAGTGTCAACACTTTCAAGGAGAATAAGCTGTAAGAGTAACTTTGGGAGCTGAGTCAGCCTTGTTGTAGAGGCAGGGCCAGAGTGAGGGTACCCTTCCACTGCAAATTAAGGCTTGTGTCTAAGGTAACTATGTTAGGCAATGGTATCACTAATAGAGTACTAGGCAACATGTTTGTTGTGTCCTTGAGCAACATGTGGGGTAATTATACCATTATGTCAATTATTTGGGCAAATGTCAGGCCATGTGTTACATTATGATAGTCATGTGGAACATGTGTGCTTGCAGTCCTATTTACTAGCAGGATGTCCATATGTGTATGTTAGTTGTGCAGCTGTGCTAAACTGTAATATCATTATGAAATGATTGTGTGGTGCACTCTGATATTAGTGGGCCTCATTTGCATTACCTGAGTTAAAATCCTCTGTGAATGCATATTAAATCATGATTGGACACTTTATGTACTTATAGTATTGCTATAGGGATACAGCAAGCGTGTATCTATTTGCAGGGCTGTGACTTCTATCAGTGAAAAGCAGACATTTCATTTGAAATGCATTGTGTGTATAAAGAGTCCATGACTCACCCTTTCATTGATGGCTTCAGAATAATGTAATTTAAATGCTACACACAACTGGATTCGAACCCAGGACTATGGGTGGCAAAAGTTACTGTTTGCAAAACATTTAAAAGACTGAGCTACTGTTACAGCGTGTGTATTTGTATGGTATAAGTGCACACATACAGTCTGTGACATACCTCCATTATATCCATTATTATGTGCCTGGCTTTATAGTGATATATTTCTCCAGCAGAGTCCCAGTTGAACATGTATTTTGCCATTAATGTTGTAGCAGGTGTACTTGTACATGTTGCTGTTAAAAGTGCCCATTTACCTATTATTAAAGACATCAGTTACATCCATTACTGTTTGTCTGGCTTTTTAGTGGTGTATTCCTGTACCAAACTGGAAATTACATTTCCAGTTTTTCCATTACTTTGTCAGCAAGTTTGTGTGATGCAGTGCGATGCACAGCTGTGCTTACACACTCTTATATATACGATAACTTGCAATTACTATGGTTTGCGTAAACCACTTGTTTTAATTAATAGCTGTGTGGTGTGGTGGGTTAATGCAGTGGTCTGCAGGTTTGAAATAGGGGGCGTGTGTTTATTTTGTACATGTTTATTATCATTTTAAACACATATATCAATATAGCTCCATTTAGCTGAGCTTAGCGACACTACGTGACATGCCACATCACGCAGTGCCATGCAAAAAATCTTTAAAGAAAAGAAAAATGGGGAGATAGGACAGTGGTGAAATGGGGTGCAAGCAGGGGGAAAACATAGTGAAAATCAGGTATGTATGTGCAAGAAGGGTATAGGGAAGAACCATAGCTATCCATTTCTTATACAACAGCAACTGTGCACGTTGACAGAATTTGTAGTTGAATTTGGTCTGTCATCCTCAGAGAGAGGGGTAAGGACAACATAACTGCATTGTCAAGCCATTTGGACAACATTACCCAGTGGACACGTGTACAAAATGGAGAGCTATGTATGGGACAATATTGTTTTGGGGGGAAATGTGCCTATTTTTTTTATGTGAGAGGAATGTTGGGGAAGAGACATAGGTACATGTCAGGGAGGTAAGTTGGGAAGGTAAGGAAGTTTTTTCAAACAGGCAAAACAACAGACAGGTGTGGTGTGTGACACAAGATGGGGGGTGAACACCTTGGATGGTGAGGGTGTTGTGGCATCCCACTCTCAAGTACCTCCACAAGGTAGCAACGGGATGCAAGTCCCCATCCATGGGAATGTCGGCACTGCTCCTTCACTTCCCCTGCGGTGATAGTAATGGATGCTAAGCTCCAGGGTGAACCTGCACCACCAGCATGGCCAGCATGTTCTCCATTCAGTGCAGGCAGTATCCAAAACTACAGTACACAATCATGTGCACCAAACCTGGCACTTCATTGCTGGTGACAACACCCCCTCCACCACCACACCCGGAGGGGGAACAAGCCCCATCCTGAGGGGTGGAACTGCATGATGCCACAAGTAGTGCAGGGGCAGCAAAAGGGACACCACCAGGCTGGGTTCAAGACATGCTGGGCCCAGGTGTCATGGCCAGAGGAGGCAAGGTAGGTGGATCATGTGGAACCAGCCTACCTTGTTATGCTGTGAGAAATTAGATAAAAAAGATAAGTTACGGTTATCAATAATCAAACCAATGTTAGTCTTAACATAATGGAACATATTATTGATTAATTCATATACATATTAAGGTATATTATGTCGAACATAACACTAAATAACATAACGGTAAGTATGTTAACAGCAAACCAGAATGAAATAACCCATAACACCAACAGAAAACTTAGTTTAATAAAATATATTAATATTAAATCATAATAATAAAAAAAAAATAAATTAAAGAAGATAAGGGGTGGAGAGAGAGAGAAATACATACCAATAGTGCAGTCATAGATGATATTAATACACATACTGTTAATATATAATAGGTGTGCAGTGTCAGTTGTGAGTACAGTGACTCAACTTCTTCTATAAAGTATGTACATACCTCTCAAGCTGTTAGCATGGGACAGTATGGGCCAAGTACTAACAAATGCTGGTACACAACTACATGGAACTGTTTCACATAATGTGCATGTACATAAATACCAAGGTTTTCTGTAAATGGATTTGCACATACAATGCATTCCAGGTAATCATTTATCTGCCAATCACGAACCAGACAGATTGGGCAGTTGTCATTACATTACAAAAAATTGTGACACTTGAGAGGTATGTTTGTGTACTTTAAGTAGACTAGACAGCCATCATGTCTTAGTTGGCATGGGAGTAGACCCCAAAAGCTGTGGCTGCAGGGGACATGTGCAGATTATGTAACAATTGACTGAAGTGAGATTAGAACAGACATGCAATGAACACACTACTACTGGACTTATTTCAACATAATCTTATGAACCCACAGTCCTGCTTTACACATTATTGTTATTGTTCCCTAGAATCTGTAAAGTACACACATGAGATCTGCTCAGAATGATGGCCGCCTTACACATATACCTTGTTCCTGGAGTGGGAGCAATAGAGAGCATTATGTGATTAAAAGTGGGCTACAGACAGCCCTGAACTGTACTGTAGGTTGTGCAATATATTTATCAGGCAATTACTTTTGCATTCTTTTGTTTATTTCAGTTTTACAGTTGTTTGCAACAACATTAGAACAGACATAAAATGAGTACAGCA
>NC_056740.1:105738357-105760857 GCF_019279795.1 Protopterus annectens | reverse complement strand
ATATACTTAAAGCATGGACTACTGCTTTCCAAATACATGCCAAAATCCCGTAGAAGTACCAAAGGTCCGTCCCACAAAATAAAAACATCATCCACAAAGTGCTTATAATAAACTAGGTGGCATCTAAACACATGATTAGGGAACACCACTTCAGCTTCCCATTGTATTAGTTGTCACATGCTTTTATTTGTCATTACCTCCTGGGGGTATTTAAATAATACTATGGGATACAGAATTATTCCTAAGTTTTTTTTTTAATTTAAAATGGCATTTTATGTGTTCAACAGTCAACCACCCTGGAAACGGATGTTAAATGGTCCCAATACATCATTGCCAATAACAAGGGTCCGGGAAGTGATAGAATTTCAGTTGAATGTTTTAAAATCCTGCAAAATGATACTGTTATAGGGTTATTTGGAATTTTTTCAAAAAGTCTGAAAAGCACAATAGTGGCCAGTTTATATTATAATCTGTAAAAATGACAGTGCTAAAGACTGCTGAAGTTATCAAGCTATGATACTAGTTTCATAAACTAGCAAAATAATGTTCAAGATCTTGCAAGCTAGTCTCCCTAAATATATTGACCAATAAGTTCCATATGTATGACCTGGTTTTCGAAGAAGCAGAGACACCAGAGTTTAATTTTCAAAAGAAATGTTGGATAATAGAGAAAGTAAAGGCCTTACATAAATATAGTTATTTCTGTGTTATTGGCAATTATAAAGCTTTTAACTGTGCGGACCATAACAGACTGTGCAAGTTCTTGGAGAGTTGATGGTATCAGGTCAGCTTACTTGCCTACTGAGGACTTTGTATGTAGAAAAAAGTAAGAGAGAAAATTAAATATGGATGACTAACAGAAAAAAATTATTTGGAAAGGAGTGTGACAAGGCTGCATATTGTTGCCCTACTTATTTATTTTATATGCTGAATTTATTATGTGAAATATTGAGTTATTTGATCAGATTCTAGTATCAAAATTGCTGAGAGAAACATTAATATCAGACACACCTTTGCAATGTTAATATAGGGGAAAATATATGTACCAAATAAATCTAATATATATACATCTATCAATCCCCAGGATTTACTTAACTTCCATGCAGGACTAGCTTAGTTTTGAATGGATGCACTCATTTAGGAGAAGGATGGCAGCGCATCATGTATATTAACAAGGCGCGCTGCCCGAGCTCCTGGGCTTACATGGAGTGTATACAAGTGCAGGGGGCATGTCTGAGAGCCGAGCTCTCAGAATAAACATGCCCCTGCAATGTAGAACAGGAGAAAGGGGTAAGGAATGATCAAGACTGCTCATAGGTGTCTGCATATCCCCACCAGCAGTCCCCTATGTGTACAAAAGCAACAGTACATAAAAATAAAATGAAGAAACCATTTTTTTTTAAATATCCAATTAAAGCTAACCATAGGTGTGCGGGTGTGCCCATCACTTAGCTACCGTTAAAGCAGCTTAAACGGCTGAAGAGGATAACAAGGAAGATACATGCAAATGATGCACAATAGCAATAATGTAGTGGGCAGAGCATTCACCTTATGAACAGGCATTCCCAGTTCAAGTCCAACTGCAACACATTCCATTTTGCATGGCAACGCATGTTATGACCAATACTTTTGTTGCAAAACCCACTAAATAATATATATTTATGAACTGGAGAACTGCAGGAAATGCACATGTTAAGTGTCACTGTCATAATGAATAAGGCACTAGTAAGCAGGTTTAAGCACAAATAAGCAGTAGTAAGCATATTTAAGCACTAGTAGGCAGGCCTAAGCATGTTTGCACAGCGGTAAGCAGTGCTCACACTGGTTACGTAATTCTAAAGCTAACACTGTATAAGCAGATGTAACTGCAAGTTAGCAGTGCTTACAGTCGCGCAAACCCATGCAAACCTGCTTACAACTGCTTTAAAGTGACTTAATCACTCTGTATCCAATGACCTATGTTCTGCCCAGCAACAAAATAAACAGCCTCTGGAAGCCTCAAACCCAGGACCCTGTACACTACAGTCACAGTAGTTAACCACTAAGCCATCATAGCAGTACATAAGATTGAGGTTTCAACAAACAAATCCTCACCATAGGAAAATCAAACTGAACATGTGAAAGGAATCTACGTACAGTGTGATGTTGTATAACCCAATACATAACATAAATATGTGAACTGGAGTACTGCAGCAAGGCCAGATGTGAGGTGTTCTTGTAATAGAGTGTTGAAGTCCCCAGGACCCCATACAGTGTACGTACACATGAATCACGGATACCAGACACATATATAACATGTAACAAATAATAAATCAATGCCAAAAGGAAAATATAATGCAAAGTAAATATGAAGCAACCCTAAACATTGCAGAGCTCAGCTTAATTGGGGTAAGCAATGTGTAGGCTGGCTAAATCAATCTGCCCAGTGGTATACCCCTTTAAGCAATGCCAACATTAGGTAAGCAGGTGTGCCCATAGCTTAGCCTTTACAAAACTGTCTAACCATGGAAAAGTGCGGGGAATTGGGTGTATTTAAACACTACAGGTGTGAATACTTCCCATAACTGGTTGCAGCTCCCTACTGTAGGCAGAATGGCTGGAGTTGGGGAAGGCACTTGATTCTGAGCACAGTGCTGGGGCATCCAGGAGTCCAGATTCATGGTATGTCACCTGGTAAAACATCATGAGCAGAGACTACTGCAGGGCCAGTACCAGGGCTCTTGGTATAAAGTGGAAGAAAGCCTGTGACAGTCTTGCCCTTGACCTCACCAGAGCCACTGGTAACCCCCAGACTGGTGAGCAGGTGAGGCATCACCATGCTGACCTGAAGCGGTGGAGGGGGGATCTCTTGGAGCAGTGGATCCAAAAATCAAGGCAGTTGGCCGATGCCCCAGCACTGAGTAAGCACTCATACTACTATGTAGATAATGATTACCTAGCCTGTGTATACTATGGACAGGTAATGGCTAAATGTCACTGTATTTCCCTGACAGCTGGAGATGAGCGAGCTGCAAATCAGCAAGCCCATGGTGCTAGGTTGCAAAGGCTGCATCGTGAGGCAGGTTAGTACTAATCTTGCATGCACTGTCATAACAAATAAATATAACAGTTCTAGAAAGTGTTGTACCAGTATAAAAACGTATTGTGTATGGGATGTACTGAATAAACTAGACAATAAGGCAAGAAGACTGTCATATAGGTTGTGTGTAAATAAAGGTGTAATATCTTGTGAATAAAACTATAACCCCTGGAGTGCTTGTGTACATTCTGCTGTCATATGTTGTTGTGTTGCTGTATTCTATAAATAGTACTGTTGTATTAAGCAGTCTTACCCACACTGGTGAACGCAGATAAAATGTGTAGGAAGTTCAGTATAACAATGCTGGAAGTCCCAAGAGGTCAGTCATATTGTACAACTGAGTGAGACTTAGACAGAAAACAATGGAATGTTTCACACCAATTCCCTGATAGCACAGTGTACTGTGATGTCAACTTTAATATTTTTACCACACACAGCAGGGGTTTGAATCCCGGGAGTGGTAGTAAGTTGTATGCATAATCATACCCCACAACTGTACAGAGTTTGTGAGAATGTTCAGATAGAAAGCTGTACGCATAATTAGACCCAACAACTGTACAGTAAATGTTCAGATAGTAAGCTGCAAGCATAATCATAACCATCAACTGTACAGACTGTGGGAGAATGTTCAGATAGTAAGCTGCAAGCATAATCATAACCATCAACTGTACAGACTGTGGGAGAATGTTCAGATAGTAAGCTGTATGCATAGTCATGCCCCTCAACTGTTCTGATCTGTCCAGTATGTCCAGATAAATGGCCCAAATCTGCTGCACAGTAACCTGTTCCCCTGACAAATCAGTGTGTTGATCCAAGAAATGTAGGCAGATTTTACTGACATATAAATGATAGTCAGACCTGTACATAGTCAGAGAATGTATATGAAAACAGACCTGTCATTGTAGCATCTCACCCAAAGTATATGACAGCAATTCTCAAAATATGTCACATTAACACCTGCATCCTGTCAAGCCTTGACCAGAGTGCGTGCAATAACAGAATGTTAGGTATGTGTATAACATCAGCATGGAATCTGGGAGTATGTGTAGAAATCGTCAGGTAGTGTTAACAATGATTTTCTCCACAGCTAAACCAGGTAAGACATGTAGACTATACGTAAGACACAGTCCACGTATATACTAATCTACAAACATACCATTGTACAAAGTAAGGCCATTGGGTAGTGTAATAATACATGTAAGGGACAGATCACTGCAGTGACTAAGAAAATTGTGAAAACTACAGGGATATATTAGTTGTTAATTGACCTCTCTCTCTCACCCCCACCATATGTGCAACAATAACCTAATTACAGACTTCAATAGGTACGTCTACACTCCAAACCTTTGTTGGGACATATGTCCTATTGGTTTATAAATATTCACATTTGATTCTATGCATGTGCCATGTTAAAATACTTCCATATTGGTGGCCTGCTGCCATCAATGAAACCTGCATGCTATTGTAATGGCCACTGTTGTCCCATATATGCATGTGTTCTGCTCGCTCTGCAACCATTGTAAATCTGGTGTCTTGGGTTAGTGGGAATACCTATGCATGCTGTTATAACTAATCCTGAATGCTGTTGACTATTAGTAACTGATATCTTTCTAAAAACTGCAACACCATAGCTCGTATGGGAAAGCTGGTCCCAGCGGGCCCACCTGTCCCACCTCAGCTGGCCATGCAACCGGCCACCAGCACATTTGGGGCCCAGCCTGGGACCTCCTCCTCCATTGGCCCTGCACTACCTTTGGGTGGAACCACTGCAGGGGATGGCACTCGGCCCCTTCCTGGGAGCAGGGGCAGAGAGGTACCTGTCACCCACCGTCAGGTCCTGGCCGTGGTGCATAAGGAGCTCCACAAGGAGATTCAAGACCAGCTACACCAGCTTGAGGGCTATGTGGCACAACTAAAGGGTGAGCCTGCCCCTCCTACCCAGTCCCCAGCACAGCCACCTTTGGGGCCTTGAAGGTGCAGTGGTGACTACCCATGGGTGGGGACCTCAGTCCCACTGTTTCCATCTGGGGAGCTTATGGGCTTGTGACTTCCAAACAACCCTCCCTGTCCAAGGTGTTTACCCCCCACATGTGTCATATACCGCCCCTGTATGTGTCTTGTTTGTCTTGTCTGTTGACCTACCCAACCTACCTCCCCATATATACCTACTACCCCTCCCTAACATCCCACTCTCACCTGAAAAAAAAAGAAAAAGGGCAATCTGTTCCCACAAAAAAATCTCGCCCCATACATAGCTGTCCATTTCGCACACATGTCCACTGGACACATGTAATCTGGTCTAATTGGCATCACAACAAATTATTGTTGTCATCACCACCACCCAGGGGTTTGAGTGTCCAAATCTACCTCCAAATTCAGTGTATATGCACAGCTGTTGCGGTAGAAGAAATGGGCAGCTATGGACCTTCCCTACACCCTTAATGCACATCCCTGGCTATTTTCCCTAGTGTCTTTCCCTCTTTGTGCCCCTTTTTTCACCACTTTCCTATCAACCCCTTTTTCTTTTCTTTTAAAGAAATTAGCACGGGGTAAGCGTACGTAAGCACTTTTAAGCAGCAGTAAGTGGGTTTAAGCCTGTTTGCACGGGGGTAAGCAATACCTATACACGTTAAGCAATTTAGAAGCTAACTGAGTGTAAGAAACTCTAACCGGAAGTTAGCAGTGCTTACCTCCGCACAAACACTTGCAAATCCGCTTACAACTGCTTTAAAGTGTCTTAATCACTCTGCATCCAACGGCCTGTGTTCTGTCCAGCAACAAAATAAACAGCCTCTGTAAGGCTTAAACCCAGGACCCTGCACAACATAGACAAAGTGATTTACCACTAAGCCATACCAGATATACATAAATCTGATGTTTTCAGAAACATAACATCCAGACCAGTCATGCAACAGTACAGAGAATGTATACCAACATCTAGATGTATATGTGTGTGTAAATATATTAATATCTAAACAGATACAACATGATCGACTAACCACGATGCTTTGCCAGAGATGGTCTGCACCTGTCACCACTGGGATTCAGGTTACTGGCTAAAGCTCTTGCCACCCCTATAGTGCCTTTTTTAGGCAAGGTTCAAAGGATAAAACCACCACTGTAACAGATACAAGCATGCAAAATCTGAAGGTAATACTACTCAATGCTAGAAGTCTAAACCTCAAAATACACTCTCTCGAGGCACTCTTAAAAATGGAGAACATCGATATCTGTGCAGTAACTGAGATCTGGTTCAAGGCTCCAGAGAGCACCCCTGCAATACCAGGCTACAACTCTTACCACACTTTTCGGCTACAAAACCAAGACCGAAACACTAAAGGTGGAGGAGTGTCTATATTCACCAAGGATATTCACACCTCCAGGATAGTTGCCCAACACAATGCATCTGAAATTCTCCAGGTGCAACTAACACTAGGTAAGACTGCAATCCAAATTGTAGCTTGCTACAGATCCCCCACCATGGCCTAAGATTCTCACTACACCTTTTTAAACATGCTGGAAAATATTAAGATACAACCAAACACCCTAATACTGGGTGATTTCAACTACCCTGCCATTAACTGGGAAAACTACTTGAGTACCAACTCCTTTTCCCAACTGTTCTTGGAATTCATCATTTCCAATGCCCTGGATCAACTAATCCATTGTCCCACCAGGGGCTCCAATATCCTAGACCTGGTCATTACCAACATGGGAGATAGATGCTCCACACCAGTGGTCACCCCCTCATTGGTCAGGTCTGACCATAAGCAAATCACCCTTGACATCCACATCCCACCCCCACACCCCCAGTAAGGAAACTACCTTAAAAAACTTCTCCAAAGCCAACTTCATGCTACTGACGTCAGAAGTGACAAACTTCATGACACCCATGCAGACAGGATATGAAAGTTTGACTGCAGAATCCTACACTCAGGCACTGTATGAGCACATCCACTCATGCATGAATCGTGCCATCCCAAATAGAACCAAGATGCTATTCTCCAAAAAAAGGAAGCCAATCTGGTGGTCCCCTGCTATAAACAAACTATACAACAGAAGAAAGAAACTGTTGCAGAAAAGAGGAAAATCCCAGGATGCAAAAAACTCCCTCACCAGCCTCAGTAAGAAGCTGAGATCCCTCATAAAATCCTCTAAAGCTAGTTATGAAAATAAAATTGCCAAAGATTCCAAAGACAACCACAAGGCTTTCTATAGTTATGCCAAGAATCTAAATGGCAATGCTCAGATCTGCTCTGAGCTACAACAAAATGACATTAAATATACTAATCCCAGGGATATTGCCAATATCCTGGCAGATTGATTTAGTGCCAACTTCATCCCCCTCTCCCCCCCCTAAAGGGCCCATCTCAATACCAAATGATTGCCGAATTCCGGTAATCATGGCCACAAAGGTAGAAACTGCACTCTCCAAAGCTAAGAATACAGCATCCATGGGACCAGATGACATCCCAGGCTGTGTACTACATGAACTACAAAATGAACTGGCACCTCACCTAAGTGTCATGTTTAATCATAGCCTCACCTTAGGCTTCGTGCCCACTGAGTGGCGCACAGCTACAGTTATCCCACTCCACAAGGGGGAATCCACCTTGGATCCCGGGAACTACCGTCCCATCAGTCTGACAAGCCTGATCTGCAAGGGCATGGAACGCATTATCATAGAACTTATAAACAAAGACATTGACAACCTTCAAACACTGGACCCCACCCAGTTTGGGTTTGTGAAGGGCCGATCTTGTCTCCTGAATCTGATTGACTTCTTCGATTCAGTCTCCAGAGCTGTAGATGAGGGTAAGGCCTATCTGGACCTTGCCAAGGCCTTCGACACCATCCCCCACTCTGGAATCATAGATAAACTTACTAATCTGGGCATAAATCCCTACGTCATTCGATGGGTTGCCAACTGGCTTACTGACAGAACCCAGACTGTAAAAGAAGCTGACTCCAAATCCAGCTCCAGACAAGTGTCAAGTGGAGTGACTGAGACCTCGCTTGTTTGGCATTTACTTCTCTGAAGTACAGGCCAACACTAAGGGACTCTGGCTAACAAAGTTTGCAGATGACTGCAAACTGGGAACCATTATTGAATCCCCAAATGATGTAGATATTCTACAAAAGGGCCTTACAGAAACAGATTCCTGGTGCCAGAGCCATGGGCTTAAACCTAATGCCAAGAAATGTATAGTTATCCCCTTTGGAAAAAAACATGTACCCATGAATTACCACATAGGTGGCAGGACACTAAACATCGAAAGTGTGATGAGAGACTTAGGGACACAGGTGGACAGTGGTCTCACTTTCGATAACCACATCACCACAACAGTCTGGAAATCCTTCTATGTGGCACACCTCATCACTAAAGGCTTTTCATCCAGGAAAAAATGTCATTGTCCCACTGTACTCATCCCTCATTAGACCCATTATAGAGTATAATGCCCCATTTGGTATGTACCTCACAAGACATCTGCAACAGCTGGAAAGGCCACAGAAATACGTCACTAAAAGAATCACAGGCCTAAAGCAGATGCCATATGCTGACCGTCTAAAAAAACTCCAGCTACACTCGGTGGCATATCGTCTACTCAGAGGCGATCTCTGCTTAACATACAAGGCCATATCAAACCTAGAGCTGTTGGACATGCTCCACTTAAAGAAATCCCAATCCTTCAGAGCCACACGTTCCAAAGATCTAAACCTTGTCATCACAATGAACAAAACATGCTGGAGGGATAGGTTCCTGACCCAGAGACTCCCCATACTCTGGAATAGACTGCCCATACATGTCAGGCAGAGTGCCTCCTTGGCCCTCTTCAAAAGGAATCTTGATGATTGGATGGGAGATAGGAAATTCAACCTGGGGATCATGTCAGTCACCCTGCTAGATAGGGGTCCAGAGAAGTAAATATTGTGGGAAGAAATATCCAGGGAATTGTTATGGCTAGGCTTGTATAGGCCCTAGGGCTGATAGTCTAGTACCAACCTATGAACGTATGAACCTATGAACACATGTATATATATATATATATATATATATATATATATATATATATATATATATATATATTTAGAAATATATACATATATAGAAATATATATGAACAGATATACAGGCAGATGTCTACATCGACACATATATGTGTCTACACCTATATGTATACATATACACAGCAAGTTGCATATATGTACGCAGCTATATATCTATGTAGATATATATGAACATAGTTATATATATGTAAGCAGATATATATATCCATATAGGTATATATGGCCATATTCCATATTTGGTAGAGTTACAAAAACAAGTATGTCCATATGCACCGTTAATGGAGTTGAGAAGCCCCAAACAATATTTGTCTTGTACGAATAAGCATACCCCACCACAGCCAGACACTTCCACACTGAAATATACTACCAAGTGTTGCAGATCCAATAACCAGGATCTGACATGACATGGGCACAAGATGTTAACAGTACTACATCTCACCTGTATGATGTCAGTCTGGTATTGGTAGCATAATATGCAGTACAGTCTGCCTCCCATAGGAAGTGTAAAATGTGAATGCTATCAACATCCCCGGGATACATATACACAGACACAGATATGCAGATACAGATATACACACACACACAGACATATATATATATATATATATATATATATATATATGTATATATATATATATGTATATATATATATATATATATATATATATATATATATATATATACATATATATACATATACATGTGACTACACATACACACGCAGAGATATGTACAGTAAGATACATATGTAGAAGGTGCACACAATATGGAACAGCCACTATGCCTACAGTTAACACCTGAACAACTGGACACTGTATGGGCCACCCATACAAATGACAATCGTTGCCTGCAACATATACTCACACAGAGGTCATAGGAAAAAACGCCACATGCACATTTGCAGAAATGGAAAACCTTTATTTGTGTACTATTACGGGTCTATATGCCATGTCATATAGCAGTTCAGACACCGACATCCATATAAACAGAGTAATGCAACTGTGAAACAGTTATACTAATACAGTAGTCTGGAAAGTTTCACACACTCTGTACAGTCCAGAGGTATACACAGAACCCCTTAGTGCAAAACATGTGTACCATGCCTGACAATATGGATGTTGACAGCCATGTAGATGGGTATAACACATAACGACTGGTATACATTTGCCACCATAGGTTATGCATTCACACTCCCCTGTCTGGCTTGACACATAACTGCTGGTACAAGGGTGCCATGGCCACATACTACCCACTAGGTATTGACATACATCTGTACAGTATCCCACTGCTCTGTCTGACATGCATGACTGTTAAGGGAGGCCCAGCAGCAGTACATCTGGCAAGTATCTGCACACAACATCTCACTGTGTAAGTACACTAAGCTGCTAGACCTGTAACAATGCACTGTGCAGTCTACAGGCAGACTGGCTCAACACTGGCCTACATCTCCTATGGGGGAATGCACATGTACCTGCATATATAGCAGGGTCTAGAGGCATGTCACAGCTCAGGGTATGATACACCTGTGCGAAAGTGTATAACCACAACCAGTTTGAACACAGTCAAAGCCACATATGGTGTGCTAGCATAATATTACAGTATATGGACTATCTGTTTGACACCATCCTCATATGTGCCAAACAGACTAACCCTACATACACCCCCCAGGACGTCCGATAGTGGCAGGGAGAGGATCATTAACTGAACCACTCTCTGAATACTTGGAATTTAAATTGAAGAAATTGTTGTCTTATGTAAGAGCTCGTATTAGAGACACTCAACAATTTCTGGCATTAATAGATGATATCCAAGTAGATAGAGAACATTTTCTGGGAACATTAGATGTCCAATCTCTTTACACGTCCATACCACATGCAGGGGGTATCGAGGCAATAAAATATTGGATGAACTATTCAGGTATTTTCTCTAGTGAGGAGCAAGAATTTTTGATTAACATTCTTGAGTTAATGCTTGAACATAATGCTTTCACATTCAATCAACGGTGGTATTTACAGGTGAAGGGTACAGCGATGGGGGCTACTTTTGCCCCCACTTACGCCGACCTCTTCATGGGGTATTTTGAAATACAATACATATATTCTATACCCTTAATGTTTAAACCATATTTAATTATGTGGAGAAGGTACCCTGATGATTGTTGGGTAGTGTGGGGGGGGGGGGGTCCAGGGATCTTTGGTAGATTTTTATACAATATTTGAATTCTAATGTTCATGACCTGAAGTTTACAGGTAATATTAATTTACATGAAGTAGAATTCCTGGATGTTCTAGTGGGTAAGGAGGATGATGGTTCTCTCTACACAGATCTATATAGAAAGCCTTTCTCCAAAAATGCCCTGTTACATGCCAATAGCTGTCATCCCCCCCACACTATCTTAAACATACCTGGGTCACAGTTTCAACGAGTCAGAAAGATTTGTTCTTCTGATGAACGGTATCACAACAAAGCTCAAGATTTAGAATCAAGATTTTTGCATAGGGGTTACCATAGGCATACAATACGAAGGGCTCATAGATATGCCAGTTCTATAGATAGGGATTCCCTATTGATTGATAGGGTACATAATCGTGAGAGTCCTTATACTAGGTTTATTACAACCTATGGAACCAATACATCTTTTGTTAAAAATGTATTAATGAAGCATTGGTATATTTTGGAATCTGATGTGTTTTTCAGTAAACACATTGATAAAGTGTGTCATTTTGGTTACAAAAGGGGTAGGAACCTAGGTCAATATTTTTCCAAATTTAAAAAAGATCGTTTATCTAACACTGATTCACTGGGTATTATGGGTAGTACATTTTGTGGTACTTGTAAGCAATGTAAAGTCATGGCCAAAACAAAGTCTTTTACATCTGTCAATACAAAAAAGGTATTTGACATACGATGCTTCATCACATGTAATAGCACTTGGGTAGTATACATGGCTGTCTGCCAGTGCGGAGCTTTTTATGTAGGGCAAACTTCTTGTGCGTTGAAACAAAGGATTTGCTTACATATTAGCGATATTAAATGTCAACGCACTAGAAGTGCCCTTTATAAACATAAATTAGTCCATTCTACATCACATTTTATATTTATAGGCTTGGATAAAGTTGTAGCACCGAACCTAGGGGACAGTCAGAAACATCAAATGCTAACCAATAAGGAGCGCCGTTGGATTATAAATCTGGGAGCAATGTTTAAACCAGGGTTGAATGACCACTGGTAACAATCGTAGTTTTTGATATATTAGATGTTCTTAAAAAAAGTACTTTTGTAGAGATAGACACATATTTGTGTATGTCTTATTGCATATAGGTTATTGGGGTTTAATAACTTTGCTGCAATCTTGCTGTTTGGTTGTGGGTATCACTATAGGGCAATTGGCAGAATATGAATATATAAATTTGGATATATTAATATCCATATGATTTCTATGCAGATGCACATATGGTTGTATGCGTTTATGCATTTTTGTATACTTTAATATATATGTTTTATGTAAGTGTGGTGGCTTGAGTGCCTGCCTACACTGGAGTGTATGCTTCTGTATATGACTGTGTAGGTGTGTGTATATATATGTATGTATGCTTTTGGTTAACCATTAGGTTATTCTATTAAGCATCATACTAAATTATATGTGGGCAGTTGTTTATTGCTTTACATAGTATTGTGTTTAGTGACATATTAAAAACAGTTTCTTTATATATACACATATATATTCATAAAAAAACTTTCGCCTTTAGCCACTATTAGTTTGGGCTCTATGTTTGCTATTGATGTACTGTGTCTTTAAGGAGTTACGTACGTTATACGCATTGCGCGTATATCTAGACTTGCCTTTCTATTTTTTATTGCACACTGAGGACGCTGTGAGCGAAACCGGCCACCGGTTTGTGTTGTTGGGTTGTGGTTGTCCAATAAACTACTTTTTCACTTTATGCTGACCTTGTGATTCATTTACCGAGTGCTGGGATTATTTGTGGACTTCATATATATATATATATATATATATATATATATATGTATATATATATATATATATATATATATATATATATATATATATACATATATATACATATACATGTGACTACACATACACACGCAGAGATATGTACAGTAAGATACATATGTAGAAGGTGCACACAATATGGAACAGCCACTATGCCTACAGTTAACACCTGAACAACTGGACACTGTATGGGCCACCCATACAAATGACAATTGTTGCCTGCAACATATACTCACACAGAGGTCATAGGAAAAAACGCCACATGCACATTTGCAGAAATGGAAAACCTTTATTTGTGTACTATTACAGGTCTATATGCCATGTCATATAACAGTTCAGACACCGACATCCATATAAACAGAGTAATGCAACTGTGAAACAGTTATACTAATACAGTAGTCTGGAAAGTTTCACACACTCTGTACAGTCCAGAGGTATACACAGAACCCCTTAGTGCAAAACATGTGTACCATGCCTGACAATATGGATGTTGACAGCCATGTAGATGGGTATAACACATAACGACTGGTATACATTTGCCACCATAGGTTATGCATTCACGCTCCCCTGTCTGGCTTGACACATAACTGCTGGTACAAGGGTGCCATGGCCACATACTACCCACTAGGTATTGACATACATCTGTACAGTATCCCACTGCTCTGTCTGACATGCATGACTGTTAAGGGAGGCCCAGCAGCAGTACATCTGGCAAGTATCTGCACACAACATCTCACTGTGTAAGTACACTAAGCTGCTAGACCTGTAACAATGCACTGTGCAGTCTACAGGCAGACTGGCTCAACACTGGCCTACATCTCCTATGGGGGAATGCACATGTACCTGCATATATAGCAGGGTCTAGAGGCATGTCACAGCTCAGGGTATGATACACCTGTGCGAAAGTGTATAACCACAACCAGTTTGAACACAGTCAAAGCCACATATGGTGTGCTAGCATAATATTACAGTATATGGACTATCTGTTTGACACCATCCTCATATGTGCCAAACAGACTAACCCTACATATACTGGGCTGCTACACAGTTTGGTCTGATGGCTGTCTGTGGTATGGGACATGTGTGTGTATGGCCCTATAAACATGTAAGCCAATACAGTAACATACAGTGGAGCAGCATGTAAAATCAGATAGGACAGGACCAAGAACAATGACATCTACCACAGTCTTCACACAGGCCAAAGTACATATTAACAATACACACACTGTTGACATTCACCATAAGTGCATAGACCTCAGTACTGTACAAACATCCACAGAATATCCAGGTTATGTCATCAAATATAACCCCTACTGTACATAACATGTGTAGCAGTCTAATATCTCACTGGCTTGTTATCAGATATGATGATACTAATTATGGTGTACAGCACATATGCACCTCTTAATGCATGACATATGTACAAAGGTTGACAGAGTTGTGGCTGGAAGCACATACACAGGGCTAATATTGACATGTTGCTGTGATAACCTCATACGTTTACTGTTGTAACAAGGTTTGTTGCAACATATGTCCTATGAGGGATATGAAGTCAGTAACTGCCACCTATTTCACCATCTACAAACTGCAATCCTCACACTACATTCTGAAGTTCACAGATAGATGCTCTGTGGGTAACACATGAAACCAAAGACACAGCACACTTGCCCAGTCTGCAGATGACCCTACAGATGGGGATTCCTCATAAACATAGAACTGACATGGAAGGTATTGAAACATATAGGACAGTCATATCCACACATACACTGTTAAACCAACATTACTCCAAATGCAGTATAGCAGCACTTACAGTCTGTAGTCAGGTCAGGCACATTCCCCTCCTGTGTGTTGCCCTGTTTCCACAGTGTATGTTGTTAGAAGTAAATCCCCAATCCATCTGAGATGCTGTTTGCCAAGCAACAGATCTAGTTCCTGCTCACAGTGAATGAAGAGGGCCAACACCAACATAATGTTCCTAGATATTGAAGTGTGTTGCCAGGCAATTGGCTATGGGAATGTTACCACAGCTGTTCCACATGCAATCAACTAGGAGAGGGCTGCAAATCGTGCAGAGGCCATCTGCTGATCATGAGCATCACTTAAAATACACATGCTGCAGCCTAAGCATAGCAGGTGTAGGTCTCCACATCCACCAGAGAGGGAGTGAGAGAGGCAGATAGTGGCAAAGACAAGTCAGGGAGGGGTGGGAGAGTAAAACATAAGCATGATTGTGCCACACACCTACCAGCACAAGGCATCAAACCCCTGATGACTGTGTAGGGCTATTACAGTTCTATGCAGTTATTGGATGCACCACACAGGTTACCTGTTGTGGAGCCCTCAGAATATATATGTGATGGTGAGTGACATCTGCAACAGGGATATGGTAGATATACGGTAGGTAACCTACACATGCCTGTCCACATGAACAGGTACCAGCATCAACACAGCCACACTCTCACAGGGACACACACACATTGACACACTTGGCAGAGCCAGGATTACAACTCATCACTAGTGAGATTTCCACAACACATTACTGTGCAGGTATCACATGCACCACACGGGTCATACAGAGGTTATATGGGCAAAGGGTATGGGAAGGTGTCTGACATCAGACAGCATGCTTCAGTATGCCAATGTGGGTTGTAGTAAGGGTGGATGTGATCATATGCATTATACAACTCACACGCAAACACACAGGGTGCCAGTACAGACAGGCATGGATGCATTTCTGCAAGGGTGTGTGGTGATCAACTGTGCCAGACAGCTATACAAGGCTAGATGATGGGTATACCTTGGCATCAGGCCACATGACAATGGTCTGCATTGTGGCTCAGGGCTGTAGTTTCTGCATTTGCCCACACAGGTGGGTATTGTATCCCCCGTCCAGTCACCTGAGTGACTATTGTGTGTGGCCAATGCTGTGCATCGCTTGCCATGTATGTGTTCCTTCGTCCATGACATGGACAGTGTATAGGATGTGCACACCTCCCACATGCATGCACAGTGACATATGGAAATGTACCTGGGGAGTTTGGCCCATTTTGTGTACACAGATTATCATCAGATGTGCCAGTCTTGGCCACCTTTGGTGGGAATTGGTAATGGACAGCAGGTTTACCCTGCACCTACATAGATTGCATGCTAATGGCATTCCCTGGTGTCTGTGGCATTTGTCCATACAGGGCATGTTGTCATGTATGGCATGTCCTTTGTGGGTCATGTGATGGCATCACAGATGTTGCAGGTGTCCATTGGGGAACATGGGGAAGGTGCACTATCTGCATGTACGTACCTATTGGACAGATGGACAGGGTACCATGCCATCTGTAGCCCACTGCAATCACTCCATATTTACTATCAGTGGCCAATATGCAGTGTACTACTCACATATTGGCTGTTGCCTAGGCATGTGTGTGTGTGTATGAGACATGGGTTGAGAGTGTGCTCTGGGTACTGCTGAGTTGCTAACTGTGATTGCCTGGCCTTGATGTCCCATTTATGTTTATGGATTTGCACCCCAGTCTCTCAGCTATGTATGGTGGACATTGTGATATATACTAGGCCCACCATATAAGAAATTTAAATTTGCAAAACACACACACACACACACACACACACACACACACACACACACACACACACACACACGCACACACACACACACACACACACACACACACACACACACACACACACACACACACACACACAGACGTCATGCCTGTGATTAGAACCCCTACCTAACTAGTTTGTTACACTACAGCACAACACAGTTATATATGTCTGGGAGTATAACCCCTACCTAACTAGTTCATTACACTATAGCACTACACAGTTATAGTACACGCCATGGAGATTACTGTAGTACCCTTTCCCCAAAGGTGTATATCACATTGGATAACATCAGCAGGATTGCCAAAGTGGAACATTCAAATTTTAGTGAGTGTGACTAGCCTAAAATGCATTACTCCCTACACAGACAGTGACACACACACAAAACATCCACAACTGACATGTGTGGGCATTAAACCTCTAACAGAGGTCTATATCACACTACAGCATGGAGCTGTTATAGGACGCACCACAGGGATTATTGAAGAACTCTTTCCCCAAAGGTGTATTTCACAAAGAATGACATCAGCAGGATTGAAAAAGTAGGGAATTTGAAATGTACTGAGTGTGACTAGCCTCTAATGGATTGCTCCCTACACAGACATTGAAACACACACAAAACATCCAGACTTGCCATGGGTAGGAATAGAAACCTACCAGAGTTCTAAATCACACTATAGCAGTATGCAGTTACAGACATGCTATGGAGGTTACTGGGTTACAACCTTCCCAGAGGTGTATTTCTAGGTGGATGATATCAGCAGCCTTGCCAAAGTTGAACATTTGACTTGTAGGGAGTGTGACTACCCTAAAAAGCATTGCTCCCCCCACAGACAGACACACAGACAAACACACGTGTCATGTCTGGGATCAGAACACCTACCTAACTACTTTATCACACTACAGCAGTACACAGTTACAGGACACGCTACGGAGATTATTGTGCTATGACCTTCCCAGAGGTGTATTTCTAGGTGGATGACATCAGCAGCCTTGCCAAAGTTGAGCATTTGACTTGTAGGGATTGTGATTACCCTAAAAGGCATTGCTGTCTACACAGACAGAGTCAGACAGACACACACACACACACAGCTGCCAAGGCTGGGGTTAGAACTCCTACCTAACTAGTTTATTACACTGCAGCAGAACACAGTCATGGGATGCGCCACACAGATTACTGGGCTACAACATTCCCAAAAGGTGTATTTTACAGTGAATGACCTCAGCACGCTTGTCATAGTGGAGCTCTGGGAAGGGCAGAGTGTGTGCATGGGTCATAACCCATTCATCTTGGGGTTGACATGCCACATGTGGGCACAACCTGGGTCATATTTCACAGGTACATGTATACAACTGCTAGATGACTAATTTCTTGTACAGTCATGTTGCACAGCTGGCACATGCACCACATACTCTGTAATGCTGATAGATACCAGTGGCTAGTATCTGCAGTGGGTGACATCTGGCCCTCATGTGGTTGTGGCCCCTTGGCTGTGTGCTGGGTGGGACAAGCCTGGATGGCTCCTTGTCACAGTCACCCTCTTCTACACATCTATGCACATCTACCTTTGGCTTGTTATAGTGTGTTGTCCTTAGATATATGTCTGTATTCCTGTCCACTGTGTGTGTGCAAAGCATGTGTGTTGCATACTGAGGAGTGTCCGCACTAACATCTGCGACTGACAGTTATGTCTGGTCCACTGGTGTTTCCAGACAAGGCCTTCATGTGTTTAAGTGTGTGAGCATGCTCAGTATGACCTTTCAGTGTGTTGCTGACTGACATTGCCTTCACGTCTCTAAATATGTGAGCATGCCCAGTATGGCCATCTAAATTGAATGTGTGGATCGAGTCCAGGTAGTTTGCACTGCAGTGCTGACCTTTGTGTTGTATACCTACAGGTTGCATGCTGTCTCTGCAGGGTATCCATTGATCATTTGGCATTGATTGTTACTACATTTCTGCATAGCTGGAGGGGGTACACCTGACTATTTCTACATTTCTACACAGGATTGAGGGGGCCCAGCTGACTGTTACTACATTTCTACATAGGATGGGGGGCATACCTGACTATTTCTACATTTCTACACAGGATTGGGGGGGCATACCTGACTGTTACTAAATGTCTACGTAGGGTGGCGGGGCACACCTGACTATTTCTACATTTCTACACATAATGAAGGGCCACACCTGACTGTTACTAAATGCCTACATAGGATGGGGGGGCACAACTGACACTTGTACACATTTGCTAACACTGAATTGATATGTTGGGTACTCCATTTCATTCTGTAGGCTTACCTATCGTGCTGACTACACGCATACCAGTGTAGTACAGATCTTAGCTTTTAATTACTTATATTAGTTCTGACTTCCTACCCTTCAGAACTGACATCCCACTGCCTGACCTGCTGTAGTCTGTCTGTGTAGGTCTGGGGGGGTTACCCATAGGCCTCATTCAAAGGCTATAGCACAGCCTTTGCTTGTGTTTGTCTACTCCTGTCCTGCTGGCTGTGACTGTTGTTGGGTATGCGAACCCCACTGCCTGGCATGTGTGAGTCACTTACCTTGTGGGTGTCCCAGTACTGAGGGTGGTACTGCAGGGCTGCCTATGTCGGATGCACATAGTACAATCCCTACACTTGGTTAAGCACAGGTAGTGTAATGTTTGGCATCCCTTTTACTGTATGTGAGAGTCAGAGAGAGGTGTTATTCCCTGGGTCCCTCCTGTGCCAGTGTATGTGCTATGCATTGCCTCTTTGCCAATGCCAGGGCATACTGGGCATGCCTCCTTCTGCCTACTGGGGCAGGCTCAGGTTGTTCCTCCTCCGAGTCACTCTGTGGCTGTGCAGGCCTTGGCAATGGTGGTGGAGGGCTATGTGGCCCTGTCCCATTCTGTTCCTGCTGCAGCTGTTTCCGCAGGATCATATTGTGTAGCATGGCACATACAATGACAATTTGGGTACATGTAGCTGATGAGTACTGCAAGGCTCCACTGGATGTGTCCAGGCACCGGAACCATGACTTGAGCATCCCAAACACATGGTCTACTATAAATCTGGTCTGTGCATGTGCCTCATTATAGAGTTCTTGTTCAGGTGTGTGTGCATTTCTCATGGGTGTTATCAGCCACGGCTCCAGTGCATATCCAGCATCCCCCACTAGGTGACAGTCAGGGATGGCAAATCACTGGTACAGTTGTGTGAGATGCCAGATGTGGGAATCATGATAGCTTCCAGGGCAGCCAGCACACACATTCATTATTATGCCCTGGGCATATCACATGACCTTGCAGTTGATGGAGGGGAAGTCCTTGCGGTTGATGTAGACCCTACCCCGCTCACCGGGTGGTGCTTTGATGCATATGTGTGTGTAGTCTGTAGCACCCACTACCTCAGGGTATTCTGCTATTTGGTGAAACAGTTGCATATTGCTGGCCAACGCCTCACGGGTGTTGGGGAAATATACGTGTTCACTGATATATGCTGACATGGCATCCAGGAACTGGTGGAGTACCCTGGATGCTGATGCCTGTGAAATCCCCATCATATCCCCAGTTGGCCTTTGGAAGGTACCTGTAGCTAGTATTAGTAGGCCTATACATACCTTGGTATCCACTGGGATGGGTACCCCTCTGTTAGTTCTATGTGTGAGATGTGGCTGGCACAGCTCAAGAATTTGCTGTAGGAGGTCCCTGTCCACCCTATAGCGCTCCACTGTCTCCAGCTTATGTAGCCCCTGGTAGGTTATCTTGGGTCTGTACTCTCTTGTCCGTCTCCTCACTGTGGGTTGGACTACAGCATTCACATCCTCACCACCCTCAGCCTCTTCCACAAGTTGTTATATGATTGTTATTGCAGCCCCGATCATTTTGCTGTTGTGAGTGTTAAAAATTCCCCGCTTGTTTACACCAGTGGTGTAGAGTGTGGAAAAAAACAGAAAGGAAAGTGTTTGCATAGTTTATAGTAGTGTTCTGGGCTGGGCTGGTCTGCTGCCTTTGTAATTGGCTGATTCTGATACATTTAACATGCCAGCTAAGCTAGTTCTCCTTGATTATCTTCCTACTGCTGTTTTCCCTTCCCATTGCCTTCCTGTTTAAGCCCATGTGTGCCCCGTGCAAACACAGTGCTCAAATGTGCACACTGCTGCTATTTCCTAGTTTGACTTCTTTTTTCTTCCTGTAAAACCCAGTGTGTGCTGCGTGCACCCGCTTAGGCTCTGTAAAGACTGCTAGGCAGGTTTAGACCTGCTAAGCTAGGAGCAAACATGAGCCACAGGGTTCCAATCTGCTTACAGTATTCCTGACACACACCCCCATGATGTCATCTAACTCCTAGGCTTGCACCAAGCTATTCCTATTCTTACACTGTTGGGACCTGACTCACATACTGTGGAAAACTGGGATTCACTATCCTTTCCCTCATTTGCATTGGATTGCCTGCTAATGCATAGTTACATGTCTCACACTGAGCCAACCCTCTTAGCAACCACTACTCACTGGCCAGGTTGTCTTCTGCCTGCCATTGACTTGCATGGCAGACTAGTGATTTTAGTTAGACTGCTTATTTTAGGGTTATGTTATTATTTTCCCCCCGATCCCATTTGCGTGCCACTGCCCTACGCTTAAACAGCCGAGATTGGCTAAAAAAAATAAAAGATGATTTTTTTTTTGCTGTTTGCAATGCCAGTGGCCTTATACTTGGCCTTTGCCATGCTTATTGCATGATATGCAGCCTTTTTTTGGGGCTGTCACAGCTCCGTTTTGGATTTTGCAGAAATGTACTCGGTTACTAACCGAGTACATTTCTGCAGATAGCACTAGTCTTGCACGGACTGTTGCAAGCTTCCTGGATTGCAAAATCACCTCCTTTGCAAAGATTTCTCCTACAAATGGGGTGATTTGCATACCAGGGCTTAGTCTGAGCAGGATTAGTGCAGGAGCACTCGTGCACACCCCTGCAGGCAGTTCCTGGATCAGACGGCAGACATATTGCCTGCTTGAGCTCCTGCACCGATCTTAAACTCCATGCAAGCTTTTGAGAATTCGGGGGAATGTGTATCAATCTATCTTTGTGTGTGTGTGTGTGTATAAATATATATGAACCTATGAAACTATGAACCTATATATATATATATATATATATATATACATATATATATATATATACATATATATATATATATATATATAGATATATATATATATATATATATATATATATATATATATATATGTATAGACTACGGTGGTGGTGCTGCGGTAGCATTGTTGCCTCACAGTAAGGTATTGCCCGTTCGATTCTCAGTTAAAGCGTCTTCTGTGTGGAGACATGCATGAGAGGGCGTACCTTCGTTGAAGGTTGGGCATCAGGGCCGGCAACTCGGTACGTAAAAATCTTCTGCCAATCATTAGCGGACCGGAGTTCTGCTGTGGTGATCCCTAACCGGGAAAAGCTGAAAGACACAACAACATATATATATATATATATATATATATATATATATATATATATATATAAATATATATATATATATACATATATGGGTCTACTATGGTTAATTGAAAACTTACTTGACTGAAAATGAAATTACTAGGACCACTTCACTGAAAGCTCACTTCATTGAAAACTCATTTCTTTGAAACTCATTTTGTTGAAAGTTATAAATGGCCTTTTCCCCACTGTAGTGCGACACTAGAGTTAGTATATAAAGTAAGGG
>NC_056740.1:105633357-105735857 GCF_019279795.1 Protopterus annectens | reverse complement strand
TGTAAAACAGTTAATCTTTTGTCTGGAAATGCTTATCTGTGCCCTCGTGGGAGGAGATTACAGTTTGGTCTGATTTAGCTAGAGGTACTGCTGCAGGGCTCTGCTTAGGGTGTTTTGATTGGATAATTTAAACTTTGGCTAGTTCCTGTTTCTCTTCTTTAAATAGCCAGTGTTTAAACTGGTTTGTGCTTGTTTTCTCAAAGCTGCGGTGAATGAGGCCTTCTGCACTTGCTCTGCTGTTTTCCAAAAACCTGCTGTGAGACTACAAAAGATAAGTGCTTATTTTCGACTGTGTCTGCACTTCTGGTTAACTAAAACAATATTTGCTGCATACCTGTTTGTTTAAACTGTGCAACTGTATTTTAGGCTTAGTGAACTGAATCCTTACCTCGGTTCTGATCTCTGTCTCCTTTAAGTTTTAAAGCCTAGTGGCTTTTTTGTTGCCTGCCTCTACTAAAAATTTGTTGGCCACTCCTGCTAGTCCCATCACATCAGCTCATTCTATTGAGTGCAGTGAGATGCAAAAAAACTTTATTCATCTGTTCTTTCTGTGTTTGTGCCTCTTCCTGCTTTATTTTTGCTCCTTTAGCTGCTTGTACTTGTTCAACTGCATTTTTTACTGCTGGTCTGTAGCCTGATTGAGGACATTATTCTACTGAATTGCTGTTTTATTTAAACTGTTTTTTTTTTTTTTTGCTACTGAGATTGTGATCTTATGCATTTTTTTTTATTTCTGGTGCTCCTGCATTTTGTAACATAGGCTGAATTCACTTCCTGAATCCATACTGTTTTGTATCACTTGAGCACTAAAACCAACTCTTCTGAGATATTGTATGATCTGAGGCATCTGTTTCTCCCAACTAACTGTAAGTACCAGTTTTTGCCATTATATAGCACTTTTAAGGGTCTATATTAAATCAGCAAATGCTTAAAAAAGCGAACGCTGATTTATCGACCCCATGTAAGCGAAAGCTTACAATCCTGAACACTTAGAACAGCATTTTTTTCCCAGGCAAAAAAATCACTGTTCCAAAAAAGAAAAAGAAAAAACTTTAAAACATTACATAAACTGGGGGGACTTTGCCCCCACACCCCCCTACTTAAATATACCAACTCTGAGATCACACTACAGTGAAGAAAACAGTAAAATAACAAAGGCGGCCAAGCAATTTCTTTGACAGAGAACGTATTTGCTTATATGTTGTTTCAGTATTTTGCCGTTTCATGCTTTCAAGTTCGATCAAGATGCATTCGAAAGAATGCATCTTCGATCATATAATAGTGAACCCACTTTTAATTCTATTCACATTCTACTGTCTGTTTGATTGTCTGAACTGTTTTTGTTGTTGCCACATTTTACTGTATACTGTACTAGTTCAGCTGTAGGACAGCCCAGTTTCAGGTTTGCTGTTTCTAGGTCTGCCATCTTTATTGGAGAAGGCCCTTCTCGGAAGAGACTGCTATCTTGGTCCCATCTAATTGAGGGTGACTAGGGTAGAGCTCGGAGAAAGCATCCTTATTGGCTAGTCTGAGTTAAAAGGGTTATTTCTTGTTTTATTTAAGTCCTGCATTTGCACTTGTTTGTGTGTAGCACAACATCATGCACTGCCACGTAGAAGTGGTTACTGTTAGTGGTTATAGACACAGACACTTTGCTTATTAAATTTTCACTTCGCACTTTGCTTGTGGCCCTCAAGAGCTTTTATGTGGCCCTGCTCTACTGTCAGGTGGAACACTAAGCCTAGCCTCAGAAGTACCAAAACACATCTCACACACTAGCCATTCTTAAATGCGATCTCTTTTCCTGGCCATATAAATTTACTGAACACTATGGGTGGACAATTTCCCACAGTTTCTCCAGCCAGCTTGGTTGATATGGGCATCCTGAGGCAGTGTAGCAACTGCCTCTTGTTCACTGACCACCCTCTACTCCTAGTCCACACACACTCAGCATGTGAGAAATGCAACTATATTAAAAACCTAGAATCTGTGCTCTGTCACCCACCAGTCAGTACATATGACAATGACCGGGTTGTTAGCACGTACACCTCACCTCCTACTCCATGCAAACCCACATCACACATACCTACATATGTGGCAGTCCTCACCAGAAACATACCTAAACACCAGAGACCTCCCAAACACAAACACAAGCATGCTACTACACATAATACTTCCTCTGCACAACACAATACACATAACAGCTCACGTACCAGTGTCTCACCTGTCAAGCCCTTAAGGCAAAACACAAAACCAAACATATTAGTCATAGGTGACTCCATCATGAGATACACAGATGTCCCACTCACCAGGCTGGATAAGGACAAGGTCAAAGTCAGCTGTCTGTCAGGTGCCAGGATCACCCTTATCACACATACACTCAAGTCTCTCAAAAACAGGTTCTGTTATGACTCTGTCATAGTCCATGTTGGTGGGAATGACTTGAGACATACCTCTCTGGACTATATGAACAGAGACATGACTGACCTCTCGGACTACATGTCTCAGGCAGGTATGTCCCTAGGCTTAAGCAGCATTTTACCTTCACCTAGGGTGATGCCTCAGTACAAACAGAAAAAGATTGACTTCTATAATTGGCTTAGTTTCTGGTATCTGTCAGCCTGGGATGACATGATCGACAGGCCTCAATTCTTTGCCAGAGATGCTCTTCATCTGTCACCCCTGGGATTTTGGCTACTGGCAAAGGCTCTTGCCACCCCCATAGTGCCTTTTCTAGGCAGTGTCTCAAGGACAAAATTCCTGACATAAAAACTCCATCTAAAAACATACTCAAAGTTATGCTGCTAAATGCTAGGAGTCTTAACATGAAATTGCACTCACTGGAAGCAGTCCTCACGTTGGGAGACATAGACATTTGTGCAGTCACAGAGATCTGGTTCAAGTCTGTGAAGAGCACCCCAGCCGTAGTGGGCTATACCTCCTTCCATGTGATTAGACCACAAACTGAAAGTGTGAAAATGAAAGGAGGTGGTGTATCGATATTCATTAAAGATACATACATACATACATTAGTTGAACAGTATGATCCCTGGAGATACTTCAGGTGCAATTAACTGTTGCTAGGACACTTATTCAATTCATTGACAGCTACTGGACCCCCTCCATGAATTAGGACACCAAATCTGCTTATTTGGATCTACTTGAGTCTACCAAGATACATCCGAACACCATGGTTTTGGGTGACTTTAACTACCCATCCTTTGACTGGGTAAATTACTCGTGCTCTAACTCACTTTCCCAAAGGTTCCTCGACTTTGTTAACTCTAATGCCCTGGACCAGCTAGTTGACATCCCCACAAGGAGTGTCAATATCCTGGATCTGATGCTTACCAATATGGGGGACCACTGTAGTACTCCCACTGTGAGGTCTTCCCTAGTGAGTTCTGACAGCAAATCAGTCTCATTCAAAGTAACTATCACACTTGACCCCCCCCCCCCCCCCCAGCAGCAGCTAAACTAAAAAACTTCTCCAAAGCAGATTATAACCTCTTATGGGATGGTAAAATAACTTTAGTGCACCCCCCACAGATGGAACTGGCAACTACAAACACCTGTATAGCTGCATTGATTTGGCCGTACCTGATAGGACCAAAATAAGCTTCTCAAGGAAGAGCAAACTAGCATGGTGGGCAACTGCCATTAACAAGCTTTACAATAAGAGGAAGAAATTGCTGTCTAACAGTAAGAGGGAGTGAGCCCTACACTGGAAACATTCCCTCCTCAGCTTAAACAAGCAAATAAGACTTCTTGTGAAGTCCTCCAAAGCAAACTATGACTCCAAAGTAGCTTCCTTAACCAAGGACAACCATAAGGCATTCTTTAGTTACATCCATAACCTAAAAGGAAAGGCCCAAATTTGTGCTGAACTGGTAGTTAATGATACCACATATACTGAGCCTGTGAACATAGCTAACCTGTTAGCTGACAAATTCTGTGAAAACTTCAATCCCGTGTCCCCACTACACATACCCCATCACATACCTACCACCTGTCCTCTACCTTGTATGTCTAAAGAGCAGGTCATAAACACCTACTCTAAGGCCAAAAACGCAGCATCTGTGGGAACTGATAACATCCCAGGTTGCATCCTACATGGGCTCAAACAAGTATTAGCAACACCACTGGGTACTCTTTTCAATCATAGTCTAAGCACCAGCTTCATCCCAGTTGAATAGAAAATGGCCATCATTATCCCCTTGCACAAAGGTGGTGCTTCCACTGACCCTGGAAATTATAGACCTATTAGTCTAACTAACCTTATCTGCTAGGCCATGGAGTGAATCATTATGGACCTTATCAACAAAGATATAGATAATATCCAAACACTTGACCCTACTTTGTTTGGTTTTGTCAAAGGGAGACCATGCCTGTTAAACCTGGAGGATTTCTTAGAGACAGTCACCAAGGCCCTGCATGAGGGGGAAGCAGTGCATACAGCCTACCTAAACTTAGCAAAGGCTTTTGACACTATCCCTCACTCAGGCATATTGACAAACTCACCCAGATAGATATCAACCCTTATGTCATTAGATGGGTTGCTAACTGGCACACTGATAGAACCCATATAGTCAAAATAGGGGAACAACCTCCAACAGCAGACCTGTAACCAATGGTGTCCCACAGGGATCATTCCTGGGACCTCTACTGTTTGGAATCTATTTCTCTGAAATACAAGCTAAACCTAAATATCTGTGGGAAAGTTTACTGATGACTGCAAACTGGGAGCAGTCATAAAATTTACAAACAATGTCGATATCCTGCAAGAGAGTCTGATACAAACAAATGATTGGTGCCAAAGTTATGGCCTTAAACTCAATGCAAAAAATGTATTATCATTCCTTTCAGTAAGTGCAATGTTCCTGATAACTAGCACATCAATAACAACACCCTAAGTATGCACTCAGTGGTGATACACCAGGGCACACAGGTTGACAGCAACCTTACCGTTGATCACCTTGTCTCCACAGTGGTAAGAAGGGCAATCTATATTGCTCATCTCATAAGTAAGGACATTGTATCCAGAAAAAAAAGAAGTTATAACCCATCTGCACTCTTCCCTCATCAGGCCAATAATTGATTACAATGCCCTTTTTGGTATGTACCATTCCAAGCACCTGCAGCAATTGGAGAGACCATAAAGGTTCCCCACAAGGAAACTTCAAGATCTTCAGCATCTGTCCTATGTGGATCATCTGAAATCACTGTCACTTTATTATGTTTCATACAGACTATTCAGAGGCAATCTATGCCTTGCATATAAGGCAATCTTTGACCCTATTATTAGAAATGCTCCATATCCGCAAGCAAATTGTACACAGGGTTACTCGCTCTAAAGACCTTAACCTGGTATGTGACATTAATAGAACCTGCTGGAGGGGCAGATTTGTCTACAGAGGTTACCACACCTTTGGAACAGATTCCCATTTCATGTCAAACAGAGCACCTCATTGGCCCTCTTCAAATGCAATCTGCACAATTGGATGGGTAACTGTAAATTCAACCTGGAGATTCCATCTGTATCCCTCTTGGACAGGGGCAATTGGAGCTGATTGTGGAAATTAGGGTGGAACTTGGCTAGGCTTGCAAGGGCCCTAGCACCATTAGCCTAGTAACTTCATGTGATCCTATGATCCTTCTACACAGCCACCAACACAAGGATACAGGGCAGTCTTATCCACTTAGTTATGGCAGTGTACTGAGATTATTCTATTATTTTTTATCCTGTTGCACTATTAAATATGTTCTGTAAATATACCAGTATACTATTCCATTACAATTCTGTACTGTGTTGACAAAAAATGTTATTTGAACATGTATCTTTCTATTTATTTATCTATATATGTACAGGCAGTTGCCATCATTAAAGTACTTATCTATGAAGGCCCCTCTTCAGAAACAACTTGGGAGGAAATATACAGTTATTCAAACAGTATTACTGCATGATGCTACTACAAACCAAATGCTGCAGTCAAGACATTTAAGCAGAACTAAAGCTAAAAAAAATATATATATTTACAGATAAGCTTAGAATGACAAATACAAAACAGGGAATTCAGGGCATCTGAAGATATATGCAATAAGCAATGCCAGTGTAATTTTGACTTTTGCCAGTTAAGACAAAGACAGATGCAATTAATTAATTGGGAGGCAGCAGTCTGGTGAAAGCTACATTTACATTTCCACTCACAAGAACCAAGAAACAAACTGGAAAAATGTTAACCCAGAAAAAAGTCCTCAAACAATCAAATGAGCACAAAAGTCCTGGGCACATATACCAAGCTGAAACTTGCTATACCAAATAATTCTTTGAAAAATGTTCTCCTTGAGCAAAAAATGTTCTCCTTAAGCAAGTATTGTAGAATAAAAACACAGCTTTATTACGAAAATGCAGAAGGTAAGCGCTTTCATGGGACTACCTCCCACTTCATCAGACCATTACAATAGCAGTACTATCCACTTATTTATAAGGCAAGTTAAATTGGTAATACCAATTAAATAGTAATTACCCATTCATTTTAAAGAGATATTCATCTCTACTTGAATCACTTACATTGTTTCTATTCAAACATTACTAATATAAAAACACATATACAAGTATATAAAAATATAAAATACATACATAAAAATAATAAAATACATACATAAAAATAATAAAATGAATCCTTTAACTGTTTCCCATGTCTTACTTCAATTTCATCCTAAATATGCACCATTCTGTTATGAACTTCATAACTTTGATTTAACATGCATGGTTAATACTACTACTAACATAATTCCTATTCATACTGGGTCTCATTAACGTAGAGAGCTGTTCTTTAATATTAGCTTTAGTGGTATCCTGTCATTTAGTCCCTTACCTCTGTTGCCTCTTAACCTGACTATCCACCTTACTTCTGATGTTTCTGTTTTGTTAATTATATCTCCCCCTCTATCATTTTCACTAACTACTTCAATGGCCATAAATCTAAAATTATGTGTGGAACCCATTTTCAACAAATGTTTGGCCAAAGCATTAGTTTTATCTAAGTTCCTGATGCTTAGTAAATGCTCTCTTATCCTTGTTTTAAATTCCCTATTCGTCTTACCTATATAGTATGATGAACACACATTACAAATAGCTAAATATACTATATTTTGAGTACTGCAAGTGGCCGTAACTTTAAATGTAAACTCTATTCCTGTATCAGGGTGTTCAAATTTATTACTAAGATCTATCCATTTACATTGGTTACACTTACCACATGGCATTGTTCCTACATGTTCTTCTTTTTCTTTTGCTTTCTTCTCTGTACTAGCATAACAAAGGTGCTTTTTTAGTGACTTCTTATTTCTATAGCAAAATACTGGTTCTTCTCCAACCAACTCTCTTATATGCAGGTCACTTGTAAGTACAGGCCAATGTTTCCTCACAATATCGTTCATAATCCTAACATCAGACGTATAATCCATGGCTAATTTAACTTTATCTGAGTAGGCTATATCTGTTTTTCTCATCATCTGACTCTCTCCTTGTGAGAAATAAGGTTTGCCCTTTGTGGGCCTCAAAGTCTTAACTTCTGCCATTACTTCTTTTATTTCATTGTGAGTATAACCTCTTTTTAGAAATTTCCCACTCAAATCTTCTATCTCATTTTCAAATGTTGTCTCTTCTGCTGTTAATCTTGAAATTCTTAATGCTTGCCCCTTCATAACATTTTTAAAACTATGTTGGTGGTGCATACTCCATCTATGTATATATGTATTCATGTAGCACTCCTTTCTATATACTTGAGTTGAGAAACTCCCTTGTGGGTCCCTGTTCATCATTACATCAAGGAAGGTGATATTACTTTCTGAATAACTCATCTCAAATTTTAAAAAGGTAGTGCTCTTATTCAAGCTCTTGTGAAAACACTTTAGCTCTGGCTCTGTACCCTGCCATAACAAAAAGAGGTCATCTATAAAGCGTTTATAGAATTTAACTTGTTGCCACTTCTCAACTACTATCCACTTCCTTTCCCAGTTAGCCATTACTATATTTGCATAACTATTCGCACTTGAAGTGCTCATGGCTACACCTTCTTTTTGTCTATAGGTCTTATTACTGAATATCATGATGTTGTTCTCTAGTACTTGTTCCATTAATAAGCATATAAGTTCTACTCTACTAGCTGTGTATGTTCCTTCTAATGTTAAGTATTCACGTAACATCTCTACACCTATGTCATTAGGGATAGAGGTGAATAGGGAGTTGATATCCAATGTTACCATTAACAGTGTTTCACTGGTCCTTGAAAAAACTTCAGTGTATCTAAATAACTCAGTTAAGAATTGCTTGGTATCTGTTAGAATCACTTCATTTTTATTAACTATAGGCCTTAACATTTTCTCTATATAAATTGATATGGGTTCCATTGCTTAAGGAGAACATTTTTTGCTCAAGGAGAACATTTTTCAAATAATTATTTGGTATAGCAAGTTTCTACCTTTACATTTCTTGGTTAGATGTGCTAGGAGTTGATTACAAAGCTCTATAAAATCTAAGGGTACTTTGTGATGGGATAGAAAAGAGTTCCGGGTTTTATGTCCAATAACTCAAAATATGTGGTCATTGGAATGGATCCCATGGAGAGGATATGTTAATAAAACCATTTCATGTAATTGTGAATTGCAGCTTGATTGGGATGTATTTTAAGACAATCTGCAAGGTTCAGTAAAGATTCCATTTTAGGAGTTACAAAATGAATGATGTAAGAAAAAAGTCCATTCTTCATTTGACAGGAGGCTACCTTGCTTTCTGTAGAACTAATAGTTTATGTAGGTGGATCAATAGAGTAAATGTACATATTCCTCCTGAAGTGGCTGGAAGTTTATTTCTAAGGTTAAGGCATTGAGTGTTAGACCATATTCTCTTAGAATACATTTGCCAACTGCTGCTTAAGCATCTGCCGAAATAAAATATAAGTTATTCCTTTTTAAGAACAGTAGTTTGTGTATTTTAGTGTTCGCTTACTGTATTCAGAAGGATCAGAATTATAAAGTCACATATCGGGATATTTAAGATGCGGTCTCAAGCCTGAGTTGCAAAGGATCATTTATAAACTGACTACTAGTAATCTGATTTTTTGAAGCTTTGTTGCAAAGATTGTTATTTCTGATGTTGTTAAGATTAAACTGGAGGGTCTTATTATTTTATTATGAAACATTAGATCTATATTAAATCATCAAATGCTTAAATTAGTGAACGCTGATTTCTTAGTTCATAGGTTCATAGTTTAATACTAAGCTAACTGCCCTTGCGAGCCATTTTAAGCCTAGCCAATTATTCCTTGTGAAGCTCAAACTCTGCACCTTGTGTTTGTAAAGCAAACACCTTAGCCTTTAAGCCACCCTTCCAACCCCTTTAAAAGTGAAAGCTAACAACCTCAAAGACACAGAACAGCAATTTTTTCCCCAGGGAAAAAAATCCCTTTTCCACACCCAAAAAAAAAAAAAAAAGTTCAAAACACAAAATAAAGTGGGAGGCTTTGCGTCCCACACCCCCCGATGTGGGGGGCTGTGCCCCCCGCATCACCCCTACTTAAATATACCAACTCTGAGATCACACCACAGTGGAATTAATGACAAAGTCCCGAAAATGGCCCAGCGATTTTTTTCCCTTCGAAAAAAAAATCACGGTTCCGTGTCTTTGGGATTGTCAGCTTTTGCTTCTAAAGGGTCAATAAATCAGCATTAGCTATTTTAAGCATTCACTGATTTAATATAGACCTGAAGCATTGAATTCATGAAAGTCAATGTTTCAAAAGAAAGAAAAAAATGCCTAAAAATCATAACAGTGAAAAACTTTTTCTTGATTTTGCAGTGGGTGGAAGTCTCCCTGGGCAAGCCCCACACACCCTCATACCTATATATATTGACTCCACATTTACACCAACTCAAAAAATGGGAGCAATGTCCCTAAAAAGTGAATCCTTCCTAGCACACAATTAGAAATCGCACCAGTAATTATTTTCTATGGAGAAAAGTGTTCAGCAATATGCCATTCATCTTTTTTTCCTACATGCTACTGACACTTAAGTAATTTCACTCTAGCATGTGTAGGGAAGCTGGTCTTATTTCATAACTGTTCAGACAGTTTCTTTAAATCAGTCTCCATTTTTTTTGTTACTGAAAGTGCAGGAAGTTGCAATCTGGAAGTAACTATATTGCTTGTAAAAATGTGGAGGTTGGAGAGGTCAGTGGTAGGTGACTTGTAACGAATGAGAGAAGTGAAATTAACACTAGCATAAGGCTAATAAGCTAAGTGCATTGTTTATCTCAAAAATACATTTTTTATACCTTTAATCCAAATAGATGTTTGTATTTTAAGGAAAGTATTTTGAGAAAAAGAACACTGTAACTTATTACACCAAAATACAGCTTCTAGTGTAAACAAATTCATGTCTAAGCTGGGAAAAAACTAGAACAGTAGTATAATGTCCTACTTAATAAATGCAGGTCTATACTCAATAAACGTTAGGTTCTACGCAGAGCCTACAAGTAGTGTTTTGATATACACAATACTACTCATCACAGAGCATCACACCATGCATATTAATGATGTGTGGCATATGTAAGCAAAGTTTTGTGGCTCACACCATTGTTGCTGGCTGAAAAACCTGCAGTCTGAATGTGGATCGTACCTCCCTGCCTTTCTTTTAGTGCAAGAAACCTGGACAAATACTAAAGTAATGGGGGTTACAAAGGGCCAAAAATAGAGACAGATTTACTATATTGTTTTGATAACCATAGAAAGTAGGTAGAATAATGGGATGTGTGTGTGCATGCATTTTCTGAAGGATATGAAGTACAAAACTGAAATGTATGTCATTATGTATTGAAGTCATTCTTCAGTGATGTTCCAGAAAACCACACATTTACAAGGACCAGCCCAAAAATATGATGCAAACATCTGGACATCCTACAAAATTCTGGACAGTTGGGAGGTATGATGTGGATACCATTTCCATGTAAGATTGCTGGACACAAAAGTGGATTGTAGGACAGCATGGCAGTTGCTTTTCCCTTACTTGAGTTATCTTCATTAAAATGTGTTTGGGCATTGCCATAGATTGTTTGTCTTCATTTCAACTGTCTACCTTTTTTTTTTTTTTTTTTTTTTTTTGAAGCCAGTGTTTTTGTAATGTGCCACTTAGCACAAACATGTTTGGATGTACTCACCTGGTTTGCATGAAGCCCAGCAGCCCACAAACTAGAGGACTGGACCACCAAGGTTGAAGACAGGACTCAGCCACAGACATGAACTGGATGCATTCAATAATACTATTGGCCATTGCACAAACATGCGCTGTGATTAACAGTGAGAACGTTCCAATAAACACAAAGATAGGGCAGATGTTCCGGGGTTCCAGTAAAGGGTGTGCAAATTTTGTTTTACTATTGTGAGATTGCAGATTATAGCAATGAAGTGCAACATACGCAACTGTTTTCTCAACCTTTCTGTGGCAATAGCTTTAAGTGTAGAAGGACTTTAGACATGGTTTATTTGACTAGCACATTTATACAAGTGCCTGTATACCATATAATCTTGGAGTAGCAATGCTTGACACTGTTGTGCATTGCTTAACATTGTGCAAACACGATGCCTGGCAGTACGCACCCTCGGCTATCATGTCTGAGCAATGGTAAGTGATGCGCAATGTTTTAAATGTTGCAAAACCAAAATGTGCACACTCTCAGTAAGCATGAGACATGCAATTGGAGGGAAAACATCAGGATATACAATGCAATTGGCAGGAAATGCTTCTTCTACATTGAGCTTGAGCTATGCTAGAAATGTCTGGTGTTGCTGGTAATGGAGTGCACTTTTGAGCTCAGAGTAGGGGTGTTCAGGAGTTCAAAGTCTTTGTTGGACTCCTATTTAAGGAGCATTGGCCCCAGTTGGTGCAGCAGGACTATTCGGCCTCAAAATACAAGTCTGAAGCCTGAAATAGTACTGCCGGGACTTTAATCAGTGCTACAGGTATCCCTCACATTGGTGAGCAATGCAGACATCCCTTTGATGACCTCCGGAGGAGGAAGTAGGATTCCTTGACCATTGAATCAGGGAAGTGCATACAAGGGACACCTCGCAGATGTGTAAGTATCAATTTCAGTGAGTAATTGTAAGAGTTAAAAGCTGAATATCATCAGGACTGGTATTCATAATGGTATTCTGTTCTGTTTTTTCCACAGATGCTACAGAGCGAGCCTCGAATGTCAAGTCCCATGCCACACAGTTATCAAGGATGCGAGTAGCATATAGTATGTATGCATCAGATCAGTACTGTTCTAAATAGTAATTTAATAATAATAATAATAATAATAATAATAATAATAATTTTTATAGTAATTTAGTAGCATTAAAAGTTAAGGACCACTTAGTTGGTATTGAATACAGTTGTATCAATTTGAGCATGCATATCTCAACCATAAAATAAAGTATGAATGCCTTAGATTGTAGCACAAAGCAATAGTTCCATATTCTCAAATAACTGTGAGAAGGCATCTCTAAACTGTAAAATGAAAGTATGCATGCAGTAGTCTGTAGGACAAAATAACAGTACGGTATTAGAGAGTAGTCATTGGTTGTGGGTTGAAAAAAACACTTCCCAAATATACAATACTGTTTGTTTTTTATCTTCATTGCAACATAACTTCATACCTCTATGCAAGTGTCAGAAATGGCCTTCTGTAAACTGTACTCAGTATAATCAGGACATGCATATGTACAATATATGCACACATCAAGGATTTGTGGCTGCAATTTGTCCTGTACTGTGCCTCTGTTATGAACTGGGTAGTCCTAAAAGTAATAAGGAAATTTGTTAGGAGTTTGTAGTGTTAAAGGTAAAGTGACAGAATAGAGCCAAATAATTGTGTCGCTGCTTTGTGTGTCATATATGAAGTTACCAAGCTCTCCCTTTTTTCTCTCACCCTGAACCTTTTCTCTATGTTTTTTGTTTTCCCACAGCAAAGTGGGGTAGGCGTGTCCCACAGGCTCCTCCTGCATCACTCCACTGACTACAGCACCACTGCCCAGCACATCTGGAGTGTAACCTGGTAGAACCTTCTCTGCTGCCTCTGCACTAGCAGGCCCCTCGGGTAATTCTACCCCTGAGGATAGGCCTGTGGCTCCCTCCAAGAGCAGTGGCAGAGGTGGTGACATTATCACCTGAGAGGAACTGCCAGGGATGGTGTGTAGGATTGTGTACCACACTGTGGCTGCATGCCTACACTGGATGGAGTACCTGCTCTCCATCCTCATTCAGAGCACATGTAGAAGACACAGACATCAGACACTGCAGTCAGTGGAGCAGTATGATGACAGTGATGACAGTGATGATAGTTCAGTGGGTGAGGACTAGATTCTCACTGTCAACCACCTCGACATGCATGGGACCTGGATTTCCCATCCTCTCCTTAACAATAGTGTTCATCCACCTCTTATGTCATTCACCATCCCTGTCTCTTGTCTTGTTTGTCTTGTCTGCCTGCAATTGCTTCCTCACCTTCCCATCTTACCTCACCCAGACATTCTTATGTCCCTTCCCCAACAGTCTTCTCTCTCTCTCCAAAAAAAAAAAGAAAAAAAAAGAGCACATGTCCCACAGAAAAAAAAAAACAAACATTCCATACATAGCTCTCCATTTTGCACATGTATCTACATGTCGCATTTGAATCAGCCCAATTGGCTATACAACATGACTGTGTTGTGGTCACCCCTCCCTCTGGAGATGACAGTCCAAATTAAGTTAATGTTTTGCATATATGATCATGTTTTACTCTTGAAGAAATGGATAGCTATGGTTCTTTCCTGCATCTTTCCTGCACATTCCTGCCCTCCTTTCAATATGTTCTTTCCTCTGCTTGCTCATTTCACCACTTTCCTGTCTTCCCCATTTCTTTTCTTTAAAAATTATTTCACAATGGTGTGCATCATCCACCAAAGTGAAGCAACAGTAAACGGAAGCAATATAAGTAGATGTATTTAAAGTATCATATCATACACACTTGTGAAATTACTACTTACACCCATATTCGAACACAGTAACATCTGCCTCCAACAATGCATTAACACGTGCTAGCACAGAGTCAGTTGGGTAGCAGATGTATTTTATACAATCAATATATCCAACACAGTTAAGCAAAGATTTCCCTTTATACTCTCCCATGTTTGCTCCCCATATCACCAGTGTTGTATCTTCCCCATTCATTTTGTATGAAACACCATTGCACAATCCCTAGTAGTGTCTTATAAAGCATTATTGTGCTATACTCATTTGGTTTTATAAAGCATTACTGCAGGATTGTGTGCAATGCTGCGTATTATGCACTATCGAAAAGCAATGCTACTACAAAAGTAGTTTGGTGCATTAGCTACAGCTGTATTCAGAACCAGTACCATCTGGTCCCAAAAAGGAACTTATCACTGCATTAAGTGAACTAATACCTGCAGCCAGAGAGTCAGTTAATTAGCAGGTGTATAAAACAGCAGTTAAATGTACCATTTGCTATTCAGTCTCTAAAATATACCTGCTACTCAGCTGACTCTATAGCGCCATCTGTTAATGCATTAACCTATTCTTTGTTTGTGTTTAGATAATACAGGGTTCAAATCCAGGTGTATGTAACAGTTTCAAATACTTTTACTTGTAAATACAATTTCTAAAGTCTGATAGTTGGTATGGAGTCTCAGGATGGTACTGATTTCCAATACAACTGTATACAACACTTATAACTGCTTTTTGCGCAGCTATATCCACAATTGTGGAATTATGCTTTAAAGACACAAAATGGGAAAGATAGGAAAATGGTGAAATGTGGAGCAAGCAGGGAAAGAACAAAGTATGAGTGCAGTAATATGCAGGAGGGATGTATGGCACAACCATAGCTATCCATTTCTTCAATGATAAAACATGATCATAAATGCAAAATATTAGCTGAATTTGGACTGTCACGTCCATAGAGAGGGGTGACCAAAACATAATCATGTATAGCCAATTGGAGCAAATCAAATGTGACATGAAGACACATGTACGAAATAGAGAGCTATGTATGGGACAATTTATTTATTTTGTAGGACAGGTGGCCATTTTTCTTTTTTCTTTTTTTAAAGAGAGAGGAATGTTGGAGAAGGGACATAGGTATATCTAGGTCAGGTAGGCTGGGTAGGTGAGGAAGCAATCACAGACAGACAAGACATACAAGATAGGACACAGGGACAGTGAAGGACACAAGACGTAGGTGAACACTATGGCTGGGATGAGGGTGGGGACATCGTGAACCCATGGACATCAAGCTGATGACAGCGAGAATCGAGTCATCACCCACTGGACTTTCATCACTGTCACCTCATTTCTCCAATGGCTGCAGTGCCTGATGTCTGCATCTCCTTGTGTTATCAAATACAATGATGGATAGCAGTGTCTCTATCGGGCATAAGTGTGCGCCAACTGTGTGGCACAAAATCCTACACGCCAACCCTGGCAGTTCATTATGGGTGATAATCCCACTCCCTCTGCCACTAGTCCTGGAGGAAACCACTGGCTTATCCTGCAGGGCAAAACTACCTGAGAGGCCAGGTAGTGCAGAGGCAACAGAGGGGGTGCTACCAATTTGCAGACCAGATGTGTTGGGCAGCAGTGCTGTAGCTGGTAGAGCAGGGGAAGGAAGATCCCTTTGGACAGGCCTATGCCTACCCCACTGTGTTGTGGGAAAAACAAAACCAAAAAAAAAAAAAAATAACAGAAAAGATAAGGGTTAGGGTGAGATAAAAATGGAGAACACTGGTAGCTTCATATGTGAAATACAAAGCATTGATACAATTATTTCACTCTATTCTGTTACCTTTGTTTTTAAGACTACCAACTCCTAACAAATACATATTTTTTTACTGTTAAGACTACCCAGCTCCTAACAGATGCAGAATATACTACAGACTGCAGCAAGCAACCTTAATGTGTGGATATATTGCACATATGGGTGTACAAATTATACTGATTACAGTTTACAGCAGGCCATTGCTGCCACTGCCTTTGAGCTCTGACATTGCATTGCAATATTGATGAAAACTTAACAGTACTGTATATTTAGAAAGTTTAGTTTTTGAACCCACAAACTCTGACTACTCTGGAAATAGTGAACTGTTGTTTTGGCCTCCAGACTAATGCATGTTTACTTTCCTGTTATAGCTCGTGTGGGTTACTCTAGTGGAGCTTGACTTGTGGATATGCAGCAGTCCCATCAAGGTGAGGTCTGAGATTGCTTTTTAGGCCAGAAAGAGGTCACCTCTGAGGAGTCTGTATGAAACTGAGTAGAGGGACAGCACTTTTAGCTAATCTGTGTAGGCTAGATGTTTGAGACCCTGGATTTTTCTGGTGAGGAACATCTGTGGTCTCTTCATCTGCTGCATGTCTTTTGCGAGGTACATGCCAAAGGGGGTGTTGTGCTCAATAACTGGCATTATAAGGGAAGAATACAGGGATGTTATGACCTCCTTGTCCCTGGATGAGATACCCTTACTTTTGAGGTGGGCCATGTAGAAAGCTTTCCATACAACGGAAGCAACATGGTGGTCAAAAGTCAGGTTGCTATAAACCTGGGTGCCCAAGTCCCTCACAACTGATTGTGTGCTTAGGACATTGTTATTAATGTGATAATATGTGGGGACATCACCCTCCTCAAAGGGGATGATGATGCATTTTTTGGCATTCACCTTGGGCCATGTTTCTGGCACCAGTCATTATTTTGGGTGAGACACTCTTGGAGGCTGCCAACATCACTTGGAGGAATTGATGACCATGCTCAGCTTGCAGTCATCTGCATACTTGGTCAGCCATAGCCCACTGGTTTTGATCTGCACCTCAGAGAAGTATATCCCAAATAACAGGGGCCACATGACCAATCCATTGCGTACGCCACTCATTACAGGTCTACTGCTTGAGGTGGCTACTCCTATTTTGATTAGGTGTGTTATATCAGTGAGCCAGTTTGCTACCCATCTGATAATATATGGATTGATGCCTAGTTGAGCGAGTTTATCTATTATGCCTGCGTGCAGAATATGTCGAGGGCTTTGGCCAGTTCAAGGTAGATGGTGTGCACCATCTTCCCCTCGTCCATGCCTTTGGTCACTGTCTCAAAGAAGTCAACCAGATTTAACAGACATGACCTCCCCCTGACAAAGCCAAACTATGTGGGGTTGAGTGTTTGGAGGTTGCCAATGTCCCTGTTAATGAGATCCATGATAATCTGTTCCATGGCCTTGCAGAGCAGGCTAGTTAGGCTGATGGGTCTATAATCTCCCAGATCGGTGTACGCTCCACCTTTGTATGCAGAGATGACAGTGGCTGTCCTCCATTCAGCTGGGACAAAGCCTGTACTCAGGCTTTGGTTGAATAGGGTGCCTAATGGTGCTGCAAGTTCATACTTGAGTTCATGTATGATGCAGCCTGGGATGTTATCAGGTCCCATGGATGCTGTATTATTTTGCCTTTGAGAGGGTAATGATGACCTGTTCCCTAGAGATAAGAGAACAGGTATTGAGATGTCCTGATTTACTGATGGGGGGACAAAGTGGTGAAGTTTTCACTAAATCTGTCAGCCAGTAGGTTGGCTATATCTACAGCTTCTGTGTATGTGGTGTCCTTGACCACCAGTTCTGAACAGATCTGGGTGCTTCCTTTGAGGTTGTAGACATATGTGAAGAAGGCCTTATAATTGTCTGTAGTAGATGTGGCAAATTTGGACTCAAAGTTGGCTTTAGAGGATTTCACTAGTGCTCTTATTTGCTTGTTCAGGCTAAGGAGAGATTGCTTCCAATTGGGCACAAGCTCCTTATTGGTCCTGAACAGCAGTTATTTCCTTTTGTTATATAGTTTATTTATTACAGATATCCACCAGACAGGTTTACTCTTCCTTGCAGAGGACGATTTTGTCCTGTCAGATATTCCTGATCCTATGCAGCTATATAAGTGCTTGTATAGTACTTTGGTGTAGATTTGGACATTGGTGCCAGTTCCAACAGAGGGGAAGGGGTCTGTGAAGCTGTTTATACCATCCTTCAGAAGGTTGTAATCAGCTTTGGAGAAGTTTTTTTGTTTGACCATATATAGAGGGGGTGGAGGGAGATGTTGACTTTGAAAGTGACTGCTTTATGGTCAGATCTTACCAGGGAGGATGACACTATAGGGGTGCTACAGTGGTTACTCATGCTGGTTAATATCAAGTCCAAGATATTATTGCCTCTTGTGGGGATATTGACTAACTGTTCCAAGGCATTTGCATTGATATAATCGAGGAATCTCTGGGCATTTGCATTCTGGCATGACTAGTTTTTGCAATCTATAGTTAGGTAGTTAAAGTTGCCAAGGATCAGGGTAAAGGGTTGAATCTTGATAGATTTGAAAATGTCCAGATAGGTAGACTGGGCATCTTGAGTCAAATTTGGGTGCTGTAGCTAGCTATGATTTGAATAGGTTTCTTGTCAATGGTTAACTGCACCTGGAGTGTCTCCTGTGCATCATACTGTTTGACCAGCCTGGAGGTGTGTGTGTCTTTAATATACATGTAACTCCACCTTCTTTGGCTTTGCTGCCCACAATTTGGGGTCTGAATGTATGATAGGATGAGTAACCAGGTAAGGTTGGAGTGCTCTCCGCAGCTTTGAACCAGGTTTCTGTGACTGTACAAATATCAGCATCTTTCAGGGTTACGAATGCTTGCAATGAGTGCAGTTTCATGTTTAGACTCCTAGCATTTAGCAGCATGACCTTTAATTTGCATTTTGTTGAAATTTTTATGTTTCCTAAAAAAGGCACTATGGGGGAGACAAGGCCCTTTGCCAGAAGCCTGAAGCCCAAGTGAGACAGATGCAAGTCATCTCTGGCAAAGCATTGTGGTCTGTCGATCATACCCTCCCAGGCTGTCAGGTACTGCATCCCCCTGGAATGACACCAGAAACTTAGCCAATTGTTAAAGTCAATCATTTTCTGTTTGGATTGAGGAATCATTCTGGGTGATGGTAGAATGCTGCTTAAGGCTATATTCAGTGAGCTCAATCATGTCTCTCTTCATATAGTCAAGGGAGGTACATCTCAAGTCATTCACCCCTACATGGACTATGGAAGAGTCATAACAGTACCTGTTGTTGAGAGACTTGAGTATGTGTGTGATATGGCAGATTCAGGCACCTGACAGACAACTAACCGTGATTTTCTCCTTATCCAGCCTGGTGAGAGGCACATGTGTGTCTCACAATGGAGTCTCCTATGACTAATGTTTTGGGTTTATGGTTAGGCCTTTGTGGCTGTGGGACAGGTGTGTGGACTATATGTGGTATGTGGTGCGGAGGGTTGTGGAGTTTGCGTGTGTTTTTGCCTCTGAGGTCTCCTGTGTTTGGGTATGTTTTTGTTGAGAACCTCCACACATATATGTGTGTGTGTTGTATAGTTGTGGGTGGTATTTGAGGTGTAGTGATTGTGTTGATAACCGTCTCAGTGCCAGATATACTGACTTGTGAGGGAAAGAGCATAGACTCTGGGTTCTTAATGTGATTGCATCTCTCACAAATTGTATTCCTAGGTGGTAATAGTAGATGGTTGTCCAGGTAAATGAGACAGTTGCTAGACTGTTTCAGGATGCCCATATCAACCAGGCTGGCAGGAGAAACTGTAGGAAATTATCCATCCATAACTGTCAGAATCTGGGGGAGAGAGGCCAGGGAGAGCTAAGGGGTAGGCTTAAACCCAAGTGCTTAAACCAAAACTAACAGGCTTAGAATAATACTTACAATTTAAACAGGCTAAAAGCAAGCAATGATAAGTGCAGCAGAAAAGATGCAATTGATCACTTTAGAGAACAAGTAGCTGAAAAAGCAACATGAAGTAATAGAGTAGGAGAAGAAAATGCAAATACTGTAAAAGCAGCTGAATTTTTTTTTGGAGAGTGGGATGGGAGAAAGGAGTTTACAGAAGATAATTCAAATAATTCAGGGTTAAACTAAGGGAGTTAGCATTCACAAATGTTCTTTCTGTATTAAGTAGAATGGGCTAATGAGACTGGACTGGGTGGGGTGTCCCAGATCACATTTACAGTAGAGACGGGTAACTGCAAAGCCACCAAGTTTAAGAATAAAACAACAATAGAGAGGGAGGGTGAGGAACTTTGCTACCACTACTAGCTACACTTTTATAGGCAAAAAACACTACAGAAATGTTTATCACACCAGGAAAAACAGCAGTGAGACACTAAATTAAAGTGTTAAACATAAAAAGGAGCAAGGAGGCTCTATAGAGAATGCTTTTAACTGATAACAAATCAGTTATATGATACACTCCTTGGTAGGAAAATCAGAACAAACAAATGCTTAACAAATGGAGAAAAATTCCAATTAATACCTTTCACACAGTGAAACTAGATTAAAAAGCTTTACAAAAAGTGAGGCTGTACTGAAAGTTATTTAAAAAGCCAGTAAGGCAGACAATTGCAGAATGGTGCAGATTAGATTATAGCAATAAATTACAGTAAAAATAGGCAGCAGACAATAAAACATTCAAATAAAAAGTAGCTAGCAGACAATAAAAAGCGCAATAAAAGGTAAGAATAAGCAATAACTAGAAAAACATAAACAAGAGAACAGGATACTTATTGTTTTATATCACAGATCAGAGTTGTGGTCAGTGACCATCCTCTGTTCAGCTGTGTGAAATACCAGAAACCCTCCCAAGGGTAGGTCTTAAGACTGGAAGGTTGAAACCTGAAACAACTTTAAAAAAACTCAAAAGAACCAATGAGGTGCTTACTCCAAGCCATAGACCAGCCAACCTTTACAAGCCAGTACTCAATCGACATTATACTCTCACTTGAGTAAAGAATGACTTCTGCTAATCCAAGATGGCATGGAAAATGTGCTCAGAATAAGCAGCTGCTGCAAACAAACACTAGGCCCAGAGACAGTAATCCTAAAAATGGAAAATGCTTCAGCTACCAGGTACACTATTATAGGCTATAAACATTACAGAAATGTTTATCACAAAAGAAAAACAGCAGTGAGACACTAAATGAAAGTTTTAAGCAGAAAAAGGAACAATGAGACTCTACAGAATGCATTTAACTGCAAACAAATCAGTTATATGATACACTCCTTGGCAGGAAAATGAGAATAAACAGATGCTTAACGAATGGAGAAAATTTCCAATTAAAACCTTTGGCACAGTGAAACTAGCTAAAAAAGCTTCACAAAAAGTGAGGTAGTAACAAAAGTTATTTAAAAGGCCCAGTACGGCAGACAGTTGCAAAACAGTGCAGATTAGTTTATAGCAATAAAATACAGTAAAAAGTAGGCAGTAGAAAATAAAAAGTGCAATAAAAAGTAGGCAGCAGACAATAAAAAGTGCAATAAATGGTAAGAATAAATAACAACTAGTAAAAAATAAACAAGAAAAAACAAGAAAACAGGATACTTATTGTTTTGTATCACAGATCAGAGTTGTGGTCAGTGCCCCTCCTCTCTTCAGCTCAGTGTGAAATAGCAGAATCCTTCACAAAGGTAGATCTTAAGACCGGGTCTATATTAAATTCTCAAAAGCCGACAATGTCGAATCTGACATTGTCGACACTAGAATAACAAAACTGCAGAACATCGAACAAGTAAACGAAAATCTCTGTAAGGAGAGATTTCTGTTTACTTCAATGTAGTGCGGTCTCAGAGTTGGTATATTTAAGTAGTGGGGGTGTGGGGGTGCAGGGAGGCTTACCCCCTTGCCTACACCATTTAGTTTTTTGCTGTTTTTATTTTTTTTTTGTGAACATTTGATGTTTTAACAGTTGGATCACTAAAGGTCGACCTTTAGTGATTTGAATTGTTAAATATTCAATGTTCTAATATAGACCCTTAAGACCAGAAGGTTGAAACCTGAAATAACTTTAAAGAAAGTTCAAAAGAACCACTTAATTGAAGAATGGCTTCTGCTAATCCAAGATGGCCTGGAAAATGTGCTTAGAACAAACCGCCACTCAAATAAACACTAGGCCCAGAGAAAGTAATTCTAAAATTGGACAATGCTACAGCTATCACAGCAGAAGAACAGTGGTGGGACACTAAATGAAAGTTTTAAACAGAAAAAGGAGCAAGGAGACTCTAGAGAATGATTTGAGAGATGAATGATCAATTTGATACAACTGTATAATAAACCAATAAAGGTGTCTTTACTTTTAATGCTAAAATAGCAGTACTGTTTGGATGCATACACCCCACATAATTATCATATCTGTGCCAATCTAGCAGCATGGCTTCATGCATTCAGTTCTTGGTCTGTGATGGCTGTGGAAGAAAACAGAACAGAATACCATTATGAATACCAATCCTGACTATATCCAGGTTTTTACTCTTACTAGTATTCTCTGTAAGTAATACTTACACTTTTGTAGGGTTCACCCAGTTCTACATTCCTTGATCCAATGGTCAAGGGTATCCATATTCTCATCCTGAGGTCTCTGTAGTGATTCCTACATTATTCACCAGTGCGGAGGATACCGGTAGCACTGCTCAGACCCCAGGCTAGACTATTCCATGCCTCTGCCTTGTAATCTGAATCACGATACTCCCTCTGCAAAAGCCTGGGCCCATATTCATTCACTAGGAGTCCAACAAACATTGGACTCCTGCACACCCCATCTTTGAGCAAAGAATCTCAAAAACTCTCCACGAATGCTTGCCATGCCTACCACAGATGAAAACCAATGCAGAATGATGTTTTCCTGCCAATTGCAGATATTACACTTATTAGGAGTGCTCACTTTCTGGTTTTGCAACATTTGAAAGTGTTGCACATGCCATACCATTGCAGAAACATGGTAAGCGAGGGTACATACTGCCGAGAATCATGTTTGCACAATGGTCAATAGTATTTATTGAATGCATCTGGTGCATGTTTGTGGCTGTCTGGGTTCTGTCTGGTACATGGGTGGTCCATCCATCCAGTTTTTGCACTGCCACTCTATGCGCAAATGAGATGAGCATAGCCAAAGCCATTTGTGCATTGTGTAAACAGTGATCCCCCCAAAAATAAAAAAAAGTAGAAATAGTTGAATGAGGAAAATCAGTGTATGACATACCCAGTAGAAAATGTTAGTACACATGAGATATAACTACATAGGTCTGGAGCCCAACTCTCACTCCAATACACTGTCAGGAAACAGGATGGGGGACTTATCCATCTTTGCCACACAAACAGCTTTGCAGCAAAGAAATGAAGTAATTACTCACACAACCAAGTGAAACTGAATGTACACTGATATCAAGGTATAACCTGTTATTTGTAAATGTATTATATTTAATATATTTGGATGTAGTGCACTTAGTGATCACACAACCTGTTATGATTATTCCTTGCAAATATACAGCTCTGTCTTACCTTTCTGTGTTTCTTGGTCATTCATCGGTTATCTGACCTGCACTCAGAGACATGCAATGTGTAAACCAATCTATATCATTTGCCTTAAAATGTGTGAGAATATTAGCTGGGAATACTATGATATGCAGTTTCCATTGAATGAAGGACAGGTTAGGTGGCACAAACACGCATAGACTGCTGTTTGGGGGGGCAAAGGTTGGTTACTATTATGGCACATGCAAGGATAACATTTTTTTTGAGGGGGCGTGGACTCAGGCTAAGCTACTGCTATGCCACAAACAAGGATATGCTGCTCTTGTTACAGTCCTTGTCTTGCATCCTACCTGTTTGATCTTGTGAGGGTTGTGAAGTCAGAAACTGCAATGTGTCTCATTACTTTCTAACTCCTCTCTGTTATGATTTCCCATTACAAATGTATGGTGCTAAACTGAGAGCATGCAGTGATCATCAGTACTTTGGGGTGGTTTTAATATCTGAATCTTTGAGGCCTGTGGCCTACTACTTGCTAATAGACACATTCAGTTCAATTAACTCTCTGCTGTCATGTTGCATTCATTTCTGTACAAATCTCCTACCTTTTACTTGCTTACTGTACCAAGTGATTAATTACAAGGACATGCCATAATATTATTATAGAATACAGTACATGGTCAGAACTTACCTTGTAAATGCAGCAGTTGCCACAGTGTTAGTTCAGGGCTGATTCTGTTGCAAACAGTACACAGCCAATACATGAGGAGGTAAAGGCTGTGGTTCTAAGTTGAGACTGGCAGAAGTCACAGAGTTCCTGTACTGTGTCCCTGTCCACCCTGTAGCACTCTACAATGTCCATGTTGTGTATGTTGTGATAAGTTAAATGTGGCCTGAAAACTCTTCTCTGTCTCAGCCTAGGCCTATTGACAGCAAATGCAGCATTCCCTGCAGCCTGTAGCACATACAAATGGAGTTAGGCAGCAGCAGCTCTTAACATTCTGTCTGTATAGACTTTCTGTGTCTGTACTCTGCTACTTTTGAAATCCAGAGGAAAAAAACAGCATGGAGTCTACATGGTTGCTTTATAATTTGTTGAATAGCTCCACCAGATTGGCTGATTAGCATGCAATTCAACTGCTTATGCTGTAGTTAATGTGTCTGAAACACAGGCTAAGGCAGTTGAAATCTAATAATAATTTACTCCATTATAAAAAAGGTAAATGTGTAGCTAGCCAAACTGATAATGAGGACACTTGCTACATGTTTGCAGGACTTCACAAAAGCAAAATATTTCCAAAGATATCTTTTCAAAGGAGTATTGAACATTTTATATAGCCCACCTAATCATGAAGGGATTCACATCTAGATCAGGGGAGGTCATCGTGCCTCTTTACTCATCCCTCATCAGGCCCATAATTGAGTACAATGCCCCTTTTGGGATGTACCTTACAAGACACCTGCAGCAACTGGAAAGACCCCAAAAGTACCTCACCAAGAGGATCAAAGGGCTCAAACAGATGCCATATGCTGCCCGGTTAAAGAAACTCCAGCTCTACTCAGTGGCATACCGCCTGTTCAGGGGCGATCTGTGCCTGATGTATAAAGCCATGTCCAACCCGGAATTAATGGACATGCTGCACCTCAGAAAATCCAAATCCCATCGAGTTACGCACTCGAGAGACTTGAACCTCAGCACTGAAATAAATAGGACATGCTGGAGGGACAGATTCATAAACCAGAGGCTCCCTTCACTCTGGAATAAAATCCCAGTCCAGGTTAGGCAAAGTCCCTCATTGACTCTCTTCAAGAGGAATCTTGATGAGTGGATGGGAGATCGTAGGTTTAACCCAGGTATCACTTCTGTGTCACTGTTAGACAGAGGCACAGTATACTAACCTCGAAAAAGGGCATAGCAAAATTAATGTAAAATGGGTGGTGAAAGCCAAACACATTCTGGCTAGGCTTATAAATGCCCTAGGGCAGATAGCCTAGTATGAACCTATGAACCTATGAAGGAGATATGCTCCCATTTTGTTACCTATATAATGCATATGCTAAAATAAATTGATAAATACTATAAAGCAAAGGCTTTTACACTATCTGAATGCATTAGTTAGGAGTGTACTGATGGCATGGCCATGTTTGACAAGCCATTTCAGAGGTACAAATGATACATACATACAAATGTCTCAGGGACAGTTCTTTGAAAGCACATTTAGCATTTCAAAGATGTTTTGATAGCAAAATGGTTCATGTACCTGCTCTTTTGTGGGTGGGGGGAGGAAAGAAAAGTTACTGTTATTTGACAAACTAGAATAGATTGTTCTTTTTGGTGGGAGCACAGTTGAGTTACTACCATGGCACATACTAGGATGTGTTGCTCTTGTTACTCTCCTTGTTTTGCATCTGGCCTGTTGTTAGTTTTTCACATTTGTAGATTGTTTTATGTTTTTCCAGTGGGTACTACTGACTGACAGATTTTACTGTTTTATTTGGTAACAGTTATTTTGTACTTATGTTATACTTACGTGTATTATTATTCTGTTGTCGTTTAGGACACAAAATATCAGTGAGGCAGAGACCAGTGTTCAGTGAAGTGGAGAATAATATAATTGTTGACACTTTCCATTGATATGGGGCATTTCTGCTAGGAAGGGGTCATCCCATTTTGCAAGAAGGGCTATGAGCATGGCAGCAGATTGTTGCCAGCTTCAGGTCTGTGGGGGGCCACAGACAGACATATGAACAGGTGTACCACAAGGTCACTGACATGATTATCTCTGCATGGAGGTGAGCACCTGCTGTTGCCCAGGATCAGAGGGTAACCAGAGTTAGGCCTACTACAGAACCACCTCTCACCCCCAATGAAGAGTTCCTGGCAAATATCCTCCAAAAAGACAGCTCACAGCAGGGTGGACCACAGCATGTCATTGACATGAGTGCCACTCCTAAGTCCCAGGAGGAACTTCCAAGTAGGCTTTGTTATATGAGCAGTTGAATGCTGTTGTATAGTAACACAATTGAAATAAATATTACTCCTTTGTCACGTCTTTTTTTTTTGGGGGGGGGGAGTTGAAGATTGGTACAGTGATAAGCTCAGTTTGGAGTTGTCAGCCATCTTCTTGTTGAATACACAGTTAATGCAGATATAGAGGAGTATATGTGGTATCCCCTGTCTTACTGTTAAATGTGATGATTTTGTCATTACCACTTTCTTAACTTATTTCAGGACCATCAGGAATCCAGCAATGTATGCCTCATGCAGATGGTAAGCCAAATAATTTTATTTCAGTACTGAAAATCAATTTAAAGAAATATCATAATGCGTCATTTTAGGCTTGTTATGTGTATTGCTGTAGCATTTGCAATAGTGGCAGCACTCTTAGTTGTTTAGCATATATTGCTCCATAGTAGTGCAGGCATTAATGCATGCCTGTGTTTCTTCCTTTTTATCAAGGTGATCATGACAGTGGGAGTGTGGGCCCTGTGACACCTGACATCAATGTCTCATCAGACACTGATGATGATGGTGACAAAACTGAGGCACAGTCGGGGGTGCAGAGGTTGAATCTGACACAGAGTTTGACATCCAGCCACCCCCTTCATTTTTCCTGGACATATTCAGTAGGCCTATGCCAACCCAGTCCACTGGGCCCATAGATATTAGACAGGTGCTGGGCAAGGACATTGAATAAGGAAGTGTGGCTGCTGTAGCTTCTGTGCCTGTTGAGTATGACTGTAGCCAAAGTGTTGGCAAGTTGCCACACAGGGGGGTTCATAGGGGTACTCAGAATAGGCCTACTGTCTCTCTTCCACCTGTTGCAGGTGTCTTTTCCCGTGTCAATCAACATATGTTTAGGGCAGCCATGGAGGGACAGGCATATTCAGAAAGGTGCTCTAGGCAAATGCTTGGGGTCTTGGATGTGGCACAGGCTGACATGCGTGACTGCCTCCACTAGGTCGCAGATTCACTACATTGGATGAATGATTTGTTAGAATGAGAGGTGTCTGTCATGAATTGATGGTGTCTGTCATGGAACAAGCAGTGTCTGTGATGGACCATCTGCTGGGAGGGAAATGGTGTCCTTGTGGTCAGCCACAACATCTGCTGATGGCCAACATATCCATGCCTGATCATGCTCCCATACTGACAGTCCTTCTGCTGGTCCATCAGTGAGTATGCTGTACACACTCAGAGGTGGCAGGCCATGGGGTCATGGGCTTGGTTGTTACAATAAAGGGAACATGTTCAGCAGACATCAGTCACATTCAGGTAGCAGCACTGCATCAGATCTTGGGCGTGGAGCTGCCAGTGCAACTTCTGGCAGAGCCAGTTCTCATGGTCAGGGGCAACAACGATGAACTTCCAACTCTACCATGCACAGCTCACACCTGCTGACATACCAAGATGTGCAGCTAACACTTAGTTTGGCTGTGTTCATACAGACTTTCACACACAACTTTTACATGGACCCCTACAGCCACATACACAACAGTTGCATGGTTCAGCCTGCCTGCTTCCCTTTCTCACTCACCAACATTTGTGTCAGCCTAGGCCTCCTGCCCTCCCACACAGCATCTTGTGAAAGTGATGATAAACCATGCCATATCCCTGTTTTTTCTCTTTTGGATTCAGGGATACAAAAGCTTTGTGTCTAATGCACAGGGTGCGTAGCTACATTAGCACCTAGTATGTCTGCATTTGTATTGTTAACCTGATAATTGTACCTGTCACTTATATTTGCCTTGCTGAATTATACAGCGGATAGCATCATCATATCAGTACTTTCTAGTATATTTTCTTGTAAGGTTTGTGAAATCAGGAACTGCAATGTGTCTCAGTATTTTCTAACTTTTCACTTTAATGTTTTCCAGTACATATCTATGGTGCCATTATAAGACACACCATCACATTCAGATCTCAGGACTGTAGAACAGCACTGTAGTCAGACTCATAATGCTCTCTTTTACATGAACCTCACCAGACACATGCAGCAGTTGGACAGACCACAGTGCTTTCTCATCAGGATAGCACAGGGCCTATTAACCATGACATGATGTATGTGGATGGATTAAAAGATGTCACTGTCATCTGTCTGGTGTCACATTAAATTGTAATTGTTATTATAAGCCTCTTAGTTTTGGTTTAAGCACTTGGGCTTCAGGACAGTTGTTTTACATTAAGAATGTTTGAAGTCTACACTCGTGTGGGAGGAGATGGTAGCCTCTGTTCTTCTGAGCTGGGAATTGCTGTTTAAAGGCTTATTTTGCATGTTGTTCTAAGTGTCTTTGCTCTTGTTTAAGCAGTTGGGTATCAAAACCAATTATATTACATTACATTATGAAGGTTTGTGGTCTACACTCTTGTGGGAATATTCTACTTAATTGCTGCTCTATTTAAACTTTTTTTATGTTGTGACTGCGATTTTCTGCACTTTGAATTTCTAGTACTTTTGTATTTTATAGAGTAGGATAGACTCAGGCTTGCAGAATCTAGACTGGTTGGTATCATTTGAGCACTAAAACCAGCCATCTTACATTAAGAACACCCCCTGCACACTTGTGGCAGAAGTGTGCAGCCAAGGACCCATCTGAGTTTGGGATTGTTGGAATAAGGCTTAGTCTTGGGCTTTCCCTTTGTTTACCTTTTTTAAAATCATTTAACTTTACTTGTATTTCAGAATCATGTTTGGGTGGGTTTGCACTCAGTTTACCGGAGCTGCTCAGAGATTGCACTGCTGCTCTGTGAGCAACACAGTTGTGCATTGTGAAGCACTGACACAATTTTCTACCCTTAGAGCTCCATAGAATACCTACTTTTTGTTAGTCTTACAGAAAAACCTGGTCCATCTAGCCCACTCCTCATTAGTTACCACAGTATATACCTGCCATAATGGACAGACAGTTTCTCACCATTTCTCCAGCTAGTCATATTGACATGGGCATCCTGAGGCAATGTAGCATTTGCCTCATGTTTCTGACAACCAGTTACTTCTAAAACAAATACAACATGTGAGAGCTGTATCTATACTATGAATGTGGAATCAGTTCTCTCACATAACAAACCAGGTATCAAACAGGTTGTCAGCACACACACACTTCACCTCTTGCACATAATAAGCTCACAACACATAAACCAACATATGTGGAGGTACTCACTAGAAGCCTATGTAAAGATCAGAGACCTCCCAAGTGCAAACCTACTGCACACATTGCAGAATCAACAGAATCCATACACGTCTCAGCCAATAAGCCCCTAAGGCAAAACACCTCAGAACCAAATGTCTTGGTCATAGGTGACTCCATAGTGTGACACACAGATGTCCCCCTCATCAGGCTGGACAAGGAAAAGGTCATGGTCAGCTGCTTATCAGGTGCTAGAATCTGTCAGATCATGCACGCACTCAAGTCTCTCAACAACAAGTACCATTATGACTTTTTCATAGTCCATAATGGAGTGAATGACTTGAGACATACCTCACTGGACTATATGAAGAGAGACATGACTGAGCCCTCAGATTATGTATCCCAGGCGGGTTTGTCCCTAGTCCTAAGCATCATTCTTCCTTCACTTAGGATGATGCTTCAATATAAACAAAAATGATTGACTTCAACAAATGGCTAAGCTTCTGGTGTCAGTCCAAGGGGATCCAGTATCTGCTTGAGAAGATATGGTCAACAGACCTTGCTGCTTTGACAGAGATGGTCTTCACCTATTACCTCTTGGCTTTCAGTTACTGGCAAAGGTAATTACCTCCCCCATAGTGCCTTTTTTAGGCAAATGTCATAACAACAAAATTCCCAACAAGAATGAAAATCCACTGGAGACAAACACAAGGTTATGATGCTTAATGCAAGGAGTTTAAATCAGAAACTGTACTCACTGGAAGCACTCCTTACCTTGAAAGATAATGATGTCTGTGGAGTCACAGAGACATGGTTCAAGGCTGCAGAGAGCCTCCTGGCCATGCAAGGCTGCAATGCCTTACACATGTTCATACCTCAAAACAAGAAAGAAATTACTAAAGACAGAGGTGTATACATTTTCATTAAAAACAGATACTCCTCAAGACTGCTCAAACAGTATGACTCCCCAGAGCTACTCCAGGTCCAACTAACTGAAGGTAAAACCCCTTCCATATTATTGCTAGGTATAGGTCCCCCACCATGAAACATGAGGACGACTCTGCCTACTTGGATCTACTTGAGTCACTCACTATATAGCCAAACACCTTGGGCATGGGTGATATCAGCTATCTGTCCATCAACAGGGAGTCATAAATGAGCACAAACACACTCTCCTTAAGTTTCCTGGGCTTTGTTAATACAAAAGCCTGGGAACAGATAGTGTGCACCCTACATGGGGCTTGAATGTCCTAGACTTAGTACTCACCAACATAGGGTGTCTCTGCACTACCCATTGCGGATTGCCTTCCCTGGTAAGGTCTGATCATAATTCATTCTTGTTCAAATTAACAATTATACCTGACCCCCCTCAAGAGGAAAAAAGGATGAAACGTTTCTTCAAAGCACACTATAGCTTCCTAAGTGATGCTATAAATAGTTGTATACCCCCTGCTATCACTGTCAGCAATGACTGCTATACAGAGGTGTGCAGAAATGCCCTGTATAAACATCTATACAGATGTATAGACCTGAATCGATCAAAACAAGGTCGTCACAAAAAAAAAAGCCACCCTGGTGGGCATCAAGCATAGCTAGGTTATACAACAAATGGAAGAAACTAATGTCCAAGAACAAGAGAGAACTGGCAGCGCTTAGGAAAGACACCCTCCGCAGCTTGAACAAGCAAATTAGATATCTTGTAAAGTCCTCTAAAGCCAATTATGAAGCTAAACTAGCATCCCTAGCTTCAGATAATCAGAAGGCATTCTTTGGCTATATCCGAAATCTAAAACAGAATGCCCAGCTTTGTGCCGAACTCGTAGTGGACGGTATCACTCATACTGGCCCTGAGGACATCGCCAACCTACTAGCAGACAGATTTGGGGAAAAACTTAACCCCCTGTCCCCACCAGACATACCTCAAAGCATACTTAGCACCAGTCCTCTACCTAGTATCTCCAAAGAGCAGGTCATAACCGCACTCTGCATTGCCAAGCACACAGTGTCTATTGGACTAGATAACATCCCAGGCTGCCTACTAATGGTCTAAAACAGGACCTAGCAGAATAACTTGACACTGTCTTCAACCACAGTCTTGGCAATGTTGTCAACCACAGTCTAAGTATTGGCTTTATCTCAGCAGAGATGAAAAAAGCAACAGTAATTCACTTGCACAAAGGGGGTCCATCAACCAGCCCTGGGAACTATAGACCCATAAGTCTGACCACTCTTATTTGTAAGGCTATGGAGAGAATCATCATGGGCCTTATCAACAAAGACATAGGTGACCTTCAAACTCTTGACCTGACCCAATTTATTCTCTTTAAGGGTACATCATTCTTAAACCTGGTGGACATCTTTCAGAATGTCACCAAATCCCTTGATGAAGGCAAAATAGTGCATACAGCCTATCTTGACTTAGCAAAGGCTATTGATACAATCCCCCACTCAGGCATCATTGAGAAACTTACCCAACTGTGAATTAGGGGTCCGAATGGAGAGATGATAAGTCAGCAACTAAAGAAGAGTATTATTGCTGAAATTGAATTCATCTTCAAGTCTTGGTGAGTACTTTCATGAAGTGGACCCTGTTTTTCACAAAATCTCACCAAGACAGCACTGATACATAGACTGTATTTATATGGCATACATCAAGGACAGAAGTAGGTTAAAAATTAAAAAAGAGACCTGGGTGCACAAGACCTAGGATAAAAAGTGCCCAGTCCTGGTAGGCACACTGGCACCAGGACTGAAAAAGATGACAGTCTAGAATCCCCAAAATATGGAAACATTCCTAGAATGGGGCCAGGCCAGGTGCAGGGATAGGATGGCCCCCCTGTTGTACAAAGAAGTAGTAGTCCACAAAAATCACAAAAACTGATAGGCAAAAAAAGAGCCATAAAGATGATAAAGTGGACTATTAAGGATAAGAAAGAAATGATGTATTGTTAAGATTATATAAAAAGCCTAGAATTTCCAGAAACAAGATATGCAAAACCATTAAGAGAGAAATTAGAGGAAAGAAAAATACTTTCACAGGAAAAACTGTCAGAAGCTTCAAAAGAAAATTTGTGTTCATTAATACAACATATTTGTGAAAAACAGTATATAGATCAAAAAACATTGATCTGTTTGGAAAAAGTTCATCTGAGGAAGTGCGAAAATATAAACAACAAAACTTAGAGATATTTGAAAAGTATAACAAAGAAATATGGACATAGGAAAGAAAGAAAGATTTGATGTGGTGCAATATTTATGCAAAGGAGAAAGCCAAATTAATCAATATAAAGAAGGGCATCTATATTACATAATCAAACTTTAAAAAGTTCGAACATCATATGGTTGACACCATATGATCGAACTTTTAAAAGTTTGAAAATGTAATAAAAAAAAATAAACCAAAGAAAAAACCTACTTGAATGGGGAGCTTCACCCCTCACACCCTCTGCTCTTTAAATATACCAAATTTGAGACTGCACTACAGTGCAGAAAAGGAAATCTTCCCATTCTGCACTGTACGGAGATCTCCATTGAAACATTTGAACTTTTAAAAGTTTAATCATATGGTGTCAACCATATGACGTTTGAACTTTTAAGAGTTCGACAATGTGACATAGACCCAAAGAAGGCAGCCCCAAAGATATTTGAAGAGAAATACAGGCAAAGGCATCTGGATATGGAAAATTTCACAATAAAAAAAAAGAATATCACTAAGAGGAATTGTAGAAAAGATGATTAGTAAAGTAGAAGTTAAAAAAAATAGAAGTTGAAGTTATGGAGTGCCTGTGAAGTGAAGGATTTGGTGTAGAAGGTCTAACATAGGTTACATCACAGCATGATGGAGTAAGTCCCCAAAGTAAAGAGAAGCAGGAAGATCAGGAGACATCTGAAGAAGAAATATGGACATGGGAAAGAAAAACATATTTAATATGGTGTAATATTTATGCAAAGGAGAAAGCAAAAGTAACCAATACAAAAAGAGCAGCAAAAAAAATATTTGAAGAGAAATACAGGCAAAGGAATCCAGACATGGAAAACTTTACAGTACAAAAAATAAGGAGACAAAGAGGAAAAGCAGAAAGGAGATTAGTAATGGAGAAGTTAAAGAAATAGAAACAGAGGTTATGGAGAACCTGGAAAGTGAAGGATTCAGTGTAGAAAATCTAATTAAGAAATCACCACAACAGGATAGAGCAATGGATATCCAAAATAAGGGGAAACCAGTGTAACAGGAAGCAATTGATCAGGTGTCATATGAAGATATTTTGGATCTTTCCACAGGAAGCCAGTATAAACATTCACTTGAAGCTAGACAGCAAGGAAATGAACAGGAAACTGTGGAAACTGATGCGGTTAATGTTGAGGAGTGATAGGCCAGTGAGTTCCCATATGACAGAGCAACGGATGGCACAGGATGAAACTGAAGAGAAGGTGCCACAGGAAGATGCTACAGAGCTTTCTATAGAATGTCCGCAGGAAAAGGAACACAAGGGATATCCCCTCAGTTTGGACGAAAATGAGCTAAGAAAAGAGTTGCTTGATTTAATAGACATGGACAGATATATTAAGATCAATGAAAGAAATAGACGTCAGAAGGTCAATAAAACCCAAAAAGTCAGACGTCTGATAAAACAAATGAACACAGTAATTAGGACTGTTCATAGAGCTCCATGTGATATAACAGAAGTAAACAGGATATACTACTGTGCTGCTAAATTAATAACTGATAAAGTTCTACCACAAGAACATAGGGTAGTGAGAGAAAGGAAGGCGAGAAATCGAATATCATGAAAGTATTGAATAGAGAAAACTATAAAGCAATTAAGGCAAGATGTGTCACTGTTAGAAGACTAATGAAGAGGGAATAGATCAACAAAAATACTAAGAAAGATAGATGTGATAAAAGCACTGCACAGTATTAGAACAGACTAGAATCTAGCATGCACTGTCACAAATACCAAACTAAAAATGCCAGCACAGGCAGAAAAACTTAGAAGATACACAGATAAATATAAAGGAAAAGTACAAAATAGGCAATTTATTGAGGACCCAAAAAAGTTTTATAGAGACTTGGGAAACAAGGTAAAAGGAATTGAAAGACAACCAAAAAATGAAGAAACATATATATTTTGGAGAAGTATCCATTAAGATTCTGTGGAACATAACAAAAATGCTAAATAGATAGAAGAAGTAAAAGAAAGAATAGAAAGTTTAAAGATACAGGATATGAAATGGGATGAAGTAACAGCCAGAGAGATTGAAACAAAGTTAAGAAAAGCCTCTAAATTGGAAAATCCCAGGTCCAGACGCAGTACCTAACTTTTGGTTGAAAATATTAACATCTTTGCACAAAGATTTAGCCATGGATAAGAACTATTTATATGTGCACCCTGAACAGACAACAACCTGGCTAACAACAGGAAAAACCAATGCTCCTACTTAAGAGTGAACCTGCAAGCTACACTAAAAATTATAGACCAATAACTTGCCTTCTGATGATGTATAAACTATACACAGGAATTGATGCTGACAGAGTTTATAGTCATTTAGAAGAAAACTCAATTATGAGGGTAGAACAAAATGGCAATAAAAGAAAGTCATATGGAAAAAAGGGTAATTTGTTATTATATAAAGTCATAATGAAGAACTATAAAAAGGGGAAGAATCTAAGTATGGTATGGATTGACTACAAAAAAGCATTTGATAATATGCTACATTCATGGATAAAAGAATGCTTAAAAATGTATAAGATATGCCCTACACTGATCGACTACATTACAGTGACCATGAAACAGTGGAAGACCACTTTGCAATTAAGCCATGATAAAGAATAAATTGTTATACCAGGGATAAAAATTCAACGGGGGATATTCCAGTGTGACTCTGTTGCCATTGCTATTCTGCCTTGCCCTTAACCCATTAAGCTGTTTACTTAACAGCTTAGGCCATGGCTATAATTTGGCTCCTAGAAAACAACAAAGTGTAAAGACCTCTCATCTTCTCTTTTTCAATTATTTAAAGCTGCATAGCTCATCAGATGAAGAACTGAAAGCACAAATGCAGGTTGTCAAACCTTTTCAGATGATATAAAAATGTCTTTTGGTCTTGATAAATGTGCAAAAGTAACCTTTAAAGCAGGAATACTGCAGCACCAGGAAGACATCAGTTTGGGACAAGAACATAATATAAAAGAACTTGAGCAAGAGGGAATGTATAAATATTTGGGAATTGATGAAGGATCAACAATAAAACATGAACAAATGTGAATAAAACTTAGTAAGGAATACTTTAGAAGACTTAAGTTAATCCTGAAAACAACATTGATGTCTAGGAATAAAATCCAAGCTATAAATCAATTTGCTCTTCCTGACCTAACTTACAGTTTTGGAGTGACTGACTTGCCCCAAAACATGTTGGATAGATTAGATGGGAAACAAGAAGGATGCTTCATGCTCACCATATGATTTATAAAAATCAGTCTATACCAAGATTATATATTCCCCGTTCTGAAGGAGGGATGGGGCCTCCTTGAAATTGATTACATGTATAGATCTGCAATCATGGGACTCCACTCATATCTGCTGACCTCACAAGACCCAAAGGTAGTGAATGTTTTGAAAATGAAGAAAATAAATCTAAGATGACTTCTCTGCTTAATCTAGCAGAATCATACCAGCATCAAGCAGGAATGAAAATCAAACCAGAAGTAGATAAAAATCAGGCAGCAAGTGAATGTGCCAAAAAAAAACAAAGGAAAGAATATAAGGTGAAGGACCAGATGAGAAGGCAAGAAATGTGGAAAATGCATAAATATAGTTGTAAGTATAGAAAACTTCTGGAAGAACCTCATGTTGATCAGGAACAAATGTAGGAATGGATAAGGAGAGGCAAATTCAAACCAAGAAATGAAAGGTTAATATTGGTGGCCCAAGATAGTGGGCTGTCTACACACTGGTTTGCAAAGTCCATTGAACAAGTGGGAGAAACAGACAAATATAGGTTTTGTAAAACCGAATTGGAAACAGTCGCACACCTTGTTGTTGGTTGTGACATACTAATGGCAGAAGAACTGTATACTGAAAGGCGTAATAATGTGGCAAGACTGTTGCACTGGGGATTGTGCAAACATTATGGTATTGAAGTGGCTGAAAAACACTGGAAACATGAGCCACAAAGCATCATAGAAAATGTTGACATGTATATCACATGGGATCACCCATTACCAACAGTTTAAAAGATCGATGCTAGCAAAATGGATATAGTGGTCCATGAAAAGAAGACAAAAGTAGCATTGACCATTGAAATTGCCACACCCAGTAACTACAGTGTGTTGTGTACAGAGAAACACAAAGTCATAAAATATCAGGATCTACAGGCAGAAATGAGAGCAATGTGGAAGAAAGATACCCAGACAGTTCCAATAGTAGTAAGAGCAACGGGTCTTGTAAAAAATAATCTACAATCTTATTTAAGTAAGCTACCAATCCATGTAACCCCATACAAATTGCAGAAGGAGTCATTACTGGGCACATTGCGGGTGCTGAGAACAGCACTTTTGGCCATCAAAGATTTAAACAATACTAATTTCATGAACTTTAATCACACTTTGACTTAGGAATGAGGTCCATTCCTGTCATGATATTAGAAACTTAAAAGATTTATAGAAATTAAAAACTGGGAATTAATCCATATGTCACTAGATGGGTAGACAATTGACTCACCAACAGAATGCATATAGTTAAAGTTGTGGCTTCCACCTCTAGCAGCTGACCAGTTAACACTGGGGTACCACAAAGATCTGTACTGGGCCCTCTACTGTTTGGAATCTATTTCTCAAAAGTCCAGACAAAAACAGATGCCCTGTGGCTTACCATGTTCACTAATAACTGCAAACTGGGTGCAATCATTGAGTCTCCCAATGATACTGACATACTACAAGAAGGGCTTACACAGACAAATGATTGGTAACAAAACCACGGACTTAAACTAAATGCAAACAAATGTCATATTATCCCTTTTGCAAAGGGGAATTCCCTGTAAATTACAATATTAACCTGGTGGTGAGAAAGTTTGGAACACAGGTTGATAGCAACTTTAACTTTGATCACCATGTGTCAACAGTACTAAGGAAGGCCTTCTGTGTTGCACATCTCATAAGTAAGGGCCTCACATCCAGAGCTAAGGATGTTATAATTCCCCTGTACTCATCCCTCATCAGACCACTGATAGAGTACAACACTCCCTTCCGTATGTACCTCACCAGACAGCTGCAGCAGTTGGAGAGACCTCAGAGATTTTTCACCAAGAAAATTCAGGGTCTCCAACACATAACCTCCATGGACAGACTGAAGGTCCTGTCACTGTAGTCTGTATCTTATAGACTGCTAACAGGCGACTTGTGCCTGGCTTACAGAGCAGTCTCTGACCTTGCCTTAATGGAAATGCTGCATATCCACAAGTCAAATGAGACAAGATTCACTCACTCTAGGGATCTTAACCTAGCATGTGAAAATAACAGGACATGCGGGAGAGGCAGATATGTCTCCCAGAGATTGCCACTCCTCTGGAACAAACTCCCAATTCACGTAAAACAGAGCTCCTCAATGACCCTATTTAAGCATAACTTAGGCAGCTGAAGGGAGACCATAAACTTAACCTGGGCATGTCTCCTATGTCCTTCTTAGATAAGGGCAGTTGGTGCTGATCCTAGACTTGCACTGCAAATATAAACCATACAACTTGGTCAATAAGGGAACAAGGGTATAACATGGCTAGGCTTATAATGGCCCTAGGACCAATAGCCCAGTAACCTCCTATGAACCTAAGGTAATGTCTGCCTGGTCTACAGGCCAGTGTCTGGTCATGCCCTTGTGGCATAACTGCATGTGCAATAATCTAATACAGCTGATGACAGCAGCATTGTCTGTTAAGCATGTGGTGCTAACAGTGTACCACACGCTGGTGTAAAATATTCTCTGTAATGTCAAGTAACAGCTCAGACACACACACACACACACACACACACACACACACACACACACACACACACACACACACATAACTGCAGTTAGAATAGAACCCCGACTTATCTAAGTGCATAGTACTTTAAGCAAGTGCAATGGTACAACTCTGACATTTACAAGGCTGCAGGTCAACGTTTAGTGGATGACATCAGCAGTGCATATTGGAGAGAAGAAGGTGGGTGTCCTGCCTGTAATGGATGTGTAGGCAGGTGCAAGTATCAAAATACTGTCAATGTATGGGATTGTGGAGGTAAATGCAGGGTACATACTTGCTCTTCTGGCTAGACACACACACACACACACACACACACACACACACACACACACACACACACACACACACACACATTTAACTGCAGTGAGAACAGAATCCCTACCTATCTAAGTACACAGACTGCAGAAATCAGTATTTTATGCAAGTACCATGAAACAAGTCTGACTTTTACATGGCTGCAGGGGAACTTATAGTAGAAGACATCAGCAGGCCATGTAGGGGACAATAGGTTGGGAGGCCTTCATAGGCCCATAGATTCATAGGTTCATATGAGGCCAGTAGCCTAACAGCACCAGGGTGTGTAGAAGCCTAGCTGTGTAAAATCACAAGTACACTTATTGAGCATTGCTGGATATTTGGGTTTAGCAGAGCAAGGTCGTCAGCACCATGGACTGGCCCTGTCCACGAGGAAGCACACGGCATTATATATTACACCTTGTAGTGTGGTTGATATATGTGTGTAAAAAAATACTGAGACCCCAGGGTTATACTGCTTGGGGATGGACAACACATGTATGTATTGTGGATATATAATGTATACTTAGACAGTGACCTCAATTTGCAATGTTTCCACATTGTTTTTAAGTCATACAAAGAAAATGGACAATAAACACCACTAAGAAAGCATGATATATAAAGTTCCATAGTGCAGTGAGCAGCAGATTTGCATGATAGTAAACAAAATTCACACACAAGCGAGTTACGCCTGTTTGTGCGTAGGCAAGCAATGTGCAAATGAGAGATAAATTGCTAATGTCTAGCAGAATGCAATTGCATATATAGGCAGTTGTGTAAATGTTTGTCGAAAACGTTAAAGATATGCTGGTCCAGATAGCAGGAATACATTTACAGGTGAATAATACACAGTATACCCACATCATACATTTCCTCATAAATGTAATAATACATAGATTACTCTAGCAATAAAAGTAATACTATATGAAATATGTTGTATTTGATCCCAGGGCCATGTGTATGGCAGTCCTACACTTACAACTGTTGCCACGAGAATGTTGAGGAAACAGTTGTCTATGTTGCACTTCATTGCTGTACACTGCAATGTCACAGCAGTAATACAAAGGTTTCACACTCCGTACTAGAACCCAGTAACATATGTACTCCAGGCTGAGTTTTCACAATAGCCAATGACATTAATTGAATGTATCCAGCTTCTATTTTTGGCTGTCTGCTTTTTAGGTGTCCACTGTGCTTCGCTAAGACCAGATAAACAAACCCATTCCCTGCTTACACTGTTTGAGCTATGCCACCCATGACATAAAAAGTGCAATTAAAAACAAGATGAATAAGCAAATAAATCATAGTAATGTTCACATATAAGTAAAATAAGTGCTTTGCTGTCACATATTAAGGTACTTTCAGTACAAATCTACCACTATTTACTTGATTACTGCACCAAGTTAAGAAATACAAGGATATGCCGTAATATTATTAAAAAATACATTGTAAGTTCAGGTCTTATTGGTTCATAGGTTCATAGGTTGTTACTAGGCTATCGGCCCTAGGACCTATACAAGCCTAGCCATAACAATTCCCTTGATATTTCTTCCCACAATATTTACTTCCCTGGAACCCTGTCCAGCAGGCCGACTGACGTGATCCCCGGGGTGCATTTCCTATCTCCCATCCAATCGTCAAGGTTCCTTTTGAAGAAGGCCAAGGATGCACTCTGCTTGACATGTATGGACAGTCTATTCCAGGGTATGGGGAGTCTCTGGATCAGGAACCTATTACTCCAGCATGTTTTGTTCATTGTGATGACAAGGTTTAGATCCCTGGAGTGTATGGCTCTGAGGGATTGGGATTTCTTTAAGTGGAGCATGTCCAAAAGCTCAGGGTTTGACATGGCCTTGTATGTTAAGCAGAGATTGTCTCTGAGTAGACGATATGCCACAGAATATAGCTGGAGTTTTTTTAGATGGTCAGCATAGGGCATCTGCTTTAGGCCTCAAAGTGAATGATATCAGCAGGCTTGCCAATGTAGGGCATTTGAATTGTAGTGAGTGTGACTAGCCTAAAAATAATTGCTTCCTACGTAGACAGAGACACAGACACAGTTGCCATGTCTGGGATTAGAACTCCTACCTAACTAGTTTATCACACTACAGCATTACGCAGTTACAGGACACACCATGGAGATTACTTTGCTAGTGAATGCAGCAAATGACACAATTTTGTTTCAGGCCTAGAATTTCCTTGTCTCTACTACCATGGTATTGAAGTATGCAGGAAAAAACTGTATGTAAGCTACGTGGATGATTTAAAGCTTGTTGAATAGCTCTACCTTACTGAAAATCACCTCCTTATGCTGTAATTAGCACCTATGAAAAACAACCACTGCTTTACTGAATATATCAACTCTGTTGTTGGTCATTAGTGCTCAATACACACCTACGTGCCACTGTGTGCACTGATGATACACACCAGTGCTGAATAAGGTAAACACATGTGATCTTACTATTACTTTTCTCTGTCCCTGTGATATCATTCAAACATGAAGCTGAAAAACATGAAGGAAATATTGCAGACCCTGTACTAGAATGCAGGACCTTCTATACATTAGTCCTTCACATACACATGCTGCCACAGGAAGGGCTAAGTGACAAGCACTGAGAAACCTGCCATTTATTCCTCAGTTTCCTGTAGTTGCACTAAGTGCCACATCTCGCAAACAAGGACAGAAATTAAAAAATAAATTTGAACTTAAAGCAGACATTGATGATATATTTTAACAAACAATAAAGAGGATGAAACAACATGTGAATTGTCCACTGCTTACATGCACTTTTACATTTCATAGACCTACAAGTACACCTCTGTAAGTGTAACCTGACACACACCCTGGTGTCATCATTCACTGTTGCCATCCATTCAATACAAACACTGTAGAAGTGCCTACACGAAGTGAACATTCCTACACAGTTAGAATATTTTGGGATTCGACAGTTCTAATGGGTTTGGACCTCATTTGCATCTTCACAATGCTAACAGAACTGAATGTACATGGCTGGTAACCTTGTAGGCAGGGAAACTGAAGGGGAGCCCAATGTTGTACACTCAAGGCACTGTATTACTGCAGTATATCTGCACAGAGAAATGCATGTTTTGAATTGTATGTGTTATGGGGTTTACAGTTTTAGCTGTCTGCATTAGTTACACGGACATTGTTCATTTGGGAGTGGGGGTACAAAGCTGTGTTTATGTCATGGCACTTAAAAAGGAATTGTTGCTGTTGTTAATCTAATTTACTAGCATCTATCATGTCTGATAATGTCATAATGTTTGTGGGGTTACATGCTACAGTATGTTCTGTACAAATCTGTTACTTTTACTTGCTCTTGTTTCCGTGTAGACTCCGAGGCTGTATTTGGAAAACTTTTGAATACATGGCCAGCCAGAGCACGGAGTCTACATGGTTGCTTTACAACTTGTTGTATTGCTCCACCCTGTTTATTTGCTTCATTAGCATACAATTCAGCTACTTATACTGTAATTTGCATGCCACAGAAGTTTCTATGTTTGCGCATGAGTGTGTGCTGCTACACAGAGTTTACTGAATCAGATACCCTGTAAAGTCCTCTAAGGCAAGTTACAAGACTAAATTAGCAACCCTAGCTAAAGATAACCATAACACATTCTTTAGCTAAGTACAAAACCTAAAAGGGAATGCCCAGCTGTATGCCAAACTTATAGTGGACGGTACCACTCGCACTGAATCTGAAGAAATTGCTAACCTGCTACCTGTATCTCCACCAGCCATGCTGGAAAGCATTGCTGACACCAGTCCACAATCCATTACTGAGTATCGCCAAAGAACTGGTCATTCAAGCACTCTCCAAGTTAAACAGCACGGCCTCTATGGGACCAGATAACATCCCAGGTGGCTTACTAAACAATCTAAAACCAGACCTCGTGAAACCACATGGCACTCTCTTTAGCCATAGCCTGAGCACTGGCTTTGTTCTGGCAGAGTGGAAAACAGCACCGGTAATCCCCTCACACAAAGGAGGTCCATCAACTGACCCAGGAAGCCATTGGCTCATAAGCTTAACCAGCCTTATTTGCAAGGCCATGGAAAGAATCATCATGGAACTTATCAACAAGGACACGGGCAACCTTCAAACTCTTGACCCAATCCAGTTTGGTTTCATCAAGGGTAGATCTTGCTTATTAAACCTGGTGGACTTCTTGGAGAATGTCACCAATGCCCTGGATGAGGGCAAAGCAGTACATACCACCTATCGTGATTTAGTCAAGGATTTTGACACTATCTCCCACTCAGGGCTCATTGAGAAAGTCTCCCAGATGCAGATTATCCTATATATCACTAGATGGGTAGCCAAGTGGCTCACTGACAGAATGCACAATGTCAAAATTGGAAGAGTCCACCACCACCAGTAGACCAGTTTTGAGTGGGGTATCACAAGGATCTGTGCTGGGTCAGCTACAGTTTGGAAACTATTTCTCTGAGGTCCAGGTGAAAGCAGATGGCCTGAGGCTTACCAAGTTTGTAGATGACTGCAAACTGGGCACAGTCATTGAGTTCCTCAATGATTTAAACATATTACAGAAGTGGCTGACTCAGACAAATGACTGGTGCCAATGCCATGGACTAAAACTAAACACAAAAAATGTCTCATAATCCCATTTGTCAAAGACGTAGCCCCAGCTAATTATGATATAGATAGCACCCCTCTATGCTCAATCCAGTGGTGAGAGACTTGTGAACACAGGTTGATAGCAATCTAAACTTTGATTACCAAGTGTCCATAGTGGTAAGGAAAGCCTTCTATGTTGTCCACCTGATAAATAAGGGCATCTCACCCAAGACTAAGGAGTTATAACTACACTGTACTCGACCCTTATCAGACCACTAATTGAGTACAATGCTCCCTTCTGTATGTATCTCACCAGATAGCTGCAGCAACTGGAGAGACCACAGAGGTTTCTAACCAAGGAATCCAGGACATCCAACACATGACTTACATGAAAAGACTGAAAGCCCTGTCACTGTACTCTCTATCAAACAGGCTGTTGAGAGGCAACAGCAGTCTCTGACTCTCTGCCCTAATGGAAATGCTGCACATCCACAAATCAAATGGGACAAGAGTCACTAACATCAGGGATTTCAAACTAGCCTGTGATATTAACAGAACATGTTGGAGAGGTACATTTATCTCCCAGAGATTGCCAATCTTCTGGAATAAGCTCCCACTTCATATGAAGCAGAGCTTCTTAATGACCCTATTTAAGCACAACATTGACAACTGGATAGGTGCTAGTAAATTCATCCCTGGGGTGGCACCTATGTCCCTCATGGACAGGAGTAGTCAGTGTTGATTGCAGAATCACTCTGCTAACAATGACCACCTAACTATCATCAATTAGGATACATGGGTTTTTACATGGCTAGGCTTGTAAAGGCCTTCTTTGAAATGGTCACCAAAGCCGTAGATGAGGGTAAGGTGGTTCACACAACCTATCTAGATCTTGCCAAGGCTTTTGACACTATCCCGCACTCTGGAATTATAGATAAACTCACTAAATTAGGTATAAATCTCTATGTGACAAGATGGGTTGCCAACTGGCTCACTGACAGAACCCACACTGTGAAAGTAGCAGACTCCAAATCCAACTTCAGATCAGTGACAAGTGGAGTACCACAGGGTTCAGTCCTGGGTCCTCTCCTGTTTGGTAGCTACTTCTCTGAAATACAGGCTAATACAGAAGGTCTTTGGCTAATGAAGTTCACAGATAACTGCAAACTAGGAGCCATAATCAAAACTCCTAACGATGTGGACATCCTACAAAAGAGCCTCACTGTGACAGATGCCTGGTGTCAAAGCCATGGCCTCAAACTCAATGCCAAAAAGTGCATTGTCATCCCTTTTGGTAAAAACTCTGTACCCATGAACTTCCACATAGGCGGTAGTCTACTTAACACCGAACGTGTGATAAGAGACCTTGGGACACAGGTGGACAGTAGTCTCTCCTTTGATAATCACATTGCCACAGTAGTCAGAAAATCCTTCTACGTGGCACACCTCATCACAAAAGGCTTCTCATCCAGGAAAGAAGAGGTCATTGTCCCACTCTACTCATCACTCATTAGACCCATTATAGAGTACAACGCCCCTTTTGGTATGTACCTCACAAGACATCTACAACAACTGGAAAGGCCACAGAAATACCTCACAAAGAGAATTACTGGCCTCAAACAGATGCCCTATGCAGACCATCTCAAAAAACTCCAGCTTTACTCCATCACATATTGCCTACTCAGAGGCGATCTCTGCCTAAGATACAAGAGAATGTCAAACCCAGAGCTATTGGACATGCTCCACTTAAAGAAATCCAAATCCCTCCAAGCTAAACGCTGTAGGGACCTAAATCTTGTCACCACAATAAACAGAACATGCTGGAGGGATAGATTCCTGTCCCAGAGACTTCCCATACTTTGGAACAAACTACCTATCTATGTCAAACAAAGCTCCTCATCAGCACTGTTCAAGAAAAATACTGATGATTGGATGGGAGATGGGAAATTCACCCCAGGGATCACTTCTGTGGCTCTGCTCGACAGGGGCACAGGAAAATAATTTTCTTGGGTGGTGAAATCCAGGATACCTTTAGGCTAAGCTTATATAGGCTCTAGGGCCAATAGCCTAGTACCTACCTATGAATCTATGAACCTTTGAACCTAGGGCCATTAGCCTCGTAACCTCCTATAAACCCATTACATTATTATTATGTTGTTTTTCTCATTTAGCTTTAATTAATGTGTCTGGCATGAAGTAGTTTTTGAGAAAAGCCTTACTGTAGGATGGTACAGTCTTCTGGGGGATTCAATCACTGCTTCTAGTTTGCAGTCATCTGCTTAGTTAGCCAGAGCCCCTTGGTATTGGTTTTTACTTCTGTCAATTAGATATTGAGCAGAAGATGTCCTCGCACCAAACTGTGGATTACTCTGCAGGTGAATGCTCTTTTTGTGAAGGTAGCTTCCCCATTTTGATCTACTGCCTCATATCTGTGAACCAGTTGGAAGCCAGTGTGTGATGAAGGGATTTATTTCTAGTTTATTAAGCTTTTCAACTTATATCAAAAGCCTTGGCCAGGTTGAGGTAGATAGTGTGTACATTTTTATCTTTGCCTATTACTTGAAGATCTTTTAAAAAGTCCACCAGGTTAAGTAAGCATTGCCTGACTTTGACAAATCCAGACTGAGTGGGTCAAGAGCTTGGAGGTTCTCTGTGTATTTATTGACTAACTCCATGATGATTTTTCCCTATCTAACTTGCCAGACTTATGGGTCTACACTTGCCTGGGGCCATGGATATTCATCCTTTATCCAAAGGAATAACTGTTGCTGCTCTCCATTCATTTGTTTCAAAATTCATATGGAGGCTAAGGTTGAACAGTGTTGTTGGAGCTGTGGATTAATTTTGTTTAATACTATTCAAGTTGCATACTGGGATATTGTCAGGACCTAATGATGCAGTATTTTTTGCTTTTGATAGCACTTTCAGGGTTTATTTGTGTGTAATTGCTGGTGGCAAGCTGGTTTCAAATATTTCACGTGAGATAGACGGAGGTAAATTTTGAGCTTAATTTATTGACCAGTAGGTTAGCTATGTATTTAGCTTTGGTGTAGGTAGCATTGTTTGTTATCAGTTCATTTCATTGTTGCATTTTGCTCCTGAGATTATGAAAATAACTAAAACAGGCCTTGTGGTTGTCCTTTGCTTGGGTGGCTATTTTCACCTCAAACTTGGCTTTGGTAGATCTAATTATACACCTGAGTTGCTTGTTTAGTTTAAAGATGAGGATATGAAGACGCTGTAGTACATCATGTTTTTTTAACCAGCCTTGATGTGAGTCTCCTCTAAATGAAGATTGAGACACCTCCACCTTTTTTACCCCTCATGAACAGTGTGTAGTCTAAAAGTGTGGAAGGAGTTATAGCCCTTCACAGCCAGGGTATGCTCCACAGCTTTAAAACATGTCACCATCACTATACAGACATTTACTTCCTATTGGGTGAGGAGGGCTTATAAAGAGTGTAGTTTCCTGCTTATGTTCCTAGTGTTGATCAGTAACACCTTCATATTTTGCTTTGCTTATTTCATTATATTGTTAGGCATATCTGATTAACATTGCGAAAAAAGGCACTATGGGGGTGGATAATGTCTTTGCCAATATTCAGAAAGTTAGGGAAGATAGGTGCAGCCCATCTCTAGCAAAGATGCATTGTCTGTTGACCTCACACTGACAAAGACTGTACTTCCTTCAATTGATATAAAAAGCTAAGTCAGTTTTTGAAGTCAGTTATTTTTGCTCATATTGCAGAATCATCCTTGGAGAAGGTAGAATGCTGCTCCATATTAAGCTTCTTCCTGCCTGGGATACATAGTCTGAAAGCTCCATCATGTCTCTCCTCATATTGTCCAAGGGAGGTATGTCTCAAGTCATTGACCCCCCTCCCCCCCCACACACACACACACACTATGACAGAGTCATACCTGTACTTGTTGTTTAAGGATGTGTGTGTGTGTGTGTGTGTGTGTGTGTGTGTGTGTGTGTGTGTGTGTGTGTGTGCCTGTGCGCCTGTGTGCATGTGTGTGCATGTGTGCTCGTGCGTGCATGTGTGTGCGTCAGCGTGCTTGTGCATGCATATGTGTGTGTGTGTGTGTGTGTGTGTGTGTGTGTGTGTGTGTGTGTGTGTGTGTGAGTGATCTGGCAGACTTTCACACTAGACGACAGCTAACCTTCACTCTTTTCATGTTCAGTCTGGTAAGAGGTATATCCATATGTCTTACAATGGATTTGCCTATAGCAAGAATGTCTGGCTTATTTTATGCTCGACTTAACAGCTTAGCATCCATGGCTTGGGGTCTCCCGGTGCTGTGTGTGTGGTGGCAAGCTTAACAGGTGGACAGCGTTGCTGAGGGGGCTTTGTACCTGTATTTTGTTTTGAGGTCTTTGGGTTTTAGGCCAGTTAGTCTTTAGAACCTCAATATATAAGAGATTATGTGTAGTATAGTGTCCTTTTTAGTGTCTTACCAGGGTCCTACTCTAACACACATATATATTGATCTACCTAATGATCTTGCCCACTTTCATTATTTAACTGTCATACTCCTATAAGGCTCTTTAAGGAGAACCTAGCATCCATTCTGTCTAGATCCAGGCCAGTTGCAGTCATCTGCAGCCGGTTTGCATTGAAAGAAGATGGGTCCCTATCCTCTCAGTCATAATGATGGAGAATAATAAAACCTCCTTGCTTTGCTACTCTGTTCTTCATTTTGTTAATATATCTCCTAACATTTTCCAATGCCTTTGTGACTTGCACTTTATGCACTCATAATAATAATATGTAAATATATACACTGATGAAGATAACTGGATGACAATTTAATATAGTTTTAAATAGGGTATACACATTACAGTTAATTAGTATCTTGAAATAGCTTTTTGTGGAACTTTTTATTGCAATATATGTCAGCAGTAAAAGTATAACTAGCTTGTAAACCAGTAATACTGAAACTAGTAATAAAGTATCAAAGGTTTGTCTTCTCTAAGAAAGTTATCCGCTTTATATATTACAGTGTCATAAGTTAAAAGATAATTTATGTTAACAAAACATTTATTTTAATTTGTTTTATTAGGTTATGCCTGTATTAGAATAATGTCTATGCTGTACTGTTTTCCTGCAATCCCAATATTGTACCACTGCCAAACCTGAAAACTTTTGTAATACAAACTTATATGTACAAACTAGATGGTGGAAACAGATGAGATAGTGTAAAGGGCGCATATTAGAATGATATGTGCCTTGTACATGGAGAAAGCTATAACAGGGAATAATAAATGAAGAGGCAATAAATAATTGAGTTGTTGCTGCACTGTGATTCCTTCAGAATTAAATTGTAACTTACAACAGCATCAGTACAGCCATTTGAATCATATGAAGAATGTCTACTAAAGCTAATCCTTTTGAAAATGATACTTTTGACCAATGCACAGCAGCAGAGCTAAATTCGTCTTTATTTTATTGAATTAAAATACCTCAGAAGGCAGTGGTTATGTAGTAAATGCTTTCATTCTGTAGAAATAGGTTAAAGGTTGTAGTATAAAACAAAGGCAAGTCATGTCTAGATCAGGGAAACTTCTGAACTAGTTAAGAAAACTGCAGTCAGAACAGGTTAGTGGAATGATAATTGGGAGCTGATGTTTTGTCTAAGTAGCAAAACAGCATAACATTTTGAATTAAGAAATGTTTGCTCTTTACATATTTTAAGAGGGTGATATTTATAGCCAATGATTTCCTGTTTGCATTATACAGTTCAAAATTACGATCTCTTCTACATATTTTACCACATTAAGAAGGATAAGGCAACAGCTGTGGACATCCATGCCTTTATTTATTATTTCTAATTTTTGTACAGTAACCTGCTTTAAATCTGTTTTTATAATGAAATATTTCACTTCATGAAGCAGTAAAGAACAACTTTCATTCATGTATTATGCTTAATATTTATACTTCACGGCCTTATTATGGTCCTCCAGACAGTCAGTGGAACTATAGCAAGATTAAACCTTTATATCAGACAAGAATTTCACAAGGGATGTGATTAGTATATAATAATGGATTACTGCCAGTTGGGGTTTATGGATGTCATTCATATGATATAACCCTGGCCCCCAGCTACTGCAATAATCTAACTGCTCTCAGTTTGACATCTGTGGTGATAATGAGTACAATTACATTATACCAGAGAAAAATGTACAATATGTTCAAAAAAATAACCAGTGAGTTGCCAGGAGAAACACAAATCCCACCATGAGGTCAAGAGATGGTTTAAAAAACTTGGATGCTCTTGAACAAATTGTAGCTGCCTTTAAGTCTGGCAAGCAGCTGTATTAATATAAGCACTGAGTGTTGTTTTTAAATTTTCTGTAATTAACAGATAAGCAGAACCATGTGTATGCAGTATTGACAATAGGTACTGTTCTATAATGTAGCTATAACTACTAGTGCCAGATAATGAAAAAATGTTAAATAAATGTTAAATGTTAAATAATATTTTCATGTGGAGCACTTTGCAAGACTGTATGTGCAAAGCATGTACAGATGTATTACTATTAGGTAGTTTGATGAAACTGAATTGCAAACTAGTTTACATGATTTTCGTAACCTGTAAGCCATTAAGAAAAATGTGGTATTAGTCACCCATTTATTATAACTCCAGTCTTTTCTGATTTTGAGTTCTTGGTATTGATTAATGTTTGGACTACCTTAGACCTTATTAAATATCACTGTATTCATTTATTTCTGTTTTACAGAACAAGTAGCGTGGGCCAGATAGTATAAATGTTTTATATGTAACTGCATGCAGCTATGTGTGCATAGTGCACAGTGCTCATTCCATCCATCTAGCTATCTATAATCTATATTTCTGTCTGTCTAGTTTGCTAGCTATCTGCCTGCCACCATGTGTGTTTGTGTATTTCTCAGCAAAGTGTATTACTTAATATTATGTGAAGTGATGACAGTTATCATATTCATGGAATCACTTGCTGCATTAGACTTTCTAATGTGCAGCTCTTTCCTGAAGCTTTCCAAATATGTGAATAAGAAAACACAGGAAACATGAAACTGACAGACTAATCAGTCACTCTTCTGCATTATAAATGCATTAACTAGTAAAACCTACCTGTTACACTCAAGGATTCAAGGAATGATTTCAGAGATGCAATATTCTCTACAATAGTGCTTATATTTAGAGACATCACTATATTTGGGTGTCTAGTGTAGAATATGAACAGCCAAGGCATGTGTTTGAGGAAATTGAGTATGTGATAGTCTGTACACAAAATGTACTGTGAATTGTGAACTCTGAATGAACTCTGAACAATGAAAAAAATGCTGAACAAGAATCTGCCTAACAGCAGGAAATGTGCCTTTTATGGAAGTGCATCCGATTTTCTCTTTTTGCCTAGAGATATGATGATGTGAATTGTCTTATGTTTATGGGTAAACCCTTGATTGGTTAATTGCCCTGTGTAATAATCTAATTGGTTCAGTTTCATATTTTTGTACTGTCAGCACTATTACCAGTAGATAAGCTTGTTTATTTCCTTGTTCTGGGAGTCTCCCTGGTACTTTCCATGAGGCTTCCATACTTGTGTACTTGTAGTTAATAAAAACCACTGAAAGAGAGAAAGAGCTGTATTCTTCATTTACAAAGTAATGTACGACTTAACAATTTGTGCCATTTACTCAGATCTGAATTAAGAGCAAGCTGCAGCAGTCGGGAATTGAACAAAATACTGCTAAAGGGCCCATGACAGGTTTTTCTGTCTCTGTAGTATTTCTATCATTTTTCTGTCCCTGTCTGCCTTCAAAATTTTACGAATATTTTTTTTTTTTCTTTTAATGTCTGACAAGTTATGATTTCTCTCATTCAGTCATTTTAAGGTAAGTGGCATGCATTTCTTTTCTGCTTTGAATACGCAGTATGAGAGTGGGCTTAATACGGAAAATACTGGCATCATACATATGAAAGGAGGAATGCTAGTACGGTAACAAGACTTTTTATAACACCTTAGTTAGACTTGTGACTAAACAGGTATAGCTTATTGAGTGCTAGTGGGGTATTGAGTGAAAATGGGAGCGAGTGCGGGGAAAATAAATGAGCCAGAAAAAGGTACACCAGCTGGTTATATGTTTTATCGGGTGTCCTGGGACAGTTGTATGTTTTGGATCAGTGGATCGCCCTTACTAAAGATGACGGCGATCTGGCATTCTGGAAAATGGTAGTTTTAATAAGGATGCTCTGAATAATTTACGGAAAAAGTTAAAAAAGAAAGGAAAAATACCAGGGTTGTGCTGGGCAGCTTTTAATGATTGGATATGTGAGGCTAAAGAATGAGAAAAGGATTTGGTCGTTAGTAGCCTTAAAGATAGTAAAAAAAAGTTAAAAGAGCAGATAAAGGAACTGCGACAAACTGCTAAGAATCTAGATATAGCAAATGGTAAATGTTTAAAAGAACCACCCTCTAAGGGATTATATCCGGTACAAGAATTAAATAAATTACAGATACCTGAATCATCTCAAAACACAAGGTAGCATTACAGTTGTCCTTCTGTCAAAATGGAACTGTGTGTTTTCAAAGACTTGATAGAACCAGAGTAGGATCCAGAGTAGGGTGGAGCCATTGTAACAAAACTGTGGTATATAACTGTACTTCATGGGGTTGTGTAACAGATTTTTCACCTATATTAAGAATTGTTAAGAATTCTATAGCTAACTTTTCCCAGAAAATAGAAACTGTCTACTGGAAAATATTCGAAGGACTTCAGAATACCAGGAATCGCTTTAAGTCTATCAATATCACCATTAAAGTAGAAAACTGTTATTTTGTGTGTGGAAGAAAAGCATATAAATGGCTACCAGGAAACTGGTCTGGCAGTTGTTTCCTGGGTTACCTAGTTCCAGCTATTCTACATGTGTCTACTTTACCTAAAGGAAAAATTCGGAATGTTCGAGAGGTCAAGAGGCCTTCCAATCCGGTAGGTCAAGTCGATGCTTCCTGGATTTATCATCACGACTTAGCTCATGCTAGTACCAAAGGACTATCCCATATGGACTTGGGTGATGACATCATATCATGGGCTGGTATCATTCCATCATACGGAGCAGTGAAGTCAATTTGGGAACTGAGAAAGTTATCTAAACTACTCGAAATTTTGATCAATGCTACATTTTCTGCCCTAGAATTAGTAACTGATGAACTGACTGCTATGAGAGCTGTAGTACTCCAAAACTGTATGGCTCTCGAATTCACCCTAGCGACAAAAGGAGGAACTTGCGCTTTAATCCAGGTGGACTGCTGCACGTTTATTCCTGACAATCAGCATGAAATTGAATGTCACCTTGAACTGATTCAGAGAATTTCTGAACTTTCAGAGGCCAAAGAGGCTGATAGTTCAACATGGGCTTGGTTAACCAACCTGTTCTCAGGTTGGGGAGGTGGACTGTTGAAACTGATTTTATTAATTGCAGTATTAGCAATTGTTGCTTTTCTTGTCTTATTTCTAATCAAAGCATTGCTTTTGAAATTAATGTCTTCAAAAACTGTGAATAAAGTGCCTAAGTTTTATATGCCTGCAGCTATGAATGTAAACGATAAAATGACAAAGTTTTCCAATGATAAAAAGACCAGTAGCATGGTTATGTTAGATTTAGGACAAATTTATGATAGGTTAAATGGTGATGCTTACACAGCATCAAATAGGGGATTGTAGAATATAAACAGCCAAAGCACGTGTTTGAGGAAATTGAGTATGTGATAGTCTGTACGCAAAATGTACTGTGAATTGTGAACTCTGAATGAACTCTGAACAATGAAGAAAATGCTGAACAAAAAGAATCTGCCTAACAGCAGGAAATGTGCCTTTTATGGAAGTGCATCCGATTTTCTCTTTTTGCCTAGAGATATGATGATGTGAATTGTCTTATGTTTATGGGTAAACCTTTGATTGCTTAATTGCCCTGTGTAATAATCTAATTGGTTCAGTTTCATATTTATGTACTGTCAGCACTATTACCAGTACATAAGCTTGTTTATTTCCTTGTTCTGGGAGTCTCCCTGGTACTTTCCATGAGGCTCCTGCACGTGTGTACTTGTAGTTAATAAAAACCACTGAAAGAGAGAAAGAGCTATATTCTTCATTTACAAAGTAATGTACGACTTAACACTAGTGACATGGATCTGAGAGCAATAGATGAAAAATAAGTTATTAGACAAACAAGGCTTCTGAATATGTTAGGCAGACTACATTTTGGTCAGATAAGATAACTTGGATTATAAATCAGTTGAGTGATATGAGACAACAAGACAAGTAAGGCATACTCGTGATATGTATATATAAAAGTATATCATACTCAATGGATTCTTCTGTCTGTTACATTTCTTTATTTTATAAATATCAGTGCAATAAGTTGCACAGAAAGATTTACTGTGTTGAAAATAAGGTTGCACCTGCATACTATTACCATTAAAACAGTTATGATGTAATATTTGCTGTGTTTTAGTCATCCCCAGGATTCAAGAATGTTTATTTTCTGTGCAGGTTCAGTGTAACCACTCCTGCTCAGAAAATGGCTGCTTTGCGATCCACATACGTGCCATTTTCACGTGTGCGAGTGGCCCTTCACTGTTCCAGCACAGAAAGCCATGCTAGATGATAATGAGCTCATTTGCTGGTGAAAACCATGCAAATCAGCTGGATTAGAGATCCAGCAAAGTGGCATGTTCCATGCTGGAACAGTGTAGCTTGCAGAAATGTATTTGGTTACTAACCGAATACATTTCTGCAATCTACACAACGGAGGCATGTCAGCACTCCAGAAAGCATGTATTATTTATGTTATGCATGCCAATGGCCATTGGCATGCAAAACCATTTCAAAAAAAAAAAAAAAAAAACAAAGTTATGTTATGTTGGCCAAACTCGGCCATTGAGGGCAGGGGATGTGGTACGCTAGTGGAAGGGGGAGGAAATGTAGGAATTGGGAAGGAAACATTAGTAGAACTACTTTCTGCATCTTGCCATTGTTGTTAATGGCATGCAGAAAGTAAACATAGGCAGGGAACAGTAGTTGCTAAGGGGGAAGGCTCAGGGACAGTGCAGTAGCTAAGGCTTAAGGCAGTGGGGTATGTTAATGAGGGGACTTATATTGAATCATAAGTTGAACAGGAAGATTTCTAAGTGTCAGACTGCACCTAACTGTGTAGGTGCTCTAACACCATCATGTAGGCAGGAGGAGCAAGGAACATGAAAAGGGGGTATGTTATGCTTGCTGGAAGCATATTGGAGTCCTGTTGGCTGGTATCTGCTTAGCTAAGCACAGCTAGGAGAGGGGTTGTGTCTGAGGCTGGTTACTGATACTCCATGAACTGAAGAGAGTGTGCATGTGCAGGGGAGGGACATGTCTTGCTGTTTACACTACCAACAGGCTGAAAGAGGAAGGATAGAAGGAAAAGAAAAAGGAAGTAGCAGAACAAGGGAAATGCTGTACAAATCAGCAATATGGGAGTCTGCAACCCACAACTGGCCAATAAAAGCACTCAAATAATACAGCTGACAGGTGGCTGCAGAGCTGAAGATGGGAGGATATGTAAAATTGAATTAAAGGGCAACAACACAAAATAAAGGTGAACTGGTGTAGAAATCACTACTATGGGAGTCTTGCAACTCAGAATGGGCCCGGCAAATATAATAAAGCTGGCAGGTAGCTGCAGAGCTGTAAATGGGAGGAGATGCAAGCAAAAAATAATTACAAAAAGGACAACAGCAGAATAAAGGCAATCATCCACAAATTACCAGTAATGTTTCTAACACTCACAGTGGCTAAATCCAAGCCATGAGCAAGTAAGCTGGCAGCTGAAATGAATCAGAAACAGCCAGTCTGACAGGCAGCAGTAGCAGCACACCACTATAAAGTATGGAAACACCCCGTCAGTCTGCATTTTCCCAGAAACTCTGCACTTTTGGAGTAAACCTGGGAATTTAAACCGACAAAATGCTAGGGGCTGCCATTGCTCTGAGGCTGACGGTGGTGAGGAGGATAATGTTGCCAACTGCCGCAGACCCAGGAGGAGGAGGAGAGTGTTTAGACCCAGGGTGACCTATCAGGGGCTACATGAGCTGGAGGGTGTAGAGCGGTACAGGGTGGACAGGGACATACCTCAGCAAATTGTGGAACTGTACCGGCCTCACCTCACATCCATAACAAACAGAGGGGGAAACCATCCCAGTGGATACTAAGGAATGTGTGGCCTTAAGAATACTAGCTACAGGTATTTCCAAAGACTTACTGAGGATATCATGGGGGTGTCACAGGCATCCACATTCATAGTACTCCATCAGTTCCTGAATGCCATGCTACCACATGTCCATGAACACATCTACTTCCCCAAAACCCATGAGGATTTGACCAGCAGTAAGTGTCTCTTCCACCATGTAGCTGAATATCCACAAGTACTGGGTGCCATAGACTGCATGCACATCCACATCAAAACACCCCCCAGTGAGCAGGGTAGGGCCTACATAAACTGCAAGGGCTTCCCCTTCATTAACTGCCAGGTTGTGTGCAATGCCCAGGGCATTATCATGAATGTATGTGCTGGCAGCCCTGGAAGCTATCACAACTCCCACATCTGGCATTCATCACAGCTGTATCAGGGATTTGCCAGGGGGGACATCCCATATGGCCATCTGGTGAGGGATGCTGGCTATGCACTGGAGCCGTGGATGATGGCACCCATCATAAATGCACGCACACACCCATCCAAGAACACCATAATGAGGCACATGCACAAACCAGGATCATTATAGAATGGGTGTTTGGGAGGCTCAAGTCATGGTTCCACTGCCTGGAGATATCTAGTCAATCCTTGCAGTACTCTCCAGCCATATGTGCACACATGTTCATAGTATGTGCCATGCTACACAATATGATCCAGCGTAAACAGCTGCAGCAGTAACAGGATGGGGAAGGGCCACACAGCCCCTACCATTGCCAAGGTCCTCACAGGCACAGAGGGACTCGGACGAGGAGCCCCCTAACCCAGCCCATGTAGGCAGACAGAGGTGTATCCAGTATGCCCTGGCCTTGGCAAAGAGGCAACACATAGCACACACAATGACACTATAGGCACCCAGGGAATGAAACCTCTCTCCTACTTGCACATACAGTAAAAGGGATGCCAAACATGGCACTACCTGTGCTTTACCATGTATAGGGAGTGTACTATGTGCATCTGACATAGTCAGCCCTCCAGCACTGTCCTCAATACTGGCCCAGCAACAAGGTAAGTCACTCTTCCTATCAATTAGTGAATGGAGTAGTATGTTCTGATAGTTGTATGTATGGTATGGATGAAAGCATGCAAGGGAATTGTGTGGCTGAATGAGATAGCAGCAGACAGCTGACAGCTATATGGGACAGCAGGAAATCCATAATGAATACTGGTGTCAACATAATAGGCAGTACTACACAAGGTGTCAACTCCCACTGAAGTACATGTGGTGGCCCAAATAACTGTGGGCTTCCATAGGTCACACACATGGATGTCAATGTGGGTAACATACCCACCACCAGCCTCACCCAGCAGGACAGGTGTAGATGACCATAACGAAAGGCTGGGTTAAGGCCTCCAAATGATGGCAATGGTAAAAAGCCCCCCTCTAGACCTACACAGACATACTACAACAGGTGTGGCAGTTGCATTTTAGTTCTGAAGGGTAAGAAGTCTGAAACTGAAATTTATGCCATTACATTCTAACATGTGTACTCTACTGATATGCCCCATTTCTGCATGATAGGTCACGATACAATATGAAATGGAAGCCAACAGAGTAACTGTAATACCAATACAGTCATTGCAAATGTTTACAGTCTTCAGGTGTACATCCCCCCATCCCATGTAGAAATGCAGTAACATGTAAGTTTGAGGAGTAATATTACTGTAGCACAGATTGCCAGAGCTGTTCCAATCTACATGATAGATTGTTGCATGTGTACAAAATGCAGGGGTCAGTATGGTAAGTTTGTTGTGTGTTTAATATTGTTTGTAAGTGGTATGCATGTAGGCCTGGATGGTTCTGTCTCAGTAGCCTAGGTACAGTACTGTGGTCAACAGGGCCATGTTCCAACAACTGCAGTGCCAACCACACTGCTTGTCAGCTACACGCATGTCAGCAGTTGTACATACTCACTGTCCACATGTCAGTATCTGTCACTGTTGGAAAGCTGGACATGCCATGAATTGGGGCCCATACATAGAAACAGTACACAGGTAGAAGTACCCTACACAGAGTGCATATAAAATAACTGTCAACTGCACACAACTTTGAAAGTATACATAGGGGTTAGCATCACACAAGTCGTTGCTCTAGTATGGAATACTGGTAGTCTGGCCGATCACTGGTAGACCACAAAAGGCACAGTTATAAAGTAATGACAGGCTGCCCATGTCCACACACAAGGCAGTATAAGGGGAATGTCCCAGGTATATGTGTGAGTCAGGTGCCAGTAGCTTCCATATCACACATGCACTCAGCTCACCCCACCAGCAGCCACAGCTTTATCACAGGTCATATCCTTGCTGTAGGGAATGAGTACAGCATGACCCCATCTCTGCATGAGAATACATACAGGATGCTGCATGCTGAATAGGTGTTCCATACAGGTGTGTCCGTAGCTGTAAGCAGCAACCTGCTCACATCCAGACCTGTGGATCAGTATGAACAGGAGGGATTGACAGGAACACATTAACCACTTACCACTATCACACCAGGGTAATCCACTGGCTTGCAGCCTGGGAACGTATGAGTGACAGAACGCACTGGCCTGCTACAGATGGCCTGCAGCACTCTCATATGGCCTACAGTCCTCTAGCAAAGGTCCATGCCTCACCCATAGTGCCAATGCATGAAATGTCAGGGGTCCTAAGTAACAACCTAACACAGTAAACAGAAAACAAATGCAAGGCCATGTTGACAAATGCCAGTAGCATGCCTCCCCATGTTCTACTGCAAGAACTATGGACCAGGCCATAAATACTACTAGGATAAAGGCCCACATATAGGGATAACTTTGTGATAGTGCTTTCATAATGTTAGGAAGAGGAGAAAATAACAGGGGGGAGGTGTGTAGCAGCATGGATGTTATGGAGTGTGTGAAGTATGAAACTCTAATGTCTGCCGGTACTACCCCTGACATGAATGAATAGCCACACAACTGCTTGTAAACTGCAGTATGAAGGTAAACTGACCAGATATATGAGTCCTGCCTCTGGATAACCTGGGTGTACATGTACAGCTGAGAGGTATGGCCCCTGCAGGATATGGCCATTCCGCTAAGTTGAGAAAACCACAAGAAGGGGATCCCCAGCCAGTATATTACCAAGCTGCTGGAGCATTTACACAGAACCAGTAGTCTATTGACTGTAGCTACCCCTTTACAATGGCAAGAGTGTGCCAGGATGTGTAGTCTATGCCTCAGAATAATGTTCTCAACTCCATTCTATCTGGACCTTTCCAAGGCCTTTGACACCATCCCCCACTCTGTAATCATAGATAAACGTACTAAGTTGGGCATTAATCCCTACATCACTCAATGGGTTGCCAACTGGCTTACTGACAGAACCCACACTGTAAAATTAGCTGACTCCAAATCCAGCTCCAGACAAGTGACAAGTGGAGTACTTCAGGGTTCAGTCCTGGGACCTCTCTTGTTTGGCATATACTTCTCTGAAGTACAGGCCAACACTAAGGGACTCTGGCTAACAAAGTTCGCAGATGACTGCAAACTGGGAGCCATTACTGAATTCCCAAATTATGTGGATACTCTACAAAAGGGCCTTACAGAAACAGATGCTTGGTGCCAGAGCCATGGGGTCAAGCTCAATGCCATGAAATATATAGTCATCCCCTTTGGGAAAAAAAAACATGTACCCGTGAATTATCACATAGGTGGCAGTACACTAAACACGGAAAGTGTGATAAAAGACTTAGGGACACAGGTGGACAGTGGTCTCACCTTCAATAACCACATCGCCACAATAGTCAGGAAATCCTTCTATGTAGCAACCTCATCACTAAGGGCTTTTCATCCAGAAAAAAGGAGGTCATTGTCCCACTGTACTCATCCCTCATTAGATCCATTATAGAATACAATGCCCCATTTGGTATGTACCTCTCAAGACATCTGCAACAACTGGAAAGGCACAGAAATACCTCACTAAAAGAATCACAGGCCTAAAGCAGATGTCCTATGCTGACCGCCTTAAAAAACTCCAGCTATACTCTGTCGCATATCATCTACTCTGAAGTAATCTCTGCTTAACATACAAGGCCATGTCAAACCCAGAGCTGTTGGACATGCTACACTTAAAGAAATCCCAATCCCTCAGAGCCACATGCTCCAGGGATCTAAATCTTGTCATCACAATAAACAAAACATGCTAGAGGGATAGGTTCCTGACCCAGATACTCCCTAGACTGTGGAATAGACTGCCCATACATGTCAAGCAGAGCGCCTCTTTGGCCCTCTTCAAAAGGAACCTTGATGATTGGATGGGAGAAAGGAAATTCACCCCAGGGATCGCATCAGCTGCCCTGCTAGACAGGGGTCCAGGGAAGTAAATAGTGTGGGAAGAAATAGCCAGGGAATTGTTATGGCTAGGCTTGTATAGGCCTTAGGGCCGATAGCCTAATACCAACCTATGAACCTATAAACCTATTCATCTTGTATTTCCCTGGTAAATAACTGTGAGCAAAGAATGATATCTGTCAGTAGTTGACATGATACATCATAGTGTAAAACAGTACATATGTCAGACAATCTATGCTACAACCAACCATGTTACACAAGCAGCACAGACAGCTATAGTTGTAGGTTCATAGGTTAGTACTAAGCTAACTGCCCTTGTGAGCTATTTTAAGCCTAGCCAATTCTCCTTTGTGAGACTCAAACCTTGCACCTTGTGTTTGTAAGGCAAACACCTTAACCATTAGACCACCCTCCCCTCCCACAGTATCCCTGTATGTTATGCCCATTGGGTCTCCATATTGGCAACCTATCTACAGATATCATGCAGAAACAGGTTGCTAGGTGTAGCTGTACCGCACAAAACCCTCGACTGGAATACAACTCTCCCTGGAATGGATTCACACACTCAATATAGAAGGTCATACTGGGCATGCTCCTACACTTAGAGAAATGAAGCCTATGTCTGACAACACGGTGGACTATAGATATCTGTTATTTGCAGATGTCTGTGCACACACACCAAATTGTACACTATTTATACTTCACACATGCACATCGGATGAAGCCTATGTCTGACAACATGGTGGACTATAGATATCTGTTATTTGCAGATGTCTGTGCACACACACCAAATTGTACACCATTTATACTTCACACATGCACATCGGATAGGAATACTCACACATATCTAAGGCCAACATAATATCATATGTCAAACATACACACACACAGAGACATGGGGAAAAGAGAGACAGACAGCGACAGAGAGAATACCATTATGAGGCCTGTCCCACCCAGTACACTTCCCATTGGCCTATATCACATGATGTGCTGATGTCATTCACTATAGAAATTCCTTTTGTCAGCCCTCAGCCCTATAGTGTCAGTGGTGCTTGTGATGACTGTGTAACACTATAGTACAAATAAGTATTCATGTAGCATTTGTAATGTCAGTCCTGTCAAATGTAAAGTTGTGTGTGAGTGTGTGTGTGTGTGTGTGTGTGTGTGTGTGTGTGTGTGTGTGTGTGTGTGTGTGTGTGTGTATTTCTAGATGAATGAGTTTAGGCCATTCACACTCACTACACTCCCCTTACCCCTCCTTTAGCAGTGTAGTGAGTGTGAATGCTGCTGGTATCACTCACCTGCAAAGATACCTTTGGACAGCTCACCGACATATAAGCTCTGTCGTGCTTCCGATAACTGAGCAATGCTCTAATGTAGCAAACTAGTTAGGTAGGTGTTCTAATCCTGGTGCTGGCAACTTTGAAAATGTGTGTGTTTGTGTGTGAGGCACAGTGTGTGTGTCTTTGTAGAGATGTGATTTTGAGGCCATTCACACTCACTACACTTCCCTTACCTCTCCTTTAGCACTGCTGCTGATGTCACTCACCTTCAAAGATACCTTTGAAGAGTTCATCAACATATAAGCTCTGTGGCACTTGCGATAACTGCATAATACTGTAGTGTAGGAAACTAGTTAGGTACGTGTTCAAATCATGGTCCTGGCAACTGTGAAAATGTGTGTGCTTGTGTGTGCCTTTCTAGAGATGTGATTTTGAGCCAATTCACACTCACTATACTTCCCTTACCCCTCCTTCAGCACTGCTGCTGATGTCACTCACCTTCAAAGATACCTTTGGACAGCTCACCAATGTATAAGCTCCATGGCACTTGTGATAACCTGCTTAATACTACAGTGTAGCAAACTAGCTAGGTAGGTGTTCTAAACCTGGTCCTGGCAGCTGTGAAAATGTGTACGTTTGTGTGTGTCTTTGTAGAGGTATGATTTTAAGTCCATTCACACTCACTACACATCCCTTACCCCTCCTTTAGCACTGTTGCTGTCACTCACCTTCAAAGATACCTTTGGACAACTCACGAATGTATGAGCTCCATGTTGCTTGCGATAACTGCGTAATGCTGTAGTGTAGCAAGCTAGTTAGGTAGGTGTTCTAAACCTGGTCTTGGCAACTGTGAAAATGTGTGTGCCTTTGTAGAGACATGATTTTTGAGGCCATTCACACTCACTACATTTCCCTTACCTCTCCTTTAGCACTGTTGCTGATGTCACTCGCCTTCACTGATACCTTTGGACAACTCATTAACATGTACGCTCTGTGGTACTTGTGATAACTGCGTAATACTATAGCCTAACAAACTGGTTAGGTAGGAGTTCTAAACCTGGTCCTGTGTGTGACAGTGTGTGTCTTTGTAGAGACATGATTTTGAGGCCATTCACACTCACTACACTTCCCTTACCCCTCCTTTAGCACTGCTGCTGATGTCACTCACCTTCAAAGATACCTTTGGACAGCTCTCTAATGTATAAGCTCTGTGGCACTCGAGATAACTGAGTGATACTATAATGCAAAACACTACTTAGGTAGGAGTTCTGATCACAGTTCTGGCAATTGTAAAAGTGTGTATGTATGTGTGTGTATATCTGTAGGTTGAAGTATTTTGTGTCCATCCACAGCCAGTACATGTCAAAGTGTAATACTTTACAATGGGTGCTGATGTCACTCACCTTAGAGGTATAGGTATATTTGGATGCTGCTCTACCCATAAACTCCATGGCGTGTGTGATAAATGCATAACACTATAGTAGTAATGCATAGATAGGTAGGGGTTCGAAACTCAGTAGTGCCAAGTGTATATCTGTCATCAGAATCCTGGGTGGTTGGGGTGTGATCCCGTAATAATAGGATCCATTGGGAGGTGGGTTTTGCTAAATTATTATATTGATGACCTGGTATATGTCCCAATGTCCACATTACAAGGCCAACAGTTATTTAGGTGTAAACAATCTACAGCCCTAAATGTGTAGTGCCATGTGCAATGACTATGTGACAGTATGAAATAGTTAACAATATAGGCAACTCTTCTAATATTCAGAGACCACTCTCCTCCCAGGAATCATACACAAACACACTTGGCTAGGCATCAACCACTATATCAGTAGTTCTCCTGCAAACTGCCTCACAGAAAGTACCCACGGTGTGATTGCAGTGGACCCCATGTCAAACCGATGATCAGACATGACTGGTGTCACACAGGGTACACATGTCCTCTCATGTTTGGGATCTACCCTTCTGAGGTGCAGGAGAACACAAAGACACCCTGGCTGAAAATGTTCACATACAACAGTAAGGTAAGTGGTAGCATTCCCAATCCATGTGATGTTGACATCATGCACAAAGGCCATTCTGATACCTACGGCTGTTGTCAGAACCCTGGACATTACCCCAATGCCAAGAGATGTGCTGCCATTACCTCTGGAACACCATGGCTCACATGAAGTAATACAATGGTGGTAGTCCACTGAACAGTGACATTGTGATAACAGGATGGGGAACACAGGTTGACAGTCAGCTGTCTGTTGACCACAACAGTGCTACTGACATCAGAAAGTACATTGATGTGTTACATCTCCTGACTGTGTGTTATCCAGCCAGTAAAAGGACATGGTTACCCTGTACCATCCCCTCAGTAGCCCACTCAGTGTGTACAATGGCCCTTTTGCCATGTACCCCACTGGACACCTGAAACAACTGTAGAGTCTGTAAACGTACCACACAAAGAGAATACCATGTCTTATACACATGCCTATTATGGACAGTCTCCACTAATGCCAATGAATCCCCATATCATACTGTCTACGTAGGTGCAAACACTACCTCAGTTACACAGTCATGTCACACCAAACTAGGTCAGGAATGCTACATATGAAGATACCAATCTGTCCACACAACATGGCCAAAAGACCTCAAGCACACCTCCACACTTCAAAGGACATGCTTGTTGGACAGGTGCACAACCCAGATACTGTCCATGTTATGGAATATAAATCACATACATGTGAAACAGTACACATCGCTGGCCACCCACAGTAGAAATATTTAAGTAGTCAACACAGGTCAAGGTTGTTGCATCCTCTACTGGTGGTCAGTATGAGCCAGTCCAGGGCATTGGAAATGATGAATCCCAAGAAGTGTTGGGCCACTGTACTGGTGCTTGGCTACTTTCCCCAGGTGATGGAGGGGTAGTTGAAGTCATATACTATGTCAGTGTTGCATTGGACCATCATAGATGGCAGGGTGTTGAGGAATGTGCATTGACAGTCCGGCGACATAGATGCAGACCCATAGCAGGCTATGGTGTGGATTGCACTATTACCCCAAGGCAGTTGTACTGGAAGAATCACCAATGCATTATGCAGGGATACTAGTCTGGAGGTCTTCCTATCCATAATGAATATGGAGACAACACCACCTGTGGAGGTGTGGTCCATGTTTGGGGGCTGACAGCTGTGGAATGGTTTATAGCCTGGTACTGCAGGGCTGCTATCTGCTGCTGTGAACTACCCCTCCATTACAGCAGACATGTTAATGTCCTACACTCCAATGAGTGCTTTGAGTAATTGAATCCTGACAGTTAGATGTCTACTGTTGAGCAGTATGACCCTCAGATTGCATACATGTCTAGCTGTCATGATGGTAATTATATTAGGAACACTGCCTAATAAGGAATTATAGGGGTGACAAGACACTTAGCCAGTGCCTGGAAACCCAGCACTGACAAATGTATGACATCTGTGGCAAGTCATTGAGTTCTGTCAATCATGTCATCCCAAGCAGAGAGATACTGGATCCCCTGAGAATGACATAAAACACGTAAGCCAATGTTGCAGTCAATCATCTGTTGATAGTACTGCATCATCCTGGATGACAGCAGTATACTGCTCAGGGCTACTGTCACACCTGCCTAGACCACATAATCAGAGAGTTCAACCATGTCTCCTGTCACGTAGTCAAGAGAGGTGTGTCCCAGGACATTCACACCCACATGGATACAGAGTGATACTCATAGTTGTTGTGGAGTGCCATGACTGGCTGTGTCATATGTTGGATGCTGGCATGTGATAGATATTTGGCTGTTACCTGCTCAATATTCAACTTAGTGAGTGGGATATGTGTGTGCTTTGGTATTCAGTTACCCATGAGCACTGTATTGTGCAAGATGGTTAGCCTTAGGAGCTTAGGTTGAGGGGCACACTGTGTAGAGTAAATATGTGTCCCTTGGCATGTGCCATGTTGTGGTGTCTGAGTTGGTGTCTGTCTTGCTGGTCTGTACTGTTTGAGTGCCTCTGTGAGGGTGAGTGTATGGCTTTTCACTGTATGTCATGGCTGTCAAAGTGGGTGTCATGGTGAGCTATGTGTTCCACATGATGTGGTGCAGGTGTTGATCTTGTCCTCTTGAACTGCTTGTCCAGTTTTTGCTGGAGAGTGCATATGTCTACATTGGGTGATATACGGGTAACTCCCACAGGTCTGAGTGTTTGGAGTTTTGAGGAGAGAGTTGTCTGTGTACATGAGGTAGCTGCAACAGTGCCTCAGAATGGATAAGTGCATCAGGGTAATGGGTGACAGCACAGAAAACTGCCCTGCAATCATGCCAGGAGGGGTGGACATAACAAGTAAGTACTGGGGCTACTTCTGTGATGAACGAGTACTGTTGACTGCTCCCAGGTGTACCACACTTATTGATACATTAACCTGGTGAAGTGACAAACTGTAATACCATTTGAAGTACAAGACAGAAAGAACTAACATGATGTAAGGATGGAACGGAAGGCAGACTTACTGTCACGTGTAACACTTTACCTCAGCTGTGCAGTTATCCCCAGCTATGGCCATGTGAATGTTCATTAAGCTTTGTAGAGCATGTGGTAGCTGTGTAACACTATAGTAGACATGACTAGATAGGCAGGAGTTCTAATCCCAATATGTGTGTGTGTGTGTGTGTGTGTGTGTGTGTGTGTGTGTGTGTGTGTGTGTGTGTGTGTGTGTGTGTGTGAATCATGTGCAGTGTGGGTTATACCATTTTGATTTGTGTAATTGTCCCATAACCCTACTTTACTAGGCCTGCTGATGTCATTCACCTTAGAAGTTACTTGGGACAAGGAGAACTCATGTAAGCTCTGTGATGTGTCTGATAACTGTGTAACACTGTAGTAGAAATAACTGGACAGGTAGGGGTTCTATTCTCAGTAGTGGCAACTGTGTGTGTGTGTGTGTGTGTGTGTGTGTGTGTGTGTGTGTGTGTGTGTGTGTGTGTGTGTGTGTGTGTGTGTGTGTGTGTGTCCCTTTGGCAAAAGATCATATCCTGTTTGGCTGATAGCATTTTGATTGGTGTACCATCCATGCCTGTTTACCACCTCCCGATAGCATTACCTTATATAGCATGGTAATGGCATCTGCCTCACATGTAGCATGTTAAACCATTGTGCAGGCCATTCCAGTCCTCTGTACAGATCTCTATGGAATATCCAGATGTTTAGGTTCATAGGTTCATAGGTGTGTACTAGGCTAATGACACCCTGGAGCCTTTACAAGCCTAGCCAGAGGATTACCCTGGCAGTGTGCCAACTGACATTATTTCCCAGTGCCTCTGTGCAGTAGAGCCACTGCAGTGATCCCTGGGGTGAATTCTCTATTTGCCATCCATTCAGTAAGATGTCTCTTGAAAAGGACCAGTGAAGTGCTCTGTTGGACATGTATGGGACGTCTAATCCATAGCATGGGCAGTCTCTGGTTATGCACCCATCCCTCTGGCATGTCCTGTTGATTGTGGTATGAGGTTGAGATCTCTGGAGCATGTGGTGCGGAGTGATTGAAATATCCTTGGATATAGCATTTCTAACAGAGTTGGGTCAGACATGGCTTTGAAAGGCAAGCAGAGATAACCTCTAAGTAGACAATATGAGACAGAGAATAGTTGGAGTGTTTTGAGACTGTCCATATAGGACAAATGTTTCAGGCCAAGGATCATCTTTTGAGGTACATTTGCAGCCTCTCCAGTTGTTGCAGGTGTCCATTGAGGTACTTGCCAAATGGGGCATTGTACCCTATGATTGGCCTAATAAGGGAAGGGTAAGGGGAGAGCATGACCCCTACTTCCTGGATGCAAAACCATTAGTAATCAGATGTCCCACACAGAAGGACTGTCTGCCCACGGAGGCAATGTGGTCATCAAAAGAGAGGTTGCTGTCAACTTGTGTTCACAGATCTCTTATAATGCCTTTTGTGTTCAGTGGACTACCATCGATGTGGTGATTTATGGGAACTGAGTTGTTTCCAAAGGGGATGCTGACACATATTTGGCCATTGAGCTTCAGGCCATGCCTCTGACAGCATACGTTGGTCTCAGTGAGGCCTTACTGCTGGATGTCAACATCACCTGGGTAGTTAATAATACCAACATACAATAGTCTGCAAACTTTGTCAACCAGAGTACCCTTGTGATGGCCTACACTTCAGAGAAGTAGATACCAAACAGGGGAGGACCCAGGACCAAACACTGTGGGACCCCACTCATGACTGGTCATCAGTCTGATTTGGAGTCAGCTACTTTCAAACTGTGGGTCTATCTGTGAGCCAGTGTGCAACCTGCATAGTGATATATGGGTTGATGCCTACCTTAGTGGGTTTTCTATTATTCCAGAGTGGAGAATGGTATCAAAGGCCTTGGCCAGATCAAGGTAGGCTGTATGACCACCTTGACATCATCCACAGCTCTGGTGACTGACTCAAAGAAGTTGGCCAGGTTGAGCAGGCATGATCTACCCTCCACAAAACTAAACTGTGTGGAATCCAGACTTTGGATATCCCCTATATCCTTGGTTAGTAGGTCCATGATGATGTGTTCCATAGCTTTGCATATCAGACTCATCAGGCTAATGGAGTGACAGTTTCCAGGGTCTGTAGTCACTCCTACTTTTTGGAGACGGATGATTGTAGCAGTGCACCACTTGGTAGCGACAAAGCCTGAGGTGAGACTGTGATTGAACAGGGCACACAGGTGTGGTGCCAGGTCACCCTGTAGTTCATGTAAACCACAGCCAGGGATATTTTCAGGTCCCATGGAAGATGTATTCCTGGCCTTGGATAGTGCTATTTAACCTGTGCAGCAGTAATACTGGTCATCTGGCAATCTACTGGTATTGTGATTGGTCCTTTGGGGGGGTGAGATGGGTCAGGTTGGCACTGAATCTGTCGGAGGAAGTATTGGCAATATCTGTTGGCTCAGTATAGGAGGTACCATTGTGCAGTAGCTTAGAGCATGTCTGGGTATTGGTGTGGAGATCATTCACATAATTATTGAAGGCCTTGTGTTTGTCTTTCCAATCTGCTGCAATTCTGTTTTCAAAGCTAGATTTAGAGGATTTGGATGAGTGATCTCAACCTTTTGCTTAGGCTGATAAGGGAGTTGTTCCAGTCTTGGGACTTCACCTTATTCTGCATCAGTTTATTTGTTTCATTGTCGAGTTTGTGTATGGCAGGGGACCACCACATCGGCTTCCTGTTTTGGAAGATAGCGTCTTGGTTCTATTCATTATGGCGAGATCCATGCATATGTGTATTTGTTTGTACAGTGCATTGGTGTATGATCTGGTGGTCATTAACTATTCTCCATTTGCATGGGTGCCGTGAACTTAGTCACCTCTGTTTTAAGGAGCTCAAGGTTAGCTTTGGAGAAGTTTGTCATGGTGGTTACTTGTGCAGGGGGGTGGGAGGGATATGGATTCCAAGCTGATTAGTTTGTGGTTGGAACCACACCTCAGTATTTTGATGTGTAGACCCAACTAGGTCATGTATGTCGTCACGTACGTCAGGGAGAGTTGGATCCACCACCCTGAGTATTTTTGTGTTGTGGCGTTCATTATGTGCCTGTGCATCCATGACAGCCTAGAGCATGCATCTGATGATTCCTGTGGCACTTGCAAGAGTGGCCCGATGAGCAGCATTCCTACTGCAAGCATCCCTGTCCATCTGCCTGTGTGGGACCTTGCCTATACTCTGGCTATGGCCTGTATCTACACTCACACCTGCCATAGTCACCACACTAGCCTGTTCAATGCCACCACCTGCCAATTGTCCACCATCTGTGGCCACTGGTAACAGGGAATGTGTGGGCATTGTCACTGTGTGCAGTTATGGTGTGCACAAGAGTGGGATGCCAACTAATGGCACAGATTTAGCCTCTGACAACCTCACCTATACCTCAGTATTCCTATCATCACTGTCAGAGTCTGCAGAGATATTGACAATGTTTCAGAAGGGGGGAACCCAGATCCCATCACCACCTGTGAGAGGATAACAACATATGTACATTAATACCTGCACTTTGATGTTGGCTGGTAAACACGCATGCACACGCACACACACACACACACACACACACACACACACACACACACACACACACACACACACTTACAGGTCAGGTGGCACAAATCTGTTACACAGACCACACATTACCCACATGGTGACATACGTAACACACGGCTGTCAACATCATGCATTGCAGCCAGTTGTACGACATGTAACTGACAATATAGAGCTCTGGGATACGTTATTATTGTTAGTATGTGATGGCTGTTCCCCAGCACAGACTGCAGCCATGTACACATCGTTGCTGTTAACCTGTATAGCACAGTGGCAAGTACAACAGAACATACCTCACAACTGCACATATCCTCACAGGATGTGTAGAGGTCTGGCTCAAATGTCTGCTCTATTTCTCATAACCCCTGTGTTTCTCTGTGACATATGTGGGATGATTTGAGGAGTGACATCACTGATTAATGACATACATGTGAGTGTCAGATCTGCAAATGAGCAGTGAATGTATGGTCACACAATCCCTGTTACACCAGCAGCCTTGTAAGCTTACAGTGTATATGATAAGTGTACACAACCCTGTTAACATGCCATGTTCTTGCAATATAGATGATTAGACCACAATAATGCATTCAAATATGTCATCCACCTTCCATGTGACATATGACCTGTGCAGTCAAATCGATAAACAAACACATGTGTTACGTGTAAAATATGATGACTGCAATATGTACAATATGTTGATTGCATATGTGTGCATACTTTTAAAATGATAAATTGTTGAAGCACCTTGTAAGTGGCTTACAGCATTCACTCTTCTTGTGAAGGTGTCGATCAGCATGGCACATCCTGACTTGGCATTTTTTGGCCATTTTTCTATGCAAAGGTCACCCGACTCTGTCAGAATGCAAGGGCAGCTCATGTGCACAGCCCTCATCAGGTCACACTGGGGTTTTCCATCTGGTGTAGGTCTAGGCTCTGGCTGGGCCAATCCATAACCATGTTTGTGTTCAGGTGAAGAAATTCTTAGGTAGCTTTGGATGTATGCTGCAGTTCTTTGTCATGTTGAAGGCTGACACACCTCCTCATCCTCGAAGTTCTTGCAGATACCTGATGGCTTTTAGGCAGAAGTGGGTGTTATTAGGAAATGTTCAGAATTCCCACCACTGTGACTACAGGCCCTGTTCTGCTTGTGGAATGGCAGCCACACAGCAGGCCACTACCACCAGTGTGATTCACCATGGGGATGTTGGTGTTCAGGTTATGACAGGTGTTGCTTGTGCATCACACATATCTGTTTGCATTGTGGCTGTGAGGTTGATCTCTAGGCTCATTACACCATAACACATTTTCACACCTGCCTTTGGGAGACATTATGTGCTGTATTGCAATATGTATCCACCCCTGGCTGTTTTTGTTGTGTGGAAATACTTCGATCTTTTGACCCTACCCCATAGGCCAGAAGTATGCAGAATATGGGAGAGTGTTCTCACAGGTAGTACAGAACACCAGTACTAGCAAGAGGTTCATGCAACTCCCTCAGTGTTGCTGTATGTCCCCTGGTAACCTCCCTGGCCAGGTCTTGACATGTCTTGCCACCATTTTTGGAGGGACATCAGGTTCTTGTCAATAGCACTGTTGCCCCATATTCAGTCCACCTTTTAACAACTGTCTCCACTATGTTCCATGGTCTATGCACTGCTGTGGTAATGTTGTACCCTACTCTTGACTGATGGCTTTCAAATATGAAATCCCTTTGCTGCTTTGTACGCTGTCTGCAAACCATGGCTGTTGCTGTTGTAGGCAACTGAGCATATGTCATGATTATCCCACTTGGACAGCAGACTGTTATTTGGTGTTAGTCAGGGTGCCTTTACTTGATGGCTGGTGTGTACCCAAGCAGACTGTATGCTGTCAGTAAATCACAAGCTGCTGCTATAACATATTATTTGAAGGGTGTGCACACATATGCATCCAGCATATTGTGAGGTTTGTATACTCCATATTTGGTAGACAACAGATTGATTGTTTGTACAGGGAATTGTTCATGTCATAGGTCACATTACAATTTGGAAAAGATGAGTACTGACATATTGTGGTCTCAGTTTGTATAGTCATCACAAACACCTGGCATCTTAACAGGAGTGTGTACACTGTTTATATCGACTATATGACAGTAATGTTTCACACATGTCCCTACCTTAGACAGTTTGTCCACCCATTGTGTTGCTCTCTGTCCAGATGTCTTGCAGGCCATGTGTTATGCTACAGGGATGATACATTCTCATCAGATAGGCCCCTGTGGTGACTACTGTGATGCAATGCAGTTGACCCCAACATAGGTGAACATGCACATAAAGCAATATGGCTATGAGTGACAGTTGTGTGCATGGTACACTGCATGGCCTTCACATGCCTGGGGTATTGGCAAACCACAACAACACAACAGTACAATTGCATACTCACCAGCTGTAGGCTGGGTCTGTACTCTGATGTTGTACTGGGGTTGGTGCCCCAAGATACCTGGAGAGCTCCCTGGTGGGTGCCATTGGGGCAACAAAGCCAGGCCCATGCCTGTGGCTGTGTGGTCCCAGGCCACAGCAGCAGCCCTTTGTCGGGCATGGCGTATGAGGTCACTTTCACGATGGCAAACTTGCTCATATGTACATGCGTGCAGGCCGACATTGTTTACCCTGTGGACAAGGTCATCCCACAGGTCAGTTCTCTCTTGCAGATGTTGATAGTTCCAGCCAAACATTATGACATGGTTATGTAGTATGGCTTCTATGATTATATTTTTCTGAGATGCTGAGAAAGTTGACCTTTGCTGATGCAACATTGCACCTGGAAGACATAACAAGGGAGACACATCACAGGACTTCATACATTTGGCAACCATATGTACAGAACCTACACATCCACATTGAATACCAGTAGCCACCACTCACAACCACACCATACTCCTGTAGCATATCAGTACTGTATCTGCTTGCATTGAACTGCTGGCCCTGAGTGTCATATTCCACCCAATGAGGCCTACTTAATTTCCTACTTCTGTACTCCTCATTCATGTCTGTGTTGAGGGATGACACTGGTCATCTTCCATGTGGATGTGGTGTGAATGCTGCCAAGTCTCGTGACTGCAGTGTGTAATGGAGTTGGGTGCACATACCTGAGTTCATGTAGGATGCAGACAGGGATGTTATCAGGTGTCATGGATACCTACATCTGTTGCCTTTCAGTAGGCAATATGTACCTGCTCACTGGTGATGAGGGGAGGGGTGTGGATGCTGTGCATATCCAACTATAGTGCTGCTGAGCCATTGGATGATGTTTGCCCTAAACCTATCTGCAGCAGTTTGCCTACAGCTATGATGTGTGTACACGTGGCCTGATTGGCCACCATTACAGGTTGGGCTGGTTTGTGACCTCAGAGATTGCAGACATATGTGAAGATGGCCTTGTGATTGGCCTTGGTGGATGTGTCCAATTTGTACTCATAGGTAACCTTACAGTACTCCACCTGTGACCTTGATCAGACAAAGGCTGACTTGATGCCAGGTTGGTGCATGCTCCTGATTTGGCCTGTACAGCCAATCTAGGGAGTAAGTCTGTGGTTTGTGTATTGCTGCTGTCCACCACAAGCATTCATCCTATTTTGAGGGCATTGATGTTGCCCTGTTGGGTATTGCAGAGGCCATAAAGCTATGTAGGTGGCCACATAGTATTGTGTTGTGGGCCTGGACACAGCTGCTAGTTCCACCATATGGGATGCCCTTCATGTGGGCCTTGCCCATTTACTTGGCCTGTGCGGGGGACATTACAGAACTGTGGGGACTATGTGGAGACAGCCCAGCAACATGGAGGACAAAGCTCCAGAGTTTGGTACAGCTTGTATGTCATTAGCATTGTTATACACATGGAGGGTTGCTACATTGACAGGGTTTGTCTGGACATGCATTTACTGGGTCACTTGACATCGAACAGTGATATGCTTCTGACATAGCTCTCAACTGGCATGTTGTCCACAGACTGGCCAGATGTTTGCCTATTATGCTTGGTCTGTTCCTCAACCAACATCTGTGTTTTTGGGGTTGGTAGGATAATGTGAGGATTGTAGTTACTATGTGTTGTTATCCATTAGTTTTTCACACATAATTTCCGTCAGGGATGTGATGTTACAACAACACATGTATCAGCAGCTACTGTCTCAGTTTGTAACACCATTATGTGTGATATGTCCCTCTTTCCAGCCCACTGTCCCATACGTATGCCATGCATTGTCCAGATGTTCTGCACTACGAGGTGCAGAGGTATGATATATCATTAATTACCAACTGCACACCAGTTAGCATGACAATGACCTGGCAGACTCCTGTCCATGGTATGCAGCAGTGGCCAGGGTTATGCGTCCACACCCTGGGTAATTCTGTGGAAATCTGCACATATGACAGTATGTCTGTCTGGCCATTATGAACAGATTGCCAAGATTGCATAGCAGTGTTGTGTGTTTATGTGTTTTAGGCTGGACAGGGATGATACCATCTGTGAGTGCCATACATCCTTCACCTATCTGACTCTGCATGCTGCTACAGCTGCTGGTGGTCTATCAGGTCTGTATGCTTGTAGGGGCTTACTGTGAAATGTCATGTAACACCTCCAGATTCCCAGTACACTGTGAATTGGGGCAGTATATGTAGGGGTAATGTGTGAGTGGCAAATGGTATGTGGTTCCTCTCACAGTATTATACTGTCATGTTCAGTTTACTCACTGGTATGTTGCTGTCACTGTGTTGCACTTGTTTGGGGGTATGCACTTTCACACCAGTGTCTGTGTTCCATTAGTATTACATCCCTGTACTGTCGGTTATATTTGTTAATGCATGTGTACAGCCCCAGAGCTGGACCTCTGTAGTGTTACGTCAGTCTGATTGTAGTCTGAACATTGCTCGGTAGCTCAGTGTAGTTTCCCTACTGTTGTGTTATGTCCACATATTCATAGGATATCCAGTTGTGTGGCCAATATCTTTGGTCTAGTCCCCATAACTGTTATGTATGCATGACACATCAAAGTGATGATGTGGGGACTGAGGTCAGTAACTAATTAGAAGCAACTGAGTCCTGGAATTGTGATATTTCAGTTGATATATGTTAGGACATACACTGTTACTACATGAATGTTCTCAGCTTATCTACTGATGTATTTTGTACATGTCACTATTTTCATGCCCCCCACTTTGTCAGGCTTGGTCCACATTCATTGCATTAAGGGGTTCTGAGCATACCTCTCCACAACCAGATTTTCCACAGAATGTCCAGATGTTTGGACCATACTTTTGTTCAGTTCCACAACTTCTTTCTATTTGTTGGGTAAATCACGGTGATGATCTAGGATTTATGTCAGTAACATTTCAGTTCCCATCATCATAGCCTTCAGTCATTGTCTGCTGAAACGCACACTGTTGCTGTAACATGTCTTCATTTGTAACCATGATTTTCTAACTATGTCCATATAAGTGCCCCCCCGTTTACAGTCTTTGTACAGGTTCCTTTCACTAACAGGTAGAGAGGGATATTTCAGAGATGTAACTGCACTGCATGTTATATACATAATATATATATTTTTTTTCCCCTTCAGTTATATCCAATATATGTATATGTATATTATGACTGTACATTTACATATATATGTTTCATCTGCCACACATATATATCTTGATGATTGGATGGGAGATAGGAAATTCACCCTGGGGATCACTTCTGTGGCTCTGCTCAACAGTGGCACAGGAAAATAATTTTTTTGGGTGGCAAAAGCCAGGGTACCTTTGGTTAGGCTTATATAGGCCCTAGGGCCAATAGTCTAGTACCTACCTATGAGCATATATATATATATATATATATATATATATATATATATATATGTGTGTGTGTGTGTGTGTGTGTGTGTATACAACATACAAAGGGTTCCACGACATTTTTCCCCTAATGTTGTATGTCTCTATTGCATGATATGATTGGAAATGCAACATTCATTCTTGCGGCTCAGCTGCTGTACTGGTACACTCCTCTGATTAAAATGTTTAGGGACATAGATTCAACACTTGAAACTGCTCCTTTTTTATTAATGTTAAATGACCTGAATGCATGATATGTTTATTAAAGCACTACAGAATCTCATAGGTCAGATGGTATAGTGGTATGTCAGTGTGGTTGCTGAGAGCAGCGTTGTGGGTTTGAGACTTGGCAGGGCTAACTATCTTGTTGCTGGGCAGAACAAGGTCTGATGGATACAAACTAATTAAGGCACATTTATGCATATCATACGTATAATGTAATATTTAAAAAATAACCCACAGCTGGGTGTGGGTAATGCTGGATTTACCCACAGTTCGTGTGGTTTGGTCATGAGGGCAATACCCTCATGACCATATAATGCCAACTGTGGGTAGGTCCAGCATTGCCCACACCCAGCCATGGGTTATTGCTATTATACAATGACATTATTTAAGTAAAACAATACTTACCTTTCTTAAATAATGTCATTGTATCATGCCTCCATGCTGCCCTTCCACAGTTTTCCAGTATCCTGGGCAATTTCTGATGTACTGCACATGCATAAGGGACAGTTCCCACATCTACGCAGTACATCAGTGCAATGCAGAGATAGCAACAGAGATAAGGGGATCTCAATTGTTTTTTTTAACATATCTCGGTATGTTATACGAGTTGATGAACTCGTAAAACATAGTGAGATATATTAAAAAGGCAACAGAGATCTTCCTTTCTCTGTTGAAAGGAAGATCTCCATTGGATTTTTTTATGATATCTTGCTTCTTCAACCCATAACACATAGCAAGATATGTTTGTAAATACGATGGAGATCTTCTTTTCCCCATTGCTATCTCTGCAGACTGGTAATACAAACTGGTGATATACTAATGGAAAAAGTCCAGGCATCTGGACCTTTTTCCATTTGCATACTCTTGGATTTACAACCTGCACTCTGTTTGGGCTGGCCAATTCACGTACTCATTTTTGTATGTTAATGGCCAGTCATTGTATAATATAACATAAATATTTACATACACGTTTATACTTTTATGTTTACCTTCCATGACATCTACCTATGTGCTTTCATTACATTATATTCGTGTGTTACTGTACTGTATGGGACACGTGTGTTTATATGGGGGTTTCACATCTTTTCTACACTGACATCTCACTTTTGGAACTGCTACTCTACCCTGGTTGCCAAAAAATAATTGCTACATAATTTATGTTTACTAAAATAAGTTTAACACTACTTTCACATGATAAAGTAAATTGCCTGTCTTGGGACTTAAACCCTGAACATGTGCATATAAAGCTACACTTCTCTATTTTTAATTAACTCCTTTGGGATGTTTAAGCTGTAATGTACACACAAACGTAGCTACACTTAAACATCCCCTAGAGCATTATAAACATGGATATGTTATTATTATTTTCTGTAGGTTATGGGGTGTGTATTGTGGTGTTGTGACAACTACTTGGAACTGTGTTTGTGACATAATGCAATGACTGGGTTTTCAAGATTCTGTGCGTGTTTCATGCTGATGCATGGCAGGTTCAGTATGGGCTTTATTTTTTTTTTGTGGGGCTGGAGTTGTGCTTGTGCACACTTGGTGGATTTATCCTGTTATGTGTGCATTTGCACACATTTCCTGCTTCTGCAGACTGCAGAAGTGCTGCACAGTGCTTTAACAATAGAGAGGGTGTCTCACAGAAGCTGTGACACACCCCCTGTATTGCTTTCCTACTGCCATTTTTCTTTCAGTGTCCACGGACACTGACATGCTCTATTTAACATTTTAGTGTCTGTGGGACAATGAAATACTGTCATAATACTTGAGCTAAGCTATAATATTATGCCAGTATGGCTTCGGAAGTGATGTACGGAACTTTCTGAGTGCAGGAAGCATATTTAGTGTCCGTGCACTGCACGGACATGGCCCCTGTGCTTGCACATGGATCATGTCCATTTAGGGGGGTCAGCAGCTCACCTTCATGCATATGCAAGGTGCGCTGCTGCTCTACGTGGACACGAACCCTTCCGTGCAAGAATAGCTTATTCTTGCAAAGAAGTTTTGTGAACCTGGGGGCATATGTCTCCATCAGTACAGCCACACAGGTCTTCCTCTTTGGGGTGTTGCAAAAGATAAGTCTATTATGTATTTGCTTATGTATTTATATTTAAGATAAGTACAGGACTAAAGTCTGCTATTATGACAGATTCCAAATGGAAATGACAGAAAGGACCTGACAAAGGTCTATTGCTTTGTGTCAAGACTGGCTGCAAAAGTATAATGAAAATGTTACAAGATTGGCAAAGATGATGAAGGGGTTATTAGATGAAGTGGTACATAGAATGCAAGGAGAGGAAAGGAAAGGAAATGAAAGGAAAGGTAAGGAAAGGAAAGGAGAGGAGAGGAGAGGAAAAGCAAGGAAAGGAAAGGAAAGGAAAGGAAAGAAAAGGATAGGAGAGGAGAAGAGAGGAGAGGAGAGGAGAGGAGAGGAAAGGAAAGGAAATGAAAGGAAAGGGGTGTTAATTCTAATGACAGAAACAATGAATGTTATAGAGAAGATTAAATATGAAGGAAAATATTCGAATGTGATATTTGCAAAGTATTTGCTTTAATAAACCATAACACATTATTGATAATATTAAGAAAATATAGATTTGGTCAGAAATGCCTAATAAATTAAAAGTCTGCATACAGATCACTGTCATTATTGCTATAATAAACAGGTCATTTTTAATCAGAAGTAAGTTAAATAAATTCAATACATACAGTCAAGGAGATGACTAAGTAGTCTAGCTCACATTTCCTGGAGAACTGTAATGTTAAGTGACCTGGTCAGAGTCACACAAGAGGCAAATTGAGGCTAAGATAGTATTTTATTACATTAAGAAACTAAAATGTAATACCTGGAAATGTTTTAAACTAATCTCAAATGGCACTACCCACTCAGATCCAGTGCACATAAAAAATATATTAACAAACAAATATAATGCAAACATCATTGAAACAACTGTCTTAATTCCACAAGTTCCCACACCCTTACACCTCCTTATACCAGAAAGGAGCATGTATTGAAGGTGCTTTCTAAAACCAAAAATGCCACTTCCATAGGGATTGATAATTTACCTGGCTTTCTAATAAATAGTGCCAAATATGACTTTGTGGATCTCCTCCTTAATTTTTTAATCCGACCTTAACTTCATGATTTGTTCCAGATGCTTGTCTAACTTCACTTGTGATGCTGCTATACAAGGGTGGCCCTACTACAGACCTTGGAAACTACAGACCAGTTAGCCTTGATAGTCTGAATTTCAAAGCCACAGAATGCACCATACCTGACCTCAGACTATATCAATAACCTTATCAGGCTAGATCCACATCAATTTTGCTTTGCCAGATGGCAATTCTGCCTACTGAATTTAGTAAACTTCTTCAAGAAGGTAATTCTATTCACTTAGCGTATTTGGATCTGGCCAAGACATTTGACAGCATACCCCATGCTGGCAGTGTAAATAAGCTAAGTGCCTTAAAATAGATCCACATGTTGCAATATGGATATCTAATTGGCTGAAAGATAGAACCCACATAGTTAAGGTGGCAGATACATGCTCATAATGTAGTAAGGTGATTAATGTTGTGCCCCAAGAGTTAGTAGTGAGACACATCCTTTTCAGCATCTACTTCTCTGATATCCAGACTGGTAATCAGGGCATTTGGTTAACTACATTTGAAGATGACTACAAACTGGGTGTTATTGTCAGATCTGCTTCTGATCCCCATTAATTACAATAGTAACTAACCTCAAGCCGTTATGGGGAAATGGCTACATTTAAATATGAAAAAGTGTAGCATTGTAATATTTGCTGAAGAACACTCTCTCTCTCTCTCTCTATCTCTCTCTCTCTATCTAAATGTACAATATTCTCAATACACTACTCCAAAATAATGTCATGAGAGATTTTATAATATGGAATGATGATTCCCTCTTCTTTAAGCTCCATATAGCATGAGTAGTAAGGAAATCATTCCAATTAGCATAATTAATATCCAGATGCAGGTCCAGGTCAAAAGAATTTATCATCCATAGTTAGACCAATTATTCAGTGTAATGTCCCCTTTGATATGTACCTTCCTAGACATATTAAACAATTGAAAAGACACCAGAGGATTGTAACCAAGAAAATTGTTGACCTAAAGTCACAGAGCTAGGAGAAAAGGCTTAAAGCTTTATACCTTCACTTTGTTTCTAATACTTTCTTGAGGAGTGATTTGTGCCTTACATTCTGTGCCACTGGGTGACCTATGCTGATTCATTTCCTGTATTTTTTGAAATTAAGATAGATCCACTAATGCCAGAACTGGGGACTTAAGTCTGCATAAGCACATAATAAAACATGCCAGAGAGACAAATTTATTATACTATGCTAACCCTACCTCTGGAAAAAAAATCTTTCCCTGAATGTTAAACAAGGTGACACCCTGGCATCCTTACAATTAAATCTGATTAATGTATAATGGTCTTGTGATTCAGTTACCTAGTATTTCTTATAATTTTATGAAACTTTGGACAATAGGAAGCATATAGTTAATAGCACAAAACCTTAAATCTCTGTACTGTCAGTTAGCAAGCCTGCTCATTGAAAATGAATGGATCAGACATACTTCCCAACAGTACCAGCATCCTCAGTACATTCAGATTTCCAGTCCAAGCCATGATCCTTGCAAAAATTTACAAATTTGCCCTTTTTTCCATTATTTATAGATAATAGACAACAGTGTAATTGCATTCCATTTGTGGAGGGCATTAAAAAGTATTTGCTTACTTGCTTTATGTTATCTTTTAATTTAAAGAAAATTAAAATATGTTTTATCTTTTACTTTTCTTTCTTTCTTTCTTTCTTTCTTTCTTTCTTTCTTTCTTTCTTTCTTTCTTTTATTTTTGCTTGGCTCCAAGATTTTCATTATAATGCCATTGCCAGCTGTTGTGATGATTATGAGGTGTTGTGGGAGGAGTCCTGAAGGTCAGCTGAGTACAAGCAGAAGGAAATGGCTGTGTGAGAATCACCATCCAGTAGCATTGGGAATTGAGTCATGATGGGTGTCCTAGATAATGTCATGTTTGTACAAATACCCAGTTTCCATCTAAACTGATGATCTTGGTAAAAAGAAGTGTGATTAGCTGAGTGGAAATGGAAGAATCAGGCGCTCTTACTGCAGAAAGTAAAGCAGGTAAGCCAACTTGTCTCTGTTAAATAGTCCTGACACTGCTTAAGTTTATAAATTTAGATGCTTAGCATTGTAATGCAGCAGGTCAGTACTGCCTCTACAGATTACAGCTCAGAGAAGGATGGGACCATAACTTAAATATTTTACTTGTTGAAGTGTTACTTTTTGTTTTGAACCAGCATCACCAATAACACACACACCCTCACACAGATTCCCTTTATTTAGTCAAATTACCAAAATATTGAGGTAGAAAACGGTGACACCAGAATATCTAAGTATTAAAACATTGAAAATTTAAAACATTGAGTTTTTTAACATCAGATGTATTCATATGTAAATGCTGTAGAGTTTTCATATTGTAGCATCACTTTAAGACATTTTGTTTTGTATGGAACAAACATGGCGAAGGTAAGTTCAACACTCTAGTATGGTTTTTGTGATCTTTCTGTCTTAGTTTGTAAGAAACTGGTAAGGGATTTTTTTTTATTTTATTAATAGATGTATAAGCTTTAAAGGAATGATAATAGTGGTAGTTAAACTGGCGGAACAAATTACTAGGAGGGGATGTGTGTATGTTGGATGTGTTTAGGTGTTTTGTGCAGGGAACAGGTGCATGTATGCAAGTTTTGGAGATTGCAGTACAGTAGGGATAGGGAAATGTACCTTTTCTCCACTGTAGTGCTATCTCAGAGTTGGTATATTTAATTTGTATGGGGTGTGGGGGGGGTGCAGGGGGCACAGCCTCCCTGCAAAAACATAAGAAAGGCAGTATATGGAGTATGGAGTATGGAAATTTCAATATAATGTTTTAGGTTTAGGTGATAGGTGGGTGTAGTGTTGTACAGAGTCATTTGCAATAGTTTTTTCAATGTTTTGTGTTTGTGATCATTAGAATGTTGATTTTATTGCTGTTTGACATTTTGGTAGTTAGTCTGGTCCTGAGTTTTTGAAAGTCGATGTTTTGGTAATTCAACTTAATGAATAGACCCCACACACACACACTCACATACACTGGCACACACACACACTTATATTTCCTTCATCTCTTATCTTAGGCAACAATGCAGAAAGGTTCAAAGTTTGCAAACAGGATGTAACTAAACAGGATTGTGCTGATTGGCTCAGTGATCATGCATAATTAGTGGCCATTTGCATGCTAATAAGTCAATAAATTTGGAGAAAGAGAGAGAGAGAAAGAGAGAGGGAGAGAGAGAGAGACACCAGACAAAATGATACTCTGAGAAACACTGTAGCAGTGCTCACTACACTGCCCATTTTATCATAACTGCACGAGAGAAAATAAATGGTATGTGTGAAAGATCACTGGAAGCCTATTCAAGGATATGCATAGGACATTTGAGACAGCCAGTTGTGAGCTGTTAGTGATTAAGCTTGCAAAATTTAACTTGAGTTGCACACTAAACTTATTGTTATGCTACCTAATGGCTAAAACTTTTCATGTCTGTGTAATATTTCTGTCATTCTAAGAGTTTTGAACTTTTTGCACCTACTTTTCAAGAGCCTTTGGGCCTATTTTTGATACCTGCAGTTTGAGCCGTATGCAAGTAATCAATGAATGTAAGCAATGGTTTATTGAAGAAAGGTGGATCATGGGACTTGAAATAAGATTGCCTGTAATATAAACATATGCTGACAATGTTATAATAGTTACAATATCCCAAACTACACAAGAGAAGGGGTTCCAGTTCGCCCGAATATGTAAGTAAAAACTATGTTAGTAATGAATAAGGAAGATAGAAGATAGTAATTCAGAGAGGAATATAGTAAGTGCTTCAGACAGGAATATAGTTTTCTGTGAAGCAGATTTAAATTTTATGTAAGAATTTTGGTAAATGAGAAACTATAGTTAAAGCATGTCAGGAAAGATTATCAAAGACTGGGCCAATTGTTGACATATAGAAAGTGCTTAATCTTCTTCTTTCGGCTGCTCCCGTTAGGGGTCGCCACAGCAGATCAACTGTTTCCATTTCTTCCTGTCCTCTGCATCTTGCTCTGTCACACCAACCACCTGCATGTCCTCTCTCACCACATCCATAAACCTTATCTTAGGCCTTCCTCTTTTCCTCTTACCTGGCAGCTTCATCCTTAGCAACTTTTTCCCAATATACTCTGCATCCCTCCTCAGCACATGTCCAAACCAACGTAATCTTGCCTCTCTGGCTTTGTCTCCAAACCTTCCAACCTGGGCTGACCCTCTAATATACTTATTCCTAATCCTGTCCATGCTCGTCACACCCAGTGCAAATCTTAACATCTTCAACTCTGCCACGTCAAGCTCTGACTCCTGCCTTTTTGTCAATGCCTCTGTCTCCAACCCATATAACATGGCTGGTCCACTATCCTCTTGTAGACCTTCCCTTTCACTCTTACTGGTACTTATCTGTCACAAATCACTCCTGATACTCTTCTCCACCCACACCATCCTGCCTGTACTCTCTTCTTCACCTCTCTTCCACACTCACCATTACTCTGAACTGTTGATCCCAAGTACTTAAACTCATTCACCTTCGCCACCTCTACTCCCTGCATCCTCACCATTTCTCTATCCTCCCTCTCATTTACACACACATATTCTGTCCTAGTCCTGCTGACCTTCATTCCTCTTCTCTCTAGAGCATATCTCCACCTCTCTCACTACAGATCACAATGTCATCTGCAAGCATCATAGTCCATGGGGACTCCTGTCTGATCTCGTCTGTCAACCTGCCCATCACCATTGCAAATAAGAAAGGGCTCAGAGCTGATCCTTGATGTAATCCCACCTCCACCTTAAACACATCTGTCATTCCCACCGCAGACCCCATCGCTGTCACACTACCCTCGTACATATTCTGTACCACTCTTACATGCTTCTCTGACACTCCCGACTTCCTCATACAATACCACAACTCCTCTCTAGGCACCCTGCCATATGCTTTCTCTAAATCCACAAAGACACAATGCAACTCCTTCTGACCTTCTCTGTATTTCTCCATCAGCACTCTCAGAGCAAACATTGCATCTGTAGTGCTCTTTCCTGGCATGAAACCATACTGCTGATCATTAATCATCACCTCCCTTCTTAGCCTAGCTTCCACTACTCTTTCCCATAATTTCATGCTGTGACTGATCAGTTTAATCCCTCTGTAGTTACTATAGCTCTGCACATCACCCTTATTCTTAAAAATTGGTACCAAAACACTTTTTCTCCATTCCTCAGGCATCCTCTCACTTTCCAAGATTTCATTAAACAATCTAGTTAAAAACTCCACTGCCATTTCACCTAAACACCTCCATGCTTCCACAGGTATGTCATCAGGACCAACAGCTTTTCCATTCTTCATCCTCTTCAAAGCATTCCTTACTTCCTCCTTGCTAATCCACTGCACTTCATGATTCACTATCCCCACATCATCCAACCTTCTCTCCCTCTCATTCTCTTCATTCATCAACCCCTCAAAGTACTCTTTCCATCTGCTCAACACACTCTCCTCTCTTGTGAGTATGTTTCCCTCATTATCCTTTATCACCCTTACCTGCTGCACATCTTTACTAGCTCGGTCCCTCTGTCTAGCAAATTGGTAAAGTGCTTAATTCCTCATTTGCGAAAGAGTGTTTATTGACTTTGGTTATTTTATGTCTGTTAAGTTACTATTCTGGTGCTTACAGTTTACCAGAAGAAATGGTAAATGAAGGTTTAGATCTTTTTTTCTCTTTTCCAGTTTGGCTGAATGTCAGAAAAAGAGGGATTCTGTATAATGTGAAATAAAAGGATGAGATGGATATGTTAAGCAGTACTTACTGTATATGCAATCATTTTCTTTTTATAAAGAATGTTAAATAATACTGCTTACTTTTTTTAATGAGTTATAAGAAAGAGTGCTGAATATTTAGAAATGATGAGGTTATTTAAATACAAGGTAGGTTGTAGACAGTGTTATTTTTATGATTATGATGGGTGACACAGTGGTGCAGTAGTTAACATTATCACATCACAGCAAGAGGTTCTCCAGTTCAAATGAAGTTTGGCAACAAACCAAGTTGTCCCAGGACATCTTCATGAGGGGTTAGATGGATATTAGTGGGTGTTAAGTGAGTTGGGGAAGTGAAAGGGTTAAGTGAAGGGAGGATTGGGAGGAAATGAGATAAGGGTAGGGAGGAGCTTAAGAGGTTTAAACAAGTGTAGCTGGTAAGCAATCACATTTTGGCATGAACTTGCTAAGGCATGTCTGAGATGACCTGAAGGTATTCTTAGTGGCCAGGTAGGCCTCAGGACACTGACTGATGAGTTGTAGTGGACAAGTTTGGTATATGTAACATACAGCATTTTTTTCCCTCTCCTGTTAATCCTTTCCTCTTCTGCAGTTAGGAATAAATGATCCTAGGGATAAGGGGTGGGGAGTGTTGTTGTTTGGCTAAGGGCTGTGTTATCTATGTATCAAAAATTAAAAAAAAAAAGCAGGGTATTGCATCTGACAGTTCCTAAGGCTGGAGATCCAGTAAGGGACTTGCATGCCTTGAACTGGGGATGTTATCGTTGGTGGATGGTTTAAATCATTTTTGCATGCTCTCAATCGGGGTTTGGGATTCATTGGTGGTGGAGGGTAGATTTATTTTATTTATTTATTTATTGTTTGTTTGTTAACCGGGTTAGTCCAGCTGGGCTAGTGGCCCATTTTCAGTGGAGACCCGAGGAGAAAAGCTCCAATACATATATAAAGTATATACAATATAAAGTAAATAGGTTTACATCATTATAGTATATCTAAATATACAGAATATGCATCATTATATGATGTAAGTTCAAAGAGTTCAAACAGTTGTGAGTTTACAAAGGCAGAATTACAGAGACTTGCCAAATTTTATAATAGATAAAGTGAGTAGCATGAGTCAATATTAGTCTGTACAGGAGTAACAGTTTTACAAGTAATATATACACACTGATTTGCAATTTAGAGCTTTTCAGTTTGAGAATATGAGTAAGGTAGGCTAGAGGCACGTATGCAAAAGATTTTTGGAAAGATGTTTTGAGCAAGATCTATGAGGTTTGTTAAAGATGGTAAAGAAGTGATGATTTTAGGTGTGGAGTTAGTAGTGTGGATGTTTTAGGTGGGAGCATGTGAAGGACATTCTCATTTGGAGGAGAGATGGGAGAGAAGCATGGATTTGAAGTTGTTCTGGTTAGGTAGATTACGTAGTGGTGTGGGGAGACTCTTCCATAGCTTGGCTACGGTGTGGAATAGTAATAGTTTGCCAGGAGGGTGGATGGGTTTGTATATATGTAGGATGTTTTGGCCTTCGGATCTCAGGGTGTGGGTAGGTGTATAGGGTGTTAGAGATTTAGCCAGAGAGGGGCATTCTGTTGGTTTAAAGATGAGTTTGTGGGCTGTTGTAAGTTGTAGGTACTTTAGGTGGTTGTGGAGTTCTAGCCAGTTTAGGGTGTGTAGGTAGTGACAGTGATGGGAAGAGTTCTTAGAACTGGTTGCAAATTTGCAGATTTTTGTTGTAACAGGATTCGAGTTTAGAAAGAAGGCCAAGTTGTAGGTTGGAGATTAGGAGAGCACCATACAAGAGAGAGGGGAGAAGGAAGGGAGATGCAAGGGTATGTCGAGAGGATTGAGTAAGGTAGTAGTTATGTCTGTAGAGGAGACCGATTTTCTGTTGGGTTTTTTGGATTGCTGAGAATTTCTGGGAGTCAAATTTTAGGTTTTCATCGATGGTAATTCCAAGTAGCTTGGTACTAGGAACTATTTCTAGAGGGGTGTTATTGTGACTTTTGATAGAAAATTGGTCCTTGTGGAACTGGGAGGTTTTGGTGGGAGTGAATATCATAAGTTTTGTTTTGTTGGCATTTAGGGCCAGGTGATGAGATTGCATCCATGTTTCAGTTTTGGAGAAAGCTGTTTGGGTATAGAGTAGAAGTTTGGAGGGGCAGGAGGCTGAGCAGATGATAGTGGAGTCATCTGCGTACTGGATGGTTGAGGCTTCAGGGATAGAGAGGCGGAAGTTGTTAATGAATAAGTTGAAGAGGAGGGGGCCAAGTACTGATCCTTGGGGAACTTCTGTGGGTGTAGGTAAGAAAGGGGAGGTTGATTCTTTCCATTGTACAGCCTGTTGGTGCATGGAAAGTTAGCTGGTGAACCAGTCAAGGGTTGAGGGAGATAGATGCAGCTGCGAGAGCTGGGACAGGAGAAGGGAATGGGAGACTGTGTTGAATGCCTTTGAGAGGTCAAGAAATAGAGAAGATATGTATTTGCCACTTTCACGTGCTAGGTTGACTGTTTCAAGGAAAGAAAGGAGGGCTGTCATGGTGCTGTGGACAGGGCGGAAGCCGTGCTGGATGGGAGAGAGGAGTTTTTGCTGGATTAGGTAGGGCATGAGCTGGGAGTGGATGGCTTTCTCTAGAATTTTAGAGAGAGGAGAGAGTATAGCTATGGGTCTGAAGTTGGTAGTGTCTGTGTTCTTACCACCTTTGATGAGAGGAATTATGAATGCATGATGCCAGATGGTTGGTACATAGGATTCCTGAATGGATCTATTAATGAGGATGGATATGGGAGAGGCTATAGATTCGGCTGATATTTGAAGAGAATTTGCTGGAAGGTTGTCAGGGGCATTGCGGCATGGTTTTAGTTTTTGCAGTAGTCTTTTTATAGTATAGGTGGAGACAGGTTTAAGGGAGAACAGGGTCGGAGGAGGGGGTGAGAGACGGGGTTTGAGGGGCAGGGTGAAGGGTTAGTGTTGGTGGGTGGATTGGAGAAAGTGGAGGATAATGTAGCTATGCAGTCTATGAAAAATGTGTTGAAGTTAGTGGCTATTTCTAGACTTGAGAGGTTAGGATTGGGGCAGGGGTTGTAATTATTACCAGGGTTGAGTATTGAGGAGATGGATGTCCAGAATTTCTTTGGATTGTTTGAGTGTTTGTATTGCAGATTGCTGTAGTAGTTTTGCGATAGATAACCATGGTCATTTTGATGTATGCCCTCAGTCACTGAGGTGGATGGCTTTTCGCAGGTTTTGGATGAAGTGGAGTAATGCCTGGATTAATGTATTTAGGACTGGGACAAGTTATTGGTTCAGTTTTAGGTAATCCCGATATTTATATAAACTCCACTGACTGGTAATTGTAGTTGGTGTGTTCTGCGAACAAGTGCCTGTTGCAATCCGACATGCCTGTTACTTTAGTTGCATTCTAAGTTATAACAGCAGGATTTAAGGGTTCAGGGCCTGTCTAGTTGACGTTAATTCAGACGTTCTCTTGGGGAATTGCAAACATAAAAAAAAAGTACATACGATGGGGCCAATGTTCTTTTGGAAATACTGTCCCATATATTTTCTGATGCAGCTTGTCCTGGTTTGCCATCAGCTGAAAGGAGAGTATCAGTTATAAACAGCCCAAAGCACAGATTCAGTCAGAATACCACAAATCGAGACAAGCCTGTATAATATTTAGGATTTAAAGTGTGCTATACACGTTATGTGGTGCTATGTGCTACAATCTGTTTAGGGCTATACAGGTTTACTTATTTGAAAGCTGATCTACAAGGAAAACTTGTTAGGTCCATTACAGAGAAGGTGAGTAAATACAATTTGTGTTGCATCGGTGTTATCACCCTGTGTATAAATACCCCAAGCATAACGAGCGGAGTGTGGACATACATGTTTTGGGGATATTTTCTTTTCCTGCTTTTTTACAGTGGAAGGGTTTAGTGTTGATCAGCTGGGAAGAGGAAGAGAGTCTTTCTCACCAGCTATCAGTCGCTGCACATGTAAAGTAATTTGCTTGCAGCAGTTGCAGACACAATGCAATTACATCGTCAACTTAAATGATGCACTAGTGGGGCCTCCTAAATTCTGTTTTCCCTGGTTGATGCACTGTAATACTAAATATATATTATAAAAAAAAAAAAAGTACATTTTATGTAGCGTCTCTGCCTCTAGTCAGTATGCGGTTGGTAGAGCAGCAACTTCACAGGTCGAGGAGCAGTTGAGGGCACCATGCTAACTCATGCTCAGTTGCGGCTAGAGCAGCTCAATGAACTTGGTTAGGTGTGGAGCTTCGTGGTCAGGATCAGGGGCACAGCTGTTTGATTGTTTCAAAGGAAAATAACATTAGTTAGGGGATTATTCAGTTGGTTGGTTGTCGGGGGAATGGACAGCTTTGGTTTATGTGCGGAGCTTGCATCGTGGTCGGGATGAGGGGCACAGCAGTTTGGTGTGGGCTGTTTGGTTGTATCAAAGGAGAATAATATTAGAGGATTATTATGTTTGGTTGTTGTCATGGGAATGGACAGTGTTGGTATGTTAAGCAAATTGTGAGGGAGGAGTCTGTGTTGTACTGCTGACCAACTGCACTGTTAAGTAAATTGTGGGAAGCAGACAGTTTTTTAACTTCTCAAACACCCAGAATCATAGTACCCTTGGGGAGTACTCATACACTTCGTTTGCATTCCTTACTAAAGTTTTATGACTGTGGCATATCTGAGTTTTATAGCAGAAATTCTTAGTAGCACTGACATGCAGATAGCCTGTAATTTAACTAAATGTTGGTTATAGTAATTTTATAGAATGCATATTATACTGCTAGGAATTTGTACTTGAAGTCAGTGCTGCAATGTACAGGAGATGCATACTGTAGAACATCAGTTCATGGGATTGTACAAACAGTAGTAAGCGAGGGGGTGTAAAGAACCCAAAACCTTCATGAACTCCTCTCCTTAACATGCTTACTTTATGAGCACTGATCTTTTTCTATATGCAAAGTGGACTTAATAGACTAACATACATTGAAAATGCTTGTTACGGTATTACAAGCTAGAAGAAGGGGGGAAGGATGTTGCTAGTTATTCAAGAGTTCCAACTTGTGTCTCACAGTCTCATGACTTGTTTAAATTTCTTTCTAAAGTAGAGCTTGTGGTTAAGGGTGGATAGGAATTTGTGGTTAAAGTGGAGAACTACTTCAGCCAGGGGAAGTGTTAGGGTTGCATTGATTTCTTGAATAACTGTACTGATTTGTTCTGGCCCTTATTTTATACTCATTGTTTGCTTTCAATGGCTTGAGGGCACCATGGTGACAGTGGGTGCAGAGCGCATGCACCATTTACCTTGCCCATTCTTGATGCGATAAGATACAAAAAAAAAGAAAAAAAGAGGAAGGAGCCTTTAATTACAGAGAATGCAATCCACCTTAGGTTAGTTATTTTGTTCAGTGGGGTTCGCAGCTCATTTTTCTGGCTTTCACTCTGTGGGATTCTCTAGTGGGGTATTCTACCATTGGAACAGTAACCCCAGTGTGATTTATTTTCCTCAGTGAAGGAGCAATGGTTTTGCAGGCTTTGACAGCTCTTCCCACACATGCGTAGTGTCAGTGAGCGGGTCAACTGAATTTGTATCTGGGATAGCGGACCAATAAACAATTGCAAGGATTGACTTAAAGGCTTTTGATGTTGAGAGTCAGGATTATACCTAAGACAGACAAGTCAATGTATCTATATCAATAAATTTTTGTTAGATCTAATTTAGTGGCTGAAGCAAACTAGAATACAGTAGGGTTACTAGTACTAAAGTGTGGTGGGGTAGGCTGGTCTACTACATGTTTAAATCCTGCTTTTATTGAGATAGGCGATAGTATGGTATGGCAGGCAATCAGTTTTATTCGGCATGTATTAAGACCATAATTTACAAGTTACCATCTTTTGGGCCATTATCCCACATTTTATTTGTGGCATTGTCCAGAATTTTGGGTCTAAGAGGTGAGAGTTAGGGCAGCAGGGTCTGAGGTGGGGTGTTTTGATGACAGATTTTAGAGTGTCCAGATTTTGCCTCATTTTGTTTGGTTTTCATGAAATTGTGATTGGCAAATCAGGGGCAAATCATTACAGATGGAAGTTAGGAAGTAATAGATAACTGAGTTTTGGATGGCATGCTCTTCGGGGGTTTCAGGTTAGTGGGAAGCCTGTTCTATTGGATTCCTAGGTTTGTACAGGCAGGGTCTTAAGGTTGTCTCTATGTTGGTCCTTTGTCCCAATTTTGTTTATCTTGGGGTTGCAACACATGGACAATTCTGCCCTGAGGGTGCAGATGGGATGGAATTTAGTTTATTTATGCCTTATTTAAACTTTGCATTTTCTATGCGGAGTTTTTATTCGGTAAGATAACTTGTAGAGATATTAAAGGGGTTGGGGTCATTGTGATAACATTTGCCACATAGATATGGTCATTTGGTAAAGGCAAGGTGAGTAATTGTTTTTCTTTTGCAGATCGTGGAGGTATGGAATTTGCGTGGGCATCGGTTGATTGGAAGGAAGCAGATTCAAAAGGTGATGGAAGCTGTCTCAATGGAGTCCCATTGGCATGTGTGCAGCATAATGCCATCAGAGATGGGTGTGCACTGAGTGAGCAGTGGTCAGTGTCCTTTTGACATGACTTTGGAAGGTAATGCATTCTTCTTGCATGGATTTTGTTAGTTGGAGATGGACACAATGGGGTTGCAGATGGTGATATGTGTGTGTCAAGGTAATACAGGGCTGGGGCTGGGTTTGGAGAGTTTGGTGGCAGGCAGGCTAGAATCACAACAGTCTTAGGAGCTTAAGAGACTATGAGGGTAATGGTTGGAGTGTTTGTTGCAAGGCTAGCTAAGTCCAATCTCTTACTCCACATACAGTTCTTTCTGTCCATCAAGGGACATGGGGATTCCTGGGGTGAATGTATGGTCTTTCATAACAGTTTGGTAAGGGATAGATAGATAGGGCATGGTTATCATTTGAATTTGATTTTTGGGGAGTTATGCATTAGTGAAGTTGCATGTTGGTTAGTTTAAGAGGTTGTTTGGGTAGATGTTAATTACTTGATAGCTTACCATGGTGGCAGTGGGATAATTTACTAGGGGTAGACCTTGGCAGATGAATAGAGTTGGGTGTAGGCTTATGGAAGATAACATAAGGTAGATGGGAAAGGGTATGGTTTCAGTTAGGGAAAGGCAGGGTGTTTGGAGCACATTGAGGGTTTGACAGGAAGTGGTGGGTATGTTGGGCATACTTTATTGGATTCAAATGGGTTTTATTTTAGACCTACGTTTCTCTTCTTTGCAAGCCAGCTGAGTTCAATCCTTGCTTTCAGGAGGTTGGAACCTTGGGGGATTATAGTTACTCTTCCATTTGTTAAATCATATTCGGGGGAAGGGTCAATGATATGTTTTTGCTTGACAGGAGGCCGGAGTTTGTTCCTAACAGGTGGTAGCTTTGGGGTGACAAACTTGTTCCTTGAGTAGGTAGTATTAATGTCACTAGCAGGTTAAAGTTTTACAGAGTAGCACAAGGATCATTTCACTTGTGGTTTTAGTGAGTTTTGTAGGTAGGCATTTAGGTAGCATGGCAGGCAGGTGGCTGTGGTGGGGTAATTTTAGAAACTGGGTGTGTTGCTTACATGGGAGCTAGAAGGTTTAAGGGAAGTTTGGATGCAGGATATGACAGCCGTAGGTCAGATTTTAATTCCCTAATACAGGTAGAGGTAACATAGGGGAAGAGAACCTTTGAGGGGAAAGGCCAGGGACAAGCAGTGGTTATGGATGGTTAGTAGTTTGAGTGTTCTATTTTGGACTGTTGTTAGGAGGGTTTGAGTGGGGTAGCCTGGGTAGTAGTTTGGACTGTCATTTAGTAATGAGTGAATTGGGGATGTTTATGGCTGGGCACGTAGAGTACTTCATTGCTGAGCATAGGCGAGTTTTCAGGATCTAGGTTAAGGGGTACTGGCTTTTTGCCATTTAGGGTTAGGGCATTAAAGTTTTGGAGTTAGACTATTCCCTACAGTAATCAGGTTAATGCGCAGCCAGAACTGGGTAGTTTGGTGGGCTAAGGTGATATGCTACAGTTGACAGGGTTGTGGCTATAGGTTGTCATTCCGTTTAGGTTGAGCCATGATTAGTGGCTGGAAGGAAGCATTCTAAAAGGAATGTATTCACTTGGAGTGGATGTCCCAGTGGTACAGTGGAGTCATGGGTAATCCTACTTTATTTAGATTTATTAGGGTGTGTTTCAGGGATGGTATGCAGGATTCTAAGGGCTTTACAGTTGATGGGTACTCCGAATGATGTTTGGCTTAACCCTTCCCGTTATGGGAAGTAGTTGGTTGAACAATTTTGGGTAGAAGGGAGGGGGAATTGCCTGATCAAGCTGGTTGGTGGAGAAGAGGGACAGGCTTGCCCTCTTCTGTTCCCCCTCTGGTGTATGGATGTTCATTTCAAGGAGCTGGGGAAATTAAAATGAGCAGCTGGAAGAAGCTTGCTGAATAGATGAGTAAACTGAGGTAAGGATGCTGCTTATTTGGTGGAAGGTAATTCAATGAATGGTGTATGAAGTGAGATGGAACGCTGCTTCATAAGTAATGTAATGAGCAGAGTTATGGACCCTGCTTACTGAGCAGGGCAAGTAGGTACAATGCCCTGATTAGCATTACAAGGATGGCACTTCATAAGTAAAGTAAGCAAGCAGAGGTATGGGCGCTGCTTACTGGGGCAGGGTGAGTAGGTACGCTGCCCTGATTAACATTACAAGGATGTTTATGCTGTGTTTAGAATCAATGATGTTATGTTCAGTTGTAAATAATATAGCCGGTGAACAAAGCAATGTTATGGAAGTTTTAATAAAGGTTGTCAATTGTCATTCAGTGTGATGTGTTTATTGAAGGGGACCGGGACAATTCTTGGCTGGGGTCCCTTCTGTTTGGAGTTTGTATGTTCTCTCTGCATCTGCTTCGGTTTCCTCCCACATTCTAAAGACGTGTATGGAGTGTTTCTCCCTGGGCTGCAACTGAAAATAGGCTCTGTCCTAATTGGACTTTCCCAGTCAACAAATGTTAAATAAATAAAAAAAATATCATAAAAATGATTTGTGTGAGCTGCATATGAAAATTATTAATACCTGAGAAGGCTGATAATTTGTTACTACATCATTATATAACACTTTTATTAGATAGCCCCATGGAAAAGCCCAACTACAGAAGAAGTTTGACATGAAGAAGAGAATAGACGAAATATGTCTGTGAGTGAGGGAGTACATGGCCAGATTCATTAACACCTATACGAAGTGTACACAGTCTGTATTCAAGAACATCCCTACCACAGGTTTGTACATGTGGTCTATACTTCGTGGTAATCTTGGGGAAGGCTACAAGGAAAACAGTAGGAGGAACTAAATTAGGAGGAAACGGTGTGAGTTATGCTTGTGTTGTCTGTTCACTCAGAAGAGTGTACACTTAGTGCACACTTGGTGCATACGTTAACGAACCCCAAGGTATATTTGTAGGTAATCATTAGAAAAACAGCTAGAATTATTAGTGAAATACAAGTAAGAATTGAGGTTAAATTTGGTAAAAATGATGGTGACAAAGAATCCATTTAACCTGAGTTCATGGTCTGCTAAAAGACAGAACGTTTTGGAGATCTATTAACATTCGTGACATTAAAAATAACATTTAAAATATTATTATGGATATGGCAACATATGAAAATTATGCAAATATAATTACTAAGCAGGAAGAGTTTATTTATAATGCAGATTAATGATTGGATTGGAAGATGTGGAGTTGACCTGTGTAATAAAATTGGACAAATTCTAACACGTCAGAAAAATAAGATTTTGGCTATATGTGGATGGGATTAACAGATGACTATGTTTGTGTTATATATGCTGAAGAACTTAGAACTGATATTCTATTATAATTATGAAAATTGAGCAAAAAATGTAAATAGCCTTATGGGTGAAATTTGATGGAAAAGCAGCAAGGTTCTTGTAGGATACTTTGATAAGTATAATTTCATTTGTTACATCTAGATGATATACTATCAACTACTAGACAGAAGTCCCATCTGAAGGATGGCACCCTCATGCCTTATGCTACAGTTGAAGTAAGTACTGAAAAATGAATCCAGCCACCTGATCAGAGAATAGACTCCACTGCCTATGACCTTCCAGTATTAATGTCAACTGTACTATTTTTTTGAGCCACTTATACTGATCATTTCATAAATTCCTTATTGTTTCTCAATAAAACAAGTACTTGGAGGAAGAACAGCATGGTAATTGCCATTCATGTACACACACACACATACACACACACACACACACACACACACACACACACACACACACACACACACACACACACACACACTTGCACACATACAAATAAGGGATTACAATGAACTAGTACAAGGCTGCAGTCCACTGTACTTTCATATATCAAATGCATATTTAAAAGAACTAAAAAGCAAAATAGATGGCAAATAACTAAAAAGCAGCATAGATGGTTACAGTCCCTAACCCAGGCCTACAATGGATTCTGGTCTGCTAGTTTTCCAAATGGCAAATATATACATAGAGGCAGTGCAGAACAGTTACAATGCACTACATTTTACTTACTTCAGGGGAGAAGGGAACAGCAAATGTTTTCTGTCTACCTCTGTTCCCTTGGCACATCTGAACATGAAGGCCTGTGTAGATTTCATCATGTAATCCATTCCATGGGCCTGCAAACTTCTCTTTGAAGAAATACTTTTGTAAATTCAAGGAGACGTTAGCTCAATGCCATGTTGCATCCTCTGCCTATATCTGTTCTGTTTAAGATCACCTCTATAAATCCCCCTAATATAAATTACTATACACAAATCATGTCACTTCTATGTCTTTGGGTACTAGAGGTAAGAGTTATGAATCATTTTTAGTTTCTGGTCTTATCATTTCCACTTTATCCCATGCACCCTTCCATTGGCCTTCCTTCTGTCAAACCGATGTCCTTTTCCTCATACGGATTTCAGAGCTGAAACTGTACTCAGATGACAGCTGACTGGGGCTAGGAAGAGTATGAGCATTGCTCTCTGCTTCTGGATTCTACTCCTTGAAGATAAATTCTGGCACGTTGCCATTACACTCTCAGTTCAGCTCAAATGTAGTCAACAGATCGAGAACCTTTTGTCACTTTCCTGCAATGAGTTCTACTTTCCCCATGTGATACATCAAAGCAGGTTTTCTGTGGCCTAACTACAATATGCAATGATCACACTGTACCTCATGTGTTAGTGTTTTGTGTACTTTGTTAACCTTTCCAAAACATTCTTTTGACTTTTTCACAACCCATTTTTGCTATATTTTTAATCAATGAAGAGATTACAGGATATCTGCCCATCCATACTCCACATTTATTGTAACAGTTTCCATACAAGGAGACAAACTCAGAAACGTGACAATTATTCCACCCAGGACTGGGCCTATGGTACTGGTCTTATCATCTTCCGTTGTCTTGGCACATTTTAATTTACTACATTCTACCCTTCACCGATGCAGGAATTCAGTTTGTCAGTCGTAATCCTTCTTCAATCCATCTAGTTTTTCTGTCACCAGCATATGCGGAACCAAGTCAATGATAGTGTTGAAGTCCGAGTGGAGTACATGAACCTGTATTCTCCCATTAATTTCTTGTGTAATACTGTGAAAAAAATGGACCATATTTGTCTGACAGTTCTTTCTGGCCATGATATAATGGATGTCTGCTGTGAAAGAGATTGCTTCCCTTTCAAAAGTATGCATCTTGTTCTTAGAATTTTCTCCATGACTTTCCATGCTGCTGTTAGCAATCTAATAGGCCTATAATTCCCAGACTGATTGCTATTCCTCTCATGTAGGAGGCTATGAGATATGTTGTCCTCCAGTCCTCAGGCCCTTTTGTAATGACCATTAATGTGCTGAATATATCTATCTGTGGATCTGTCAATATATTCAACAGATACCTGAGGAATGTTGAAGGTAACCCATCTGGTCCTTGTAAATTATACTGACTAAATGCAGCACCCCCCCCCCCACCCTTCACCTTGGTCACAGTCTACAGTTCTGCCATCTATTTTCTTCCTTCCTCCCTTAGTTAGTATTACTTTCCTTGTGGTTACCTTTATGAAAATTAAAAGATACTCACTCATTTTCTAGCAGATTCTGAGTTCAGAGCAGAGATTAAGCAAGACTTGGTAAAGTACTTGAGCAACATGGAGTTTACATGACTGGAGTAGGTCTACACCAGAAAGCAAAGAATTTTGGATGGTTCTAAACAGTAGCAGGGGCATATAAGGTGAGGTAAAGGCACCATTAGCTAAGAGTGAATATGCCAGCTCCCTACTGAAATGTCAGCACTTGAAATGCTGAATGCCAATAAGCCAAAAAAAAAAAAAAAAAAAAAAAACAAACAAAAAAAAAAAAAAACAAAAGACTGAAAACACAGGAGAACAGATAATCTTGAAAATTGTAATTCTCCAGTAAACTTCTTTTTGCAGGGAGAAACCCCCCTGCACCCACACATCCACGAACTTATATATACCAACTCCAAGATCACATTACCTTGCAGAAAAGGGAATATTCAGATAAATGGCATCTTGAACTTAATATATGTAAGTCTGTCCTTTCACACATTCAGCCTCCGCATTTCAGAACTTGCTTTAATGGGTCCTGACATTTCAAATGATTACCTAATATGCCACTAGAGCAGATGGGAATTAAGACCAGAAGGATAAATAAGTTGTTGTGGGATTTAAGGTAACTCATTTATCGTGACCTGAGAGAGAAGGGCAAAGATTAGTCAAAGGCTTTAGGCATATGAAGTTATGATGCATCACTCAAGTAATATATATTTTAATGACTGGACAAAGGTAACAAATCTTCAAATGGTAAACACTTTTTTCACATGCTGTTTTTTTTTTACCTTGACAAGCACAATGCTTATACAGTCATTTAGCAAATATGGATTTATGAGAGTTAAAAACATGTCTGTGCTTTAGACAGAATAACATGACAATTAGAATGTTCTGCTTCACACTCTCTCCCAAACAAATGTTCGTATATTTAGCTGCGATCTTCCAATACATTTTCTTCACTAGCCTCTTCTTCATTATGGTTTTATACAGTTGTACTCAGTGGCAATGTTTCTACTCTATTTTCAATAAGCACATTTTGTAATTTGATAACTTTTCTGGATTTCAGAAACTGCATAATTATTATCTTGAACATGAATAAAATGGTACGTAAAAGGAAAATAATTATAACTATTAGCTTAAAAATGAAAATACTCCTCACAGCCAGAGAACAAGTTAGTTAATAATTCCTTTTAAGAGCTATAGCCTCTTTTGCATAAGACAGCTCCTTGACCATTTGTATAATTTCTAGGTGACTATGAATAAATGAGGAGCACTCTTTGTTTGAAGAGTTGCATGTACTAACTTTAGAAGCAAGAGTGAAGTGTCAATAGATTCTATAGCACTCCACTGTGCATGGCAGCCATTTCAGTTGTAATCAGATTTAAAAGTAGCATTTCATAATATTTCTAATAATTTAGACAGTTTTTTCAACTCCCAAACTGACTTCACCGTCCCTTAAGTAGACATGCTTATTGCTCTTGAAATAACACCATCACCCTGGTCCATGTGTGCTAAATCTTTAAATGCAGACTTTTCTATGGTGTGATGGTAAACCTGAGAAGCATCTGTTTTTTCCAACTGGATTTTTAATGTCCTTTGACTCCCTTTTTTGGTGAACATTGAAAATTTTTCCACTAGATAAAGTGTCCGTATTTTGAACAACTGGGATTACAAGGCCTACAGAATAACATCCCCACCACTCTATTTGTAACTATGGATAAGTTTGATCTCCACAGATATAATAAAACTCATGTAAAAATGTTGCCATCCCCATTACTCCAGCCTCATCATATATTTTTCAACCAATACTGCAGTTTGTCCATCCGACATAAAGATTCTTAATAATAATTGAAGTGAAGCCAGTTTTAGGATTGTGCAAAGAATTATGTTTAGCTTTAAAATTTTTGGTTAAAAAGACTGTACGAAATGTTGCTTCAGTTTCTGCCCCAATTGTTGGTATCAGAAACAATGGAGTTGGTATATATGCACATACCCAACAGTTACTGAGGTTCATTGTTTTTGCATAGGTATACAATGCAGCAGAGAGAGAGAGTGCTAAACTTAGAATGCCAGTCTTGTGTTCACAACTCAGTGTTAACCAAACATCTGTCTCTGATTTTAATTATTTATTGCTCATGAAAAAAATTGTTCAGTACTTACAGTTTCAATGGCTCCAGATGAAAGATGAAATTTCAGCAAAATGATAATCAATACAAAAATAAAAAGCCCGATAAGAAGTCCATACAAATATCGAGCAGGCAGAGGCTGGAAGGTGTTTTCAAAAAATTTCATGCATGGATGATAAACTTTTTTGTAGTCCATATGACATTGAGTCCCAAAAATATTCCATTCTGGATTCCAAAGTGGTTGTGTTTTCACAAGCAATGCTTGGTCACTTGAATCACTACCCAGATCTTGGCCTGATTTCTACTCATTGTCCATTGTAGATGATGCTGCTAGATCATTAATCTTCACTTCCAATCCCACTGTTGATGATAATGCTGTTGATGTTACAAAGAATCACTAAGCCTTACTTCTGACCATGAAGATATTACTGTCTCAGTAGGCCTCTCTTCAGATACACTGATTTCCCTGTTTTTTTTCTTCTGATTTATGATGCAATGAGCTCATCATCAGTAAACGGAGTAATGTCAATGGAATCTTGCCTATATGCATCTCTAGGGAGGGCTTTCTTGATGTGTGACACAGCCATTCAAGTGGGTAATTCTTCGCATCTGATGTTGATAGGGGTTGCAAGCAAAACCAGGAATGATCCTTTCCATCTTCATTGAAGTGCATGCTTTCTGGAGAATGTCCAGATGAAAACAGTGTCCACTGGCAATATGTCATGGTGGTAGGTTGAATATGGATGTTGCTAAGCTTTTATGACCTCTGAATAGTGAAGAGACACTTGCAATAAAGAAAAAAATTATTCATCAACATTTTATAACTCAACTTTTTGAGCAATGGTTTGTTAGCCATTGTTATAGGTCTAACCATGAGAATTTCATGATGCGAATATTTTGTTGTTCTACTCATTGCACTAAATACATTAAATAATACTTGAGGCAATGCCTCTGGTCATTTAAGGCCAGTTTCTTCACACACTTTGACAAGTCTAGTCTTGATAATTTGATTAACTATTTCAACACTTTCTGAAGCTTGGGACCTGTGCAGGCAATGATATTGCATGTTGATGTTTAAGACTTTACAGATTTGTTGTACAAACTGACTTGTAAGATGAGTCCCTCTTTCTGACTGAATGCAACAAGGAACACCAAATGTGGGAAACACTTCTAATAGTAACTTTTTGGCAACAGTAGTTGCATCATTTTTAGCACAAGGGTATGCTACAGGGGGCACAGAAAACACAGAAAACACATCAACAATCACCAAATCATGCTTAAATTATTATGAATGGGGAAGGTCAGTGAAATACAAAAGATCTCATGGGTTTTTCAAAGACTGTGTAGAGACATGACCACTTTTCGACACATTATATTCTAAACATGTAATGCATTTGTTAACAAAATGTTGAATGACTTGCAAAATGTAAGGAGCATACCAATCAGTCAACATTTGTCTTACTAATCCATTTTTCCAAATTAAAGAACAACTGATAAGCACAAATCAAATGAGTTAGAAAGGAGTGTGGAGCTACCTGCCTCCAGTCCCTATGGTGCTACAATGAATCTAGAGAGTAGCTGCAGTCATCACAGATCCACCTTAGTCTTTTGGAGTTATCAGCCTGATCCTGAAAAGGCAATTCATGTAAAGAAACAGGTATGTTAGTTTCCTGCAATGGCTGCAAAAGTGAAGCCTAAAAACGATAAGCCAACACAACTTGTCTAGCCACCATATCTGCAAAGCTGTTTCACTTTGAAATATATGAATCATCAGCCTTATGTGCAGTACAAGTTACCACAGCTATTGCCTTTAGCTGAAAAATAGTTCAAGAACAAAAGCATAGTTTTTAATATTAGTTACAGCTGATGTCAGGTATCCTGTTTCTCACCAAAGTGTTTTAAAATCATGAACCGTCCAATAAGCATAATGTGAGTCTTTGAAAATGTTTATGGCTTTATCCTTTGCTAACTTACATGCTTCAGCAATGGCTACAATTTCAGCTTCTTGAGCAGGCACATTTCCATTTAATTGTCCAGTTAACCATGCTTGATTCTTCGTACACACAGAATATGCTGCTACTAATGTGTCATCTTCCCTTCGAATAGAGGATCCATAGACAAATCGAAGTCATTCAGAATTTGGTAACGGGACATCTTTTAAATGAGATCTAGAAGGAATCACGCGGTTAACTACAAAAACACAATCATGTGGTTCTCCTTCATAGAATGTAAGAATTAAAGAAGCTGGGTTAACAGGTGGACATTTAATAGTCTGCAGAGAAGGGTCATTAAGCAAAGATTATTCATATATAGAAAATTGTGTAGCAGATAAGTATTGTGGTTTTGTTCTTAATAGTAATGTTTCTACAGAATATGGAACTACCACAAAAGTCTCATGCCTGCAAGTTAGTACAGCCACCTTTTCCAGTATGCAAGCCACCACAACCACCACCCAAAACAGTGGAGCTGCTACTACAGCATCAAGATTGGCATCTGGTTGGTTTCCTCAACTGCAATTTTACTTTACTAACCTTAAATCTTAATTGTGCTAGTTTTATTAATAGAAGAATAGTCAGGATAATTCAATAAAGCCTACACATTTTTTTTTCCATTTGCACATCGTGCAGCAATGCATACATGGGCTTGAACAGTTTTAGATTTTGTAGACCCCATGTAGTGGTTCGCAAGCACACACAAATGGGAAAACTTTGGTGCAATGCAAATTATGGCTTAAGTAGGTGATTTCATGCAAATTAGCCAGGTAGAGTGATCCAGCAAGATGGAATGCATCTGTGTAGACTCCATGTCACTAGTGTAAGCAGAAATTTTATGTGTTCAGGAATCTACAGTGAAAGAAGGGGATGAAAAAGTCCACAAATATGGACATAATTCCCATAAAAAGTTAAGATCACATATATAAATGTGCAAAACATAAATTATGGATGTCTGAAAACAGCAGGGATTATGTGAAATTAATATTTTGTTTTTTAATCATTTCCACGTTTGCACTATGCGCCACATTGAGCAAACATGCTTAACATATAAATAAAAAAATTGTAAAATAACATTTATAATGTACTTCAGGCAAATGTACTGTAAGACCTTGAGTCAGGTTGGTACAATTGTGCATTTGTGCTGTTAACCAGCTTATACAGCTATGAATCATGTAGTTTCCACACTATCAGCATGAATATTGTACAAATGGGGGGTAAATGCCCTGGATTTGTTGAATCGCTAATGGGAGCAACTGTATCTACATATCCATATCGTGTAGGTTCCTACATGGTGTTTATATTCCTACTGGATATGGATGACATCGGGGGGTAGGCTTGCCACCCTTCCGTTTTTTTTCCGGACTATCGGGAAATCAAACTGATTCTCCGGTAGTCCAGAAAACACTGTACAAACTCCAGTATTCTGTTTCAAAAGGGACACAGACTATCGGAGTTTGTAAATCGGCTGATTTACTATGCTTTTTTTTACAGAAAAACATAGTAAATCAGCTGAAAGCAGGCAGCAGGAACGAAAAAAGAGGGCGTTCCCACCGAGTGATGTCATCATGATGTCAGAAAATGGGTGGGGTGTGGGTGGGAGATGGGGTAGGGTGGGTGGGGTTACTGGTGACATGAGGGGCGTGGCTTTACTCCAGTTTTAGCCAGGAAGGAAGGTGGCAACCCTATCGGGGGGGTGTCATGTTACTTTTAGGATTTTTTTGTGCTCAGTGCACGTGTTTGTGCAG
>NC_056740.1:105483357-105625857 GCF_019279795.1 Protopterus annectens | reverse complement strand
CACCGGTCACTCATGCTGGTAATGACTAGGTCTAGGATATTGTTGTTCCTGGTGGGGGTGTGGGTAAGCTGATCCAAGACATTGGAATTTAAGAATTCCAGAAAGTCCTGAGTGAAGGAGTTGGTACATGAGTAGTTTTCCCAGTTAATGGTGGGGTAGTTGAAATCACCCAATATTAGGGTATTTGGTTGAACCCTAATATTTTCCAGTATATCAAGAAAAGAGGAGTGGGAGTGCTGGGGCATGGTGGGGGATCTGTAGCAAGCTACAATTTGGATTGCAGTTTTGCCCAGAGTTAGTTGCACTTGGATAACCTTGGATGCATTATGCTGAGCAACTAGCCTTGAGGTGTGGATATCCTTAATGTATATGGATACACCTCTGCCTTTGGTGTTCCGTTCCAGGTTAAATGGCAGAAAAGTGTGGTATGAGTTATAGCCTGGTAAACCAGGGGTGCTCTGTGGAGCCTTGAACCAGGTCTCAGTCACTGCACAGATATCGATGTTCTCCATTTTAAGGAGTGCCTCGAGTGAGTGCATTTTGAGATTTAGACTTCTAGCATTGAGTAGCATTACCCTCAGTTTTTGCTTGCCTGTTCCTGTTATGGTGGTGAATTTGTCATTTGAACCTTGCCTAAAAAAGGCACTATAGGGGCAGCAAGAGCCTTTGCCAGTATCCGGAATCCCAGGGGTGACAGGTGCAGGCCATCTCTGGTAAAGTATCGTGGTGTGTCGACCATGTTGTCCCAGGCAGACAGATACTGGATCCCCTTAGAATGACACCAGAAGCTTAGCCAATTGTTGAAGTTAATCATTTTGGTCTTGTACTGCAGTATCACTCTGGGCGATGGCAGGATGCTACACAGGGCTAGGGTCATACCTGCCTGGGCTACAAGATCAGAGAGGTCTTCCATGTCTCTTTTCATGTAGTCCAGGGAGGTACATCTCAGGTCATTCATACCAACATGGACTATCACAGAGTCATATTTGTAGTTGTTGTGAAGTGACCTGAGTGTGTCAAGTTGTGTGGCGGATCCTGGCACCAGACAGGCAGCTGACAGTAACCTTTGCCTTGTTAGCTTGGTGAGTGGGACATCAGTGTGCCTGACTATAGAGTCACTTATGACTAGTGTGTTGGGTATGTTGTTTTGCCTTATGGGCTGTGGTTGAGTGGCACACTGAGTCTGTGGGCTATATGTCATTTGGGTTGTGTTGGTGGGGGGAGATTGCTTCCGTTTCTGCTTTGGAGGTCTCTGTTGCTTGAGCAGATTATTATTATTGAGAGCCTCCGCAAATGTTTTTGTGTTTCTATGTGTGGATTTTGCTGGTGTAGGTTTAGAGGGACTATGTGATGAGTGTGGTGTGGTGCAAGTGTTTACCTTCTCCTCTTGACTGTCAAGTTCAGTCTTGGTTGGAGAGAGCTTTACCTCCAGTTTTGTTGGATAAGTGCAGCTCTCATAGGTTGTAGTGTTGGGTCGTAGGAGAAGAGGGTTGTCTGTGTACATAAGGCAATTGCTACTTTGCCCCAAGATGCCCAGATTCATCAAATAGACAGGAGAGAACACTGGGAGCTGACCCTTGGACATGCCTGAATAAAAAACTATTTTTCTCTAGACAAGTGAGGAAAGTGAGTTTAAGAGCTGTTTTTCTCTAAGCAAGTGAGGAAAGTAAGTATAAAAACTGTTTTTCTTTAGGTAATGAGGAAGGTTGAGTGTTGCAGTAATTTCTAGTTCATTTAGTGCTTGCAACAATTTCTGAACAAGTGCTACTTCATATAAAAGAAATCCCACTTACTCAACTTTCATAACATCGAGCCGAGAAAAACACTGAAAATCCAAAACACTGACCACTCAGAACACTGACGTTTAACTAAGGGTAAGTAACCCACTGACCAACCAGACAAACTGAAACAGAAAAACACAGAAAACACACCCATGTGAGGGGCTTAACCACCAACACCCCCCCCCCCCCCCTTACTGAATATACTACTACAAGATTGCAGTACCATGGAGGTCATTAGCATAGGTCAACATGCTGGCCAGGTAGTTACTTATCTTTAGTTATATGTCAGTGTTTTGAGTGGTCAATATTTTGGACATTTGGTGTTCTTGGCTCGATGTTATGAAAGTTGGGTAAGTGGGATTTCGTTTATATGAAGGGGACCCATGTATATGTGTGTGTGTGTGTGTGTGTGTGTGTGTGTGTGTGTGTGTGTGTGTGTGTGTGTGTGTGTGTGTGTGTGTCTGTGTGTGTGTGTGTGTGTGTGTGTGTGTGTGTGTGTGTGTGTGTGTGTGTGTGTGTGTGTGTCGGTATTGCTCTCCATATCCAGGTCATGGAGAGTAAAGCTGCACTATGACACATATACTGTTGGACAAAAGTAAGAGCTCAACACTAGATACTGCATTTGCAGAAATGTGGAAGTGTATAGAATAATGTGTTGCATTTGGAGGACTATTGGGACATCTGAAGTTCATATTTTTGTCAGTCTTCTCTCACGTCATGTGTAAATGATCCCACATTTAACAGCAAATCATACTTTAGTGTGAAACACTCATAAATATGAGTCAAACCTGTGTATTTGCTACAAAAAACTGGAGAGTGGTGAGTCATACCACATCTCCCTAAGAGAGCACTTGGAAACCTTGAAAATGTATGGCACAGTATATGAATATGTACATATATTGTGAAGCCATATGTTTGTATCTACGGCATCAACAACACCCACATTCACTGCAACCCCCCCATGTCTGCTGGATTTCACCACACATACAACAACTGAACAAGTTGTGCAATGTATTATGCTGTGTGCTCACACATTGACAGGGCTAACTGATTTTTGCTATAGGCTTGCCCATCCAAATGCAAACAGACACATATGCCCAAAATGGATACTGTTGTCAAATAGCTAGGCTAAAGAACGGTTTTCTGACTGCTGGGCTAATAGCTGCAGATGACAGTAAGAAGCAATGTGACTCTGCAGGCCTTCCAAGTTGTTCAACACAGGGCTTGTTTATGTCCTCTAGGATTAATTCACCTTCGGTCATTTACAAAGCACAGTTGAGTCGTCGCATGTGCATTAAGATTTGATAGGTAGGAGTGCTTAATCTTACTCTAGCCTACGTGTGTGTGTGTGTGTGTGTGTGTGTGTGTGTGTGTGTGTGTGTGTGTGTGTGTGTGTGTGTGTGTGTGTGTGTGTGTGTGTGTGTGTGTGTGTGTGTGTGTGTGTGTGTGTGTGTGTGTGTGTGTGTGTGTGTGTGTGTGTGTGTGTGTGTGTGTGTGTGTGTGTGTGAGTGTGTGTGCATATTTTCCCAAAGAGCAAGTTTGAATTCCAAACTGGCTCTGGTTTGCACTTTTTGGCCCTTACAATTGATGCAGGCCTCCAAACTCTTGTCTTTCACAAGGACTGCTGATGTCATCTACCATAAGATTACCTAAAGCCTTGTTAATGTCAAACTTGAGCCATGGCATGTGTATTAAATACCATGGTATCTGTAAAACTAGATAGGTAGGGATTCTAATCTCACTCCAGCCCAGTTGGTGTGCATGTGTGTATGTCCATATCCCTACAGAAAAATGATGTGTCATTCACCATAAGATTACCTAAAGCCAAGTTCATGTCAGACTTGAGCAGTGGTGCATGCAATACGTTGTGTATTCTGTAGTCTCTAAATTTAGATAAGGAGGATTCTATTCTCACTACAGCCAACTTGGTGTGTGTGTGTGTGTGTGTGTGTGTGTGTGCGTGTTTGCGTGTGTGCGTGTGTGTGTGTGTGTGTGTGTGTGTGTGTGTGTGTGTGTGTGTGTGCGCGTGTGTGCGTGTGTGTGTGTGTGTGTGTGTGTGTGTGTGTGTGTGTGTGTGTGTGTGTGTGTGTGTGTGTGTGTGTGTGTGTGCAGTGTTATGCAAACACAGATAGGTAGTGATACTACTGTCACTGCAGCCAACTTGGTGTATGTGGATGGTAATTAGAGCATTTTACATCAGCCTATGGGAATCATAGGTAGTTACTAGGCTAATGGCCCTAGGGCCCATACAATCCTACCCACGTTCTTATCCTATTTTCCATTGTCAGTAGCTATTGCCCCTGTCCAGGAGGGTTACAGGTGGAACCCCTGGGGTGAATTTATGGTCACTCATCCAATCAGTCTGATTGCGTTTGAAGAGGGCCAATGAGGTTTTCTGTTTGACATGAAGTGGGAGTCTGTTCCAAAGGTGTGGTAACCTCTGGGAGACAAATCTGTCACTCAAGCAGGTTTTATTAATGTCATATACCAGGTTAAGGTCTTTAGAGCAAGTAACTTGTGCACCCTTTGACTTATGGATATGCAGCATTTCCAATAAACCAGGGTCAGAGATTGTCTTGTATGCAAGTCAGAGATCACCTCTGAGTAGTCTGTATGAAACAGAAGTGACAATGATCTTATACAATTCACATAGGACAGATGCTGAAGACCTTAAATTTTCCTTAGGAGTAACCTTAGTGGTCTCTCCAATTGCTGCAGGTTGCTGGAAAGGTACATACTAAAAGAAACGTTGTACTCAATTATTGGCCTGATTAGAGAACAGTACAGGGAGGTTATAACTTCTTTTTTTCAAGAAGCATTGCCCTTCGCTATGACACAAGCAAGATAGAATGCCCTTCTTACCACTGTGGAGACATGGTGGTCAAAGGTAAGGTAGCTATCAACCTGTGTGCCCTGGTTTTTCATCACTGAGTGCATACATAAGCTGTTGCTACTGATGTGGTAGCAGGAAGGAGCATCACTTTTACCGAAAGGAATGGTAATACATTTCTTTGTATTGAGTTTAAGGTCATGAGTTTGGCATCAATCATTTGTTTGTGTAAGACCGTCTTGTAGGATGTTGACATCATTTGGAGATTCTATGACCACTCCCAGTTTGCAGTCATCGGCAAACTTTGTCAGCTACAGACCTTTAGTTTTTGCTTGTACTTCAGAGAAATAGATTTCAAACAGTACAGGTTCCAGGACTGAACCCTGTGGAACCATTGGTTCTAGGTCTGCTGTTGGAGGTGGATTCTCCTATTTTGACTATATGAGTTCTATCAGTGAGTCAGTTAGCAACCCATTGAATGATATAATGGTTGATGCCTAGGTGGGTGAGTTTGTCAATGATGCCTGAGTGTGGGATAGTGTCAAATTCCTTGTTTAAGTCCAGGTAGGTTGTATGTATAAATTTCCCCTCATCCACAGCCTTTGTGACTGTCTCAAAAAAGTCCACCAGGTTTGACAGGCATGATCTCTCTTTGACAAAACCAAACTGAGTAGGGTCAAGTGTTTGGAGATTACCTATGTCTTTGTTGATAAGGTTCATGATGACTTGCTCCATGGCCTTGCAGAAAAGGCCAGCTGGGCTAATATGTCTATAGTTTCTGGGGTCAGTAGATGCACCACTTTTGTGCAAGGGAATAACAATGGCTGTTTCCCATTCAACTGGTATGAAGCAGGTGATTAGAATATGACTGAAAAGAGTACCCAATGGTGTAACTAATTCATGTTGGAGCCCATGTAAGAGACAGCCTGGGATGTTATCAGTCCCATAGATGCTGTATTTTTGGTCTTAGAGAGGGTGTTTATGACCTGGGAATCCTATACAACAACAAACATACACGCACAGAGATTCATTACTTTTGTAAACACAAACTTCTTGGCTCAGATAAGCAATACACCAAACAGGGGTGAAACCATACTGGATCTGCTCCTCACCAATATTGATGAGTCATGCACAACCCTGTAATGTAATGTCTTCCCTGGTAAGGTCTGAACACAAATTGGTCTCCTTTAAAGTAAAAATGAAACATGGACCCCCAGCTAGATATGGAATAGTCAGGGACTATTCTAAGGCTAACCTCCAGCTAACAGGTGTTAAACTAGTCAAATTTCAAGCTCCTATAAACACTAAGAGCACTATGGGCTATGCAGGCATGCTCACAGAAACCCTGTACAGGCATGCTAATAGCTGCATAGAGGCAGCCATACCCACCAGGGAGAAGTACAGAATTAATTGAAAATCAAACCACCCTGGTGGAATCACAGAATCAGTACAGGCTGTATAACAGAAGGAAGAAACTCATAGAAAAACTTAGGAAGTCCAGCACACAGCAGGATAAAGTGCAGCACATGGTAGGATAAAAGCAATCTCATCAAAGTAAACAAAACAAATCAGAGGATAAATAAAGTCTACCAAAGCCAGATTTTAGGTAGGTTCGGGCTCCCAGTCCAAGGACAACCACAAAGCATACTTTAGGTATGTCTGCAACCTCAAAGGCAAGACACAATATTGTGCGCATCTCGTGGTACATGGAACCATCTATAATGAGGCAGAAAAAAGGGGGAAGAATCGAAGTATGGCATGGATTGACTATAAAAAAGCTTTTGAAAGTATCCCACACTCATGGATAAAAGAGTGCTTAAAAATGGTTAAGATACACCGTACACTGATCGACTACATTACAGCGACCATGAAACTTTGCAATTAAGCCATGATAATGGACACATTGTTATTCCAGGGATAAAAATTCAAAGGGAGATATTCCAAGGTGACTGTCTGTAACAGCTGTTATTCTATATTATCCTTAACCCACTAAGCTGCCTACTTAACAACTTAGGTCATGGCTATAATTTGGTTCCTATAAAACAACAAAGTGTAAAGACTTCTCATCTTCTCTGTCAATTATTTAAAAATGATGAGGAATTGAAAGCACAACTGCAAGTTGTCAAAACTTTTTCAGATGACACAAGAATGTCAATAGGTCTTGATAAATGTGCAAAAACAACATTTAAAGCAGGAAAACTGCAAGACCAAGAAAACATCAGTTTGGGACAAGAATGTGATATAAAAGAACTTGAGCAGGAGGGAGTGTATAAATATTTGGGAATTGATGAAGGATCATCAATAAAACATGAACAAATGCGAACAAAGCTTAGTAAGGAATACTTTAAAAGACTTAAATTAATTCTGAAAACAGTGCTGATATCTAGGAACAAAATTCAAGCTATAAATCTGGTCTTCCTGTCCTAGCTAACAGTTATGGAGTGATTGACTGGCCCCAAAATGTGTTGGATAAATTAAACAGGAAAACAAGAAGGATGCTTCATGCTCAACAAATGATTTATAAAAATCAGTGCATACCAAGATTATATATTCCCCATTCAGAAGGAAGGATGGGCCTCCTTGAAATTGATTACATGTATAGATCTGCAATCGTGGGACTGCACACATATCTGCTGACCTCACAAGACCTAAATGTAGTGAATGTTTTGAAACATGAGGAGGATAAATCTAAAATTACTTCTCTGCTTAGTCAAACAGAAGTATATCAGCGTCAAGCCAGAATGGAAATCAAACCAGAAGTAGATAAAAATCAGTTAGCAACTGAATCTGCCAAAAAACAAAAGAAAGAAAGAATATAAGGTGAAGGACCAGATGAGATGGCAAGAAATGTGGAAAATGCATAAATATATTTGCAAGTATAGGAAACTTCTGGAAGAAGCTCACGTTGATAAGGAACGAATGCAGGAATGGTTAAGGAGAGATGGACTCAAATCAAGAGATGAAAGGTTAATACTGACAGCATAATAATGTGGCAAGACTGTTGCACTGGGGATCTTGCAAATATTATGGTATTAAAGTGGCTGGAAAACACTGGAAGCATGAGCCACAAAGCATCATAGAAAATTATGAAGTCTACATCACATGGGATCACCCATTATCAACAGTTCAAAAGACAGATGCTAGAAAAACAGATACAGTGGTCCGTGAAAAGAAGATAAAAGTAGCATTGATTATTGAAATTGTCATACCCAGTGACTACAGTGTCTTGCATACAGAGAAACACACAGTCATAAAATATCAGGATTTGCAGGCAGAAACGAGAGCAATGTGGAAGAAAGATACCCAGCCAGTTCAATAGTAGTAGGAGCAATGGGTCTTATAAAATAGAATCTACAATCATATTTAGATATGTTACCAGTACAGGTAACTCCACACGAATTGCAGAAGGAGTCATTACTAGGCACATTGTGGGTGCTGCGAAAAGCACTTTTGGCTGACATCAAAGATTGAAACAATGGTAATTTCATGAAATTTTATTGTACTTTGACTTAGGAATGGGGTCCATTCTCATCATGGTATTAGGAACCCAAATGACTTGGGGAAATTAAAAAAGGCAGAAGATATACCAAACCTCCTGGCTGATAAATAGAGCCCCAACTTTACCCCTCTCTCATCCTCAAACTTTCCTCAGGAAATACCATCAAATATAAGTAACCCTACTATCACTAGCATTAAGCTCCATCTAAGAACAAGTACACTGCATCAATTTATCCAGACAATATCCCAACTTGCCTTCTAAATAGCATGAAACATGACCTTTCAGACCCTCTGGAATTACTATTTCACTGTAGCCACCAAACAGGCTTTGTGCCTTATGAATGGAGAATAGCAGCAATCATCCCTCTGCACAAAGGTGGACTATCTACAAACCCTGGAGACTACAGACCCAGATGTCTCACTAGTATGATTGTAAAGACATGAAAAGAGTTATCATGGAAATGATCACTAGAGATGTAGTACACTCCAGACACTGGATCAAACCCAGTTTAGTTTCGTCAAGGGCAGATTGTGCCTACCCAGTCTGGTGGACCTATTTGAGAAGGTAACCAAAACACTGGATGTGGGAAAAATGGTTCACACTGCCTACCATGGCCTGACAAGGCATGTGGCACTATAGCTTCATCAGGCATTGCTGACAAATGCAAGAGGTTAGGTACAAACTAGTAAATAATAAATAAAATAATAAATAAATAAATGCCAGCTGGTGGATAGGCAAGTGCCTCACAGACAGTACGCAGGAAGTCAGCTTAGGCGAGTCCACCTCTATAAAGAGGCCAGTCACAAATGGACTCCCTCACAAATCATTCCTTGGGGTGGTCCTTTTAGGCATTTATTTGTCTGAAGTCAATGCCACTGTCAGTGGTCTGTAGCTGACTAGCTTTGCAGTCGATTACAAATTAGGAGTTGTCATTCAATCCCATACTGACACAAATGTTCTCCAGGAGGGGCTGACACAGACATTCAACTGGTGTCATTGCCATGGAGTCAGACTAAATTTATTTATTATTTTATTTATTTATTTATTTACCGTGAAATTCCAACTGGACACAGGTCCTTTTTCAGCGGACACCTGGGGATAAAAGCTCCACAGAATAATAAATGAGCAGCAGAGTACATGAAAACAATTGAATATACATACAATAGCAAATAATACATACTGCAGCAAACATTAGCTATACATACAATATGAAACATAGTAATGAACAGATATACCAATATCTAGCTAGAGGCTAGGAATAAAGGTAGGATGTATATACAGATAGTACTAAGCTCAAACAGATACTGTTCTAAACTCATATACCTAAATCTTATATACAAATATTGCACTAAACTCAAACAGATATAAAACAGATGTGCCACATGAAGGTGGAATAAGCTAGAAGGGCTAATGGGATGGAAGGGTAAGAGAGGAGACTGAGTAGTATACTTGGTAGTGAGAGGAAGATGTAAGTCAGTTGGATATGTATTTGGAGTTGAGATGAAGTGAGGGAGTTAATCATGTTATAACAGGTCTGAGAGATTGAATGAGGAGTAAAGGGGAGGAAAAATGGTGAGCCAGAGCCTGCAGAGAAGGAATGCAATGATCAGATGGTGTGAGGCAGGGCAGTGGAGAGGAAGGGGAGGTAAAAAATGTACTAGTCAGGATTGGTGCATGGGCATAACCAGAGAATTTTTAACTGAGTTTTTAGTGCAGTCTTGAAATGATTGTAAGAAGGTAGTTTGGTTACAGGGGGGGCTGTTCCATAATCTGGATATGATGTAGGAGAATAGTGCTTCTTATGCTGATTTCTTGGGTTTGGTCACTAGAAGTAGATTTTTGCTGCTGGTGTCTAGTGGAGCAGTAGGGCTGAAGAAAGTTTTGAAGGGATGGGACTTTAAGAAGATTGATTAATAACTTGTGAGTGAGAAAGAGTTGATTTAGGTGAAGACGTTGAGGGAGTTCAAGTCAGTCAAGTTCTCTAAGTGAGATACAGTGATGGTTGCGATAAGATGCACCAGTGGCAAACTTAGCAATTTTATTGTAGCAGGCCTTGAGCTTGTTTAGGTCTGTTTGTCTAAGATGGGTAAGTATAGGAGAAGCATAGAGTAAAGTGGAGTTTAGGCAGGAATTGGCAGCAGAAATTCGGGCTGTCTTGGTGAGGAATTGTTTGTTTCTGTACAATGCACCTAGTTTTTTGTGAACCTTTTTGTGGTAAGAGAAATATGAGTGTCAAATCTGAGAATGTTATCAATCGCAACACCAAGTAGTTTGGTGTGTTCTGTTGGGGAGATGACAGTATTGTCTTTGGCTAGAATATTAAAGTGTTGAATAATCGGGTTAGATTTAGTGGGTTGGAAGATAAGGAGTTTAATTTTGCTCGGGTTGAGTAATAACTGTGCATTAGATAGCCAGCTTTCTACAGATGAAAAGGCTTCCTGTGTGATCTTGTGAAGTTCAGGTATAGTTGGGGCTGAGCAGATGAGGGTGGAGTCATCAGCATACTGTATAAGAGAAGCATGCTTGGTGGCTGTGAATAGATCATTGGTGAAGAGTAAGAATATTGGGGGATTAAGGATGCAGCCTTAGGGAACACCGAGTGTTACAGGAAGTCGAGGAGATATGTCATTATGCCAGACAACTAATTGTTGGCAGCCAGTTAGATAGCTGTAAAACCAATCAGTAGCTGACTGGGAAAAGGATAGTTTAGTGAGAACAGGGATTTGTAGTTTGTGTGAGACCATGTCAAAAGCCTTGGATAGATCCAGAAATATAGCAGAGGAGAACAGGCCATTATTTTTATGATGAAGGATAGCATTAGTGAAAGAGAGCAAGGCAGTAGTAGTGCTGTAGCATGGCCTGAAGCCATGCTGGGTGCTGGTGAGGATGTTATTAGCTAAGAGGTAGTCTAAGACTTGAGAATGGATGCATTTCTCAAGTATCTTGGAAAGTGGAGAAAGGATGGCTATGGGGCGGTAATTGGAAAGTTCAGTGGAGGAGCCATCTTTATGGACGGGAATGATGTGGTATATTTTCCACAGTGTGGAGACATAGCTTTCTGATAAGGAATGATTAATTAAGATAGAGACTGGATAAGCTATAGCTTCTACTGTTATTTTTAGGTATTCAGAGGGGAGATTGTCAGCTGCAAGTTTTGTAGGCTTAAGTTTCAGTAGAAGTTTTTTTATATAGGAGGTAGGTACTGATGAAAAAGAAAAGATTATGGGCAGAGTATTTGGTTTTGATGTAGGGAGGGTGGGTAGAGGGTTGTGTTGTTTAGTAAAAGACAGAATGGTTTCAGTAAAGTGTTTATTGAATGAGTCAGCAATACTACTGGAGGAAGGGGGAGTGGTAGGTGGGGGGGGGGGTGCCTACTTTACCTGGGTGGAGAATGGAGTTTATTGTGGACCAGAACTGCTTAGGGTTGTGATGAGAGGAGTTTAGGGCAGACTGATAATATTGGGTTTTATCTTCTTTTATTTGCTTTTTGACCTTGTTGCACAATTCTAGGAATGACTGTCTAGAGGAGGGGGGGAGTTGTTAAGCACCCATGCTCCCTGGCCTTATCTCTGATTTTCATTAGTGCCCTGGTGCTTTTTTGTAGCCAAGGGGAATACTGTGTTTTGGCTCTGGCATTTCATATGGGGGCATGTGTGTTTAGGATGTTTAGGAAGGTGCTATTGAAGACATGGATGGCTTCATCTAGATTGAGGTACGTTAGTGGTGTCCAATCACATTTTTGAAGGGATGAGATAAAGGAGAGAGGGTTAAAGTTTACCCTATTTTGGATTTGCCTATAGATGATGGGTTTAGCACAATTTAAGTGGTGTCTCAGAAGGAATGTTGGAGTGAGGGTCTTTAGTGACTAATATATAGTCGAGAGTAGTATGTTTGTTAGAGTTTTTCTTTATCCGGGTAGGTGACTGTATTAGTTGGGAGAAACCATGAATGCTTAGGTGGTGGGCTGGGTGATTGTTACTAGAAGATAGCCAGTTGATATTAAAATCACCTAGGATTATGGTTTCCTGGAGTAGGGAATGATTATCCCAGTTCAGGAGGTTTTTCAGGGGTAGGATGTTTTGGCCAGGTGCGAAGTAGCATCCTATGAAGTTGATTGTTTTATTTGGGTTTAGTTTGAGGTTGGCATACAAGATTTCTTCATTTCCAGTGTGGGGGGCAGAGTGTTTAGGATCTCGATGTTGAGGTGGTGTTTAAACATTAGAGCCAAACCACACCCTTTCTTAGCTAGTCTATCTATTCGAAGAAATGTATAACCTGTTGGGAGTATTTCCTCACTTTTGATGTGAGTTTTGAGCCGGGTTTCAGTCAGGATGTGAATATCAGGAGAGTATAAAGCTATGCTGGTGTTTAAGTCATGGGCTCTATTAGTTACACTTCTGATATTTAGACACATGAACACGAGATCAGATGGCTTTCTGTTGGATGTTAGTTGCGGAAAAGAGCAGCCATTAGGCAGATTTTTAGATGAGGAGTTGGTAATGGTAGGACCAGAGTTAGGGTGGCTATAACCACTGAGGACTAATTTAAATAGGGCGGTAAACATACGTTTTATAAATCTGGTAATTAACTGGTCATATTTTAGGGATGTTTTTTGTTTGAATGTAACAGGTGAATGGTAGTATGGTGGGTGTATTGGGATGGAGATTGTGATGGTATGACAAGTGTAATTAATAGGTAGGAGATGGATAGAAGTGAGAGTAGGGGTGCAGTGATAGTGGTGGTGTGTGTCTATTATGGAGTTCTGGTAGGATGTAAAGTGTGCAGGAAGAGTGCAGGTAAGGAGTATAAGCACATTAGGTAGCAGCATGGATGTGTTAAGTGAGCAGTTAAATTGGAAGTGGGTGGGGTACTGTGGGTGGTAGTGGAGATGTACTAGTATTGTTCTGATTGGTTGCTGGTTATTGTGAGGGGCTAGTGTGTACAACAAATCTAGATGTAGTGGGGGTGCGTGAGAATAAGGGGCAGGGTGGGGTGCGAAGTGAGCCCTTGCGTAGCACGGGTGAATGGAGCAGGGCTTAAAACCCTCTAAGTTGGGGATCACCAGGTCAGTATCTGATGGCTTACAGTAATCAGAATTCAACTGGTGATGAACACTTGTGTCCTGATGGGAGATGTGAATCAGGTGCAATGCAAAGAAACCAGCCAAACCAGAGAGGCAAGTAGTGTTAAACTATCAGAGAAGGCCTCAGAGGGGGTGAGTAATAATACATACTCTACCTGTAAAGTGAGGGAGAGAAGAGACAGCAAAGTTTATTAAGGTTGGGAGTGTGTCTTCACATTGACTTGCTTATTAATAGCCAGTTTTTGCACAGATTAGAGTAGGGAGATACATTAGCAATGAAGGGGAATGTATAGAGATGCAAATAAACAATAGTGTTACAAAACTAAGGCAAACAGCACTGAAAGCGCTGCTTGAGGGTTAATTTTTAATTACAGAGAATAGGAAAGACCTGAATTAAGTGTATACTGTCTAGTGAACAGTTAGGATTACTACACAAGCTGGGATGGGGGAGGGACACAAGGCTCAAACAGTCAGTGTTATTAGCACCCTGAGAACTACTAAGTAACACAGCTAATGTTAAAGCTTCACTATCATAACACATACATGTAGAATGCCTGGGTGGACTGACCCTGCTCTTCAGGCTCAAAGGGTATATCCTTGGTTTAGTTTTGCAGTACTGATTCCTTCCTAGACTGTATTGGTGGGGTGGTAGCCACAGACTGCAGAGTTGCCCAAGTGTGCTGTGATGAGAGAGAAAAAGAGAGGATGAAGCTAGTAGAATGAGACAAAGAGAGGTTAAAGGAAGTAATGAGGAGATACATGCCAAGAAGTGCACAATACTATGCTTTGGGAAGTCACCCAACCTTGGTAACTCTCATATTGAAAGCACACCTCTAACAGTTGACCCAGTAGTCAAGGACTTAGGTACACACATAGATAGTAATCTAGCCTTTGACTGTCACGTGTCTACAGTATTGGGGAAATCATTCTATGTTGTGCAACTTATACACAAAGGTATGGCACGTAAGTCCAAGGAAGTCATTGTTTCACTGTATTCTGCATTTTTCAGACCTATCACTGAGTGCAATGCCACTTTTGGTATGTACCTAACCAGGCATATCCAACAGTTGGAACGTCTACAGAGGTTCCTCACTAAACAGATACAGGACAGATGTAAAATGTCCTAAACAGATCGCATCAAGGCCCTATCCCTTTATTCTGTGTCTTACAGCCTTTGGAGGGGGGAGATGTATGCCTGCCATACAGGGCATTGTCGGACCCTACTGTGGATCTTCTGCATATCCACAAAAGAATTAGCACCAGAATTACCCAGTCTACAGACCTACACATTAACTGTGGTATAAATAGGATGTGCTGGAAAGACAGGTATGTATCCCAGAGACTACACCTATATGGAACAGGCTCCCCATCCATGTGAAGCAGAGTTCTGTCCTAACCCAATCAAGTACAAGTTACACAAGTGGATGGGGAACAGGACAATCATCCCTGGTCTGGGACCTATGTCTGTAATGGACACAGGGAAACTGTAAATGGTTCATCTCCCAGGCCCCTGCTTGTAAGCGTATCATCTCCCAAAACCCTGATTAATCCTACCAAGGGTATCAGACCTTGTCAGAGATTTGGGATGCATGGCTAAGATTAGAGAAGCCTGTGTGTTCATTAGCCTAGTAAACACCTATAAACCTATGAAACCATGAACCCATACTGTGTTACTTTTCTGATGATGTTTCTCTCCATTGCTGACATTCAATCCTGTGCTCTGACTTTGATGGGTTGATTGTAGATGTGTACCCATAGGTGTGTCCAGCACAGTACTGAAAGTGAAATGTAAAATTTCCATGAGACACATTTCATTGTGTGACTCCACAGCCCTTACAACAGCATCCATCATAGCATACGCAAATTATGCTATACACATTATAAATGGCAAAGTACAATATCTGTAAATGGCCAGTACAAGTCGCATGTCTACAGCAACAATGGATGAAATTAATTCATATTAATGTAGACAGTCACCCTGTGCATCAGACACATAGCTTTATTTCCCCACATCCATGGGAAAGATAATAGGGATGTGGCATATTTATTACTTGCACAGGGTCTTCTGTGGGGTTGCAGGATGCCTAGGTTGACCCAGTAGGTTGGCAAGCATGTATGTGAGTCAGGAAGGGAAGCAGGAAAGATGGACCATGGAAATGTTGTGTATGTGTCTCTAGGTGCCTTTAATGTAACGGTGATGTGTGAGTGTCTGTCTGAGCACAACCAAGCTCAATGCTAGCCCTATGAATCTGTATGTTGGACAGCTGTGAGCCATGCATTGTAGCGCTGAAATTTCATTGTCTCTGCCCCCAAACATGAGAACTTGCTCTGCCAGGAGTTGCACTGGCACCTCCACACCCAAGGTCAGATGCTGTGCTACTACTGAGGATGACTGATGTCTGCTGGGAATGTGTCCTCCATGGGAATAACCAGGACTGTAAGCCCATGGCCAGCTACATCTTGGTGTGGACAGCACAGTCCCTTCTGGAGCACTGGATGTACTACCACTATGGGAGCGTGATTGTGTACAGGCATGTTGACTCTCAGCAGATGTAGTTGCTGACCTATGCTCACAAGGTTGATGATCAACTCCAATCAGACATTCCATCACATACAATGTGCATTCCAAGAAAGATAGTGTGCCATCTGTCTCAGACCTACCTCTTTACATTGTAACAGTCAACCACTCCAAGGTATCAGCAACAAGGTGGAGGCAGTCATGGATGTCAGACTATGATGCATCCATAACCCTGAGCATACATTGGGAGTTCCTTTCTTAATGTGCCTGTGTTTCCATTATGGCCTTAAACTTACACCGAGTGACACGTGATGAGACACCTGGTGGAGGGATAGCAGGCCTCTTACAAGCACCCCTATCGATCCACCTGTGTAGAATCTTGCCTACTGTTTGGCTATGGCCAGTGTCAACAGTCACTGAAGCCACAATAGCCACACTCTGAGAGATTGTCCCCGACTTTCCATGTGGACTCAGGGGACTGGATATGCATAGGCATACTGGCTGTGTGCAGTGATAATGAGGGGGAAGACAGATATCAATCTCTGTGCCTGATTCAGCCTCTGCAACCCCCAGCTGTGCCTCAGTTCGGCCACCATCATTATCAGTGTCTGAAGAGACACTGACATCGGGTTGCGAGGGTGACAAAGACCAACTTTCCATGTCAGCTGTAATAAAAGAGAAAAAGCAATACATTAAAACCTGCAAGTACTATGCTCTGAAGTACTATGGTGCAATATATATTAAGCTGTATACACTGCTGTCACTATTAAAGACTTGTATAATCCCCAACCTCACAAACTAGGACATGAGAACATTATTTTCTAATCCCAATCTGTAATTATTTGGAAATAATTATTCATTAAACAAGAATCTCATGAAGAAAACATAAATTACGCACACTGTTGACATTCTACAAAAATCTGCACAATTGACAGTTATGGCAATGTGGAATTTCCTGACAATACTGTCAAGTCAATCACTATGGTCACACCTACAAGGCAGAGGTATTACTCCAAACTGTGGACAGTCAGAAAACATCTGTCCATTTTGCAATCATACAGACAGTGCATCAATCCAGCCAGCAGGCCTGGAATGACACTTTAGCAAATACACTGGACTATACCTATAGCTTTGACAAAACAGTTTTGTGCTTACCAGCAGCAAGAGCGCGGCTTCTTCCAATTCCTGGCAGTCCTGAAAAAAATTGAGGGAGAAGTAATTGCAACAGCATGACATGTTACAGTATAACAGGGGTAATATGTCCAAATATCTCACATTTACATTAGCTGCTATGTTAACAGGTATGTGAGTCACAATCTCTACATGAGATGAAAACTGCAGCTACCCCCCTCCCTATAAAACACCTGACACCCACATAAAATTACATACACCTTGACAGACTGAATGTAACACTATTCCAATGCTGATCTAAGTATACCTGGACGCTCCTCTTGAGAGGAACCAGTGACACCCATGTCACAACATATAGGCTAATGGATACCTGGGAGCTGTCCTGTGTTGCAAGGTTTGCCAAGAATTCTTCTGTAGCTGAGAGAGTTTGTTCTGCTGCAGGTCCACTACCAGGGACCTGATGATCCCCGACCATGTCAGCTACATGTCTGTGTGCTGAGTTTATCATATCTGTGGCATGGTGTCACACCAGCTCGTAGGTATGATTCTGGTGACCCATGGCATTAATGTTATGCACCAGTTCATCCCATAGGGCTGCACGCTTTGAACTATTTGCCCTCCCTCTGGACAGCAGGACTTGGGAATGTTGGTGCAAAGCCTCAATGATGAGGTTGTTTTCTGTCTCAGTAAATGGTGCCCTGCAACATGCATGCATGATATTTCCTGAAATACAAATAAATGAGAACACATGTCAGGATCACATATGTGGGAGTACAGTATGTAGAGATACAGCAATAAAGGAAGGCTATCAGTATTTATGCTTGATTCCACATCTCATATTCAACAGTGTGCAAATACAAAGTATTTTCCAAAGTTGGGTTCACTCGCTGCATTATTAGAGCATCATTTAGATGGTGGGTGCCATGTAAACAATGCACTACATAGACTAAATGTTGAGTATTACAGTCAGCTCTGGCCCTTAGTTGCCACAGTCGAACCATCCCAGAGTGGTTAAAAATGTGGATTCATCTATATACTCACAATAGGCACAAGAGCCACATTTAAGGGTCCCACCCCAGCTTCCACCAAGTTTATATCTTCCATGATAGCACAAGTGCTGCTTCAGATGCATTTTGTTTCTAAAAACAAACTTAGGTTGGGGTCCAACAAGCACTGGAGTACATTGATCAATCTGCATAATAGAGCAGTTATGTTTTAAAACATCTTATATCACTTCAACATCCTGTGAATAGGTCAAAACCACAGGGATATATGAGGGTTCCACACTCATTCTATTATGACACATTGTTCTATCAGAAAAATAGGGTTTGGCCTGACCAACCCTTTCATTAAGCACCTTACAATAGGCTTTGCATATCTCATTCTGTCTATGTCCCCTTGATTCAAAGGCTGCTCTCAAAGTATCGATTTCCAAATGGAGGTCAGCCTCATCACAGGACAAACAAGATACATGCATAGCCTGCACAGTCAAGATATTGGAAAATACATGTTGAGGATGCATGCTGTCTCTATGAAGAAAGGAGGTAACATAACATTCTTATGCAACTTAGTATAAAGTGTCTCCCCTTCTCTAAGTATGGTCACATCTAAAAAATCCACAGATAATGCTGAGTAGTTCATAGTAAAATGTAACAAAGAGCTACTCCTATTAATTGTATGAAAAAATTCCTTTAGTTCACCCTCACTCCCATGCCAAGCAATAAAAAGGTCGTCCACAAATCGATGATAGAAACACACTTTACCATAGTAAGCATCCAAAACATTCTGCCATTCCCAGCCAGCCTTTACAAGATTGGCATATAAATTGGCACAACTTGTACCCATTGCTACTCCTGATACGTGCCAGTAGCAACAGTCATCAAAAAGAAAAATGTTATTCTCAAGTACCAACTCAAGTAACGTATACTTATACAAAATGAAGCTAAAATCTGAAGCAGCACTTGTGCTATCCTGGAAGATATAAACTTGATGGAAGCTGGGGTGGGACCCTTAAATGTGGCTCTTGTGCCTATTGTGAGTATATCGCTGAATCCACATTTTTTAAGCACCCTGGGATGGGTAGGCTGTGGCAACTAAGGTCCAGAGCTGACTGTAATACTCAACATTTAGTCTATGTAGTGCATCATGTAATTTGCTTCAGATTCTACATTGGGAAGACCAACCGTAGGTTGAGGGAGAGAATGAGAGACCATCTATATTGCACCAGGAAGGGGCTTGTTTTCAGTGCTTTGGCTAAGCATACAAGTCAGGCTGGTAGCAATCATACTTTTGTTTTCCAGGTTTTGCATGCTGTAGAAATTGGCTCAAGGCAAGGGGACATCATTAATAAAACTGAAAATATTGAGTTATAGTGGATTTTGTGATTAGGTTCACACAGGGGGTATGGTCACAATGACAGTGTTCCCCTGAAACCTGCACTTAAAGCCAAGAAAGTGAAGTAATGTTTATGAAGGCACTGCTGTGGCTTGCACTTTAAGTTAGGTGTTTTAATTAATTAGTTAGTTAATTGTGTTGGATGTGGGCTTGTATTAATTGGACAATATATTGATTGTTTAATTATTTAAATGTGTAATGTTGTTCTGTTTGGTTTTCTGAAGAAGCAGTGGGTCTCACTGCAAAAGCACTCACCTTTTAATAAAGTTCCTCTATTTTATAGCTGCTAGTGTATTGCCCTTGTCTGATGTATTGCCTTCTGTATTGGGAGTTTTCTGTGCTTATACTTTGTGGTTTTACTTACAGCTTTGCTGGGTTTTCTTAGAGTCTTGTTTAATTGTGAGCATGGCAGAAGGCAGTGGTCTACCTACTACTTGTATTGAGAAGAGTATCGGTGGAGGACTGTTAAACAGTCATTTGAACAGCTGTTTGATGGGACAATCAAATCTGTTGCTGGTTGGGCATGTAATTGACACTAATGTGAATTGTGGCTCAACTAAACAAACAGTTTATAAGGTACGTGATTTGAAACAAAGCTTGGAGAATGACCTCTATAAGTTCAAAACCTTTCATAGGTTCATAAGTTGGTGCTAGGCTATCAACCCTAGGGCCTATACAAGCCTAGCCATAAAAATTCCCTGGATATTTCTTCACACAATATTTACTTCCCTGGACCATGCCCACCTATGGTAACACCTATCCTGCCTTGTTAGAGCAAAGGCAAAAAATTAATTTAGACACTAGCAAAGCATATTTTAAACTGTTGACTGATTTTTTCTCACCACTGGAAGAAGAACTCAGCAAGCATATCCAACAGCACAAAATGAACTGTTAATTGCTGCTGGTGAAGAGTACGCTGATCTTTTTCTTAATGAATTGATTGATAAAGTGTCCTCTTATGAGAAGAGGTTACTAACTCAGAAAAAGAAAAAGTTGGCCTGGGATTTACATGATTTCAAGAATTCACATGTTTTTACTTGGCCCCGAGCCCGGGAGGGTTCCGAGCAAAGCAACTTGAACCGAGTGGACGATGCAGTGAGCATAACTAATCGGAAAACTGCTGCTATTGTCTCCTCCAGTCCTGATTCTTGTGCCAACATTCAGTCACTTGTACTGGGCATTTCTGTTTATTCTATGCCCTTGGTTGAACCGCCTACTGTTGTCGAACATACTGCAGTACTAACAGAATAGGAGCAAGAACCAGCAGTTCAAAGAAAAATTATATCTGAGGCCAAGGAGCAGGATTTTCCAGTTCTACCGCTCCCTTTTCATAGACACAGAGTGAGCTCCCCAGAGTATGAGTGACCAAGGCATGCCCAGAAATGGAAAGAACCACCAGGGGTGAGCCAAACACGTATGATCAAAAGATGTGGGGCTTAAATGACAGTGACTAATATGGAATATTTCCAGGTATGCTTTGCAACTGGCTAAAACGTCTCTTTTAAAGAAAGGGCTGGCTTTTATACCCACTAGTAAGACTGACATTAGCAACTGCTTGATTGAGTTTAGGCTATTTGTATGTAATGTGACACTGAAATTTATCTATAAAGATCAACCAGTTGCCACTGGAGTTCTTAAAACAAAAAAAAAAACAGCACGTTTGTGCCATATTTACCTAATTTTCTTGAAGTCTTTTTGCAGGCCTGTGAGAAAGACATCTATGATAGTCTGGATGCTGTACATAACATGGTTTATTTTGATAACCTTTCAAAAGTAGAGCAGCAAGCATTAAATGACTTGAAAAATAACAGAAACATTGTTATCCACCCAGATGACAATGGCAGACCAATTGCGATGCTTGATTCTGAGTATTACTATGGTACTATGCTTGAATTGTTAAACAATGCTGCAGTCTATAATGTGGTTAATGTTGATGTTATATAACATATTCAAGCCCAAATTATGAGTGTTTTAGATGAGAGTCTCTGCACGAGGTTGTTGAAGAAGCCATTATATGATTAATTCAGATTTGAATATCCTTTGGTACCCCAGCTACACGGTCTACCTAAGATACACAAAGATACTGTTAGGCCAACTTTTAGACCGACTGTAGCAGGGGGTGAGTTGCTTATGGACCCTCTTTCCATTTACTTTGATACACAATTAAGGAAAGTGTTAGATGATTTTCCTGTGGTTCTAAAGGACATTGAACACTTTTTACGAGATTTTTGCAATGCCATTGGTACTTTAGCTGTGATCATGATTGACTATCTAGTAACTCTAGATATTGTCTCTTTTTTTACCTTAATTTCTAACCTAGAAGGGATTGGTATGGTTAGATCATTCCTTTTAGACACCAGTAAGTTTTCTCCTAGTCAAGTTGAATGTTTATGTATGTTACTTGAGTTGGTACTTGAGAATAACATTTTCCTTTTTGATGACTGTTGATACTGGCACATATCAGGAGTAGCAATGGGTACAAGTTGTGCCAATTCATATGCCAATCTTGTAATGGTTGGCTGGGAATGGCAGAATGTTTTGGATGCTTACTATGGTAAAGTGTGTTTCTATCATGAATTTGTGGATGACCTTTTTATTGCTTGGCATGGGAGTGAGGATGAATTAAAGGAATTTTTCCATACGATAAATAGGAGTAGCTCTTTTTTACATTTTACTATGAACTACTCAGCATGGCCGTGGATTTTTTAAATGTGACCATACTTAGAGAAGGGGAGACACTTTATACTAAATTGCATAGTTATGTTCCCTCCTTTCTTCATAGAGACAGCATGCATCTTCAGCATGTATTTTCCAATATCTTGATGGGGCAGGCTATGCGTGTTTCTTGTTTGTCCTGTGATGAGGCTGACCTCCATTTAGAAATGGAGACTTTGAGAGCAGCCTTTGAATCAAGTGGATATAGACAGAATGAGATATACAAAGCCTATCATAAGGTGCTTAATGAAAGGGGTGGTTGGGCCAAACCCTATTTTTCTGACAGAGCAATGTGTCCTAATTGAGTGTGGAACCCTCATATATCCCTGTGATTTTGACCCATTCACAGGATGTTGAAGCGATACAAGATGTTTTGAAAAATAATTGGTCTATAATGCAGGTTGATCAATGTACTCCAATGCTTGTTGGACCCCAACCTAAGTTTGTTCTTAGAAACAAAATGAATCTGAAGCAGCACTTGTGCTATCCTGGAAGATATAAACTTGATGGAAGCAGGGATGGGACCCTTAAATGTGGCTCTTGTGCCTATTGTGAGTATATAGATGAATCCAGATTTTTAAGCACCCTGGGATGGATAGGCTGTGGCAACTAAGGTCCAGAGCTGACTGTAATACTCAACATTTAGTCTATGTAGCGCATCATGTAATTTGCTTCAGATTCTACGTTGGGAAGACCAACCGTAGGTTGAGGGAGAGAATGAGAGACCATCTATATTGCACCAGGAAGGGGCTTGTTTTCAGTGCTTTGGCTAAGCATACAATTTAGGCTGGTAGTAATCAAAGTTTTGTTTTCCAGGTTTTGCATGCTGTGGAAATTGGCTCAAGGCAAGGGGACATCATTAATAAAACTGAAAATATTGAGTTATAGTGGATTTTGCGATTAGGTTCTCACAGGGGCTATGGTCTCAATGACAGTTTTCCCCCTCAAATCTGCACTTAAAGCCAATAAATTTAAGTAATATTTATGAATGCACTGCTGTGGCTTGCACTTTAAGTTAAGTGTTTTAATTAATTAGTCATTTAATTGTGTTGGATGAGGGCTTGTTTTAATTGGACACTATATTGATTGTTTAAGTATTTAAATGTGTAACTTTCTGTTTGGTTGTTCTGAAGAAGCAGTGGGTCTCACTGCGAAAATGCTCAGCTTTTAATAAAGTTCCTGTATTTTACAGCTGCTGGTGTATTGCCCTTGTTTGACGTATTGCCTTCTGTACTGGGAGTTTCCTGTGAAGATGGAAAACAGCAGAGGTTGTATAGAACCCTTGGGAACTCCCAGCATTTTAGGTAGGAGGTTAAATAGCTTATTTTGCCATAGGACAGGCTGCTGTCTACCACTCAGATAAGATTGGAAACATTGAAGAGCTTTAGTATCTAAGCAAATTGTTTTCAGGGTATGGATTAGTAGCTGGTGATCAACCATATCAAAAGCCTTAGAGAGATCCAAGAAGAGGGCTGAGGATAATTAATTATTGTTACAGTTATAGTTTATGGCATTAGAGAAGGCTAGGAGGGCTGAGGTGGTACTGTGGTGAGGCCTAAAGACATGCTGAGAGTTTGCCAAAAGACTGTTCTGAATTTGGTGATATAGCAGTTGTATATGAATACATTTTTCCATGATTTTAGCCTGTGGAGACAATATAGCTATTGGTCTGAAATTAGATAGTTCAGTACAGCTACCACCTTTGTAGAGTGGTATCACATGGGATGTTTACCAGATAGAGGGGATTGTGGCTTCTGCTATGGTACAATTGATTAGTATGGAGATGGGGTATGCTATGGCATCTGCAGCTTTTTGTAGATAGACAGCGGGGAGTAGATCATCTGATAGTGTAGTTGGTTTTAATTTTTTTATTAGGGCAAGGATTAGTGATGTAGCAACCGGTCTGAATCTAAAGGAGAGCTGGGTACTGGGGGTGACAGATTCTAGGCCAGGACAGCTTGCAGGGAGTTGGCTAGCTAGGGGTTGGATAGTCTCAGTGAAGAAACTGTTAAAGGTGTCTGAAACTTCCTCAGGTGGTTTATAAATAGAGGTTGCGGTGGTTGGGGTGGGGGTTTGTTCTGGATGTAATAGTTTATTTATACCTGTCCAAAACTTCTGAGGGTTGTTATGATTTTTTGTTGAAGATCACAGTAGTTTTTTTTGTCAAGATGGATTTTTTTAGTCTCATTTTTTAGCTTCCGATATTTAATTTAATCTTGGGGGCTTTTGTAGTATGCCGTAAAGCCCATACTTTGTTTCTATAAGTGATTTTTAATTTGGAGTCTTTAGATAGCCATGGTGCAGTTTTGGATTTTGTGTAACACAAGTGTGTTGTCAAGCCAGTTGGACCAAATTAAGTGTATCCAGTGGACACATGTGAAATGGAGAGCTGGTGCCCCTTTTTTAAGGTGAGAGTGGAATGTTGGGGAAGGGACATATGTATGCGTGGGGAAGGTAATTTGGGAAGGTGAGGAAGCATTTACAGATAGACAAGACAGACAAAACAGCAGATAGGGTGGGTGTGGGACACAAGAGGGGGGTGAACTCCTTGGTTGGGGTGGTGTTGTGGGATCCTGGTGCCATGGACATCACACATGGTAGTAGTGTGAGTGAAGTCACTGCACTTTCACTGCTCTTGTGGAGGCAGTGGTCAACACTGGTGCCTGGGGACAGAATGCTCACCAGAATGGACAGCATGCTCTCCATCAAGAGTAGGCATGCACCAACAGTTTGGCAGACAACCCTATGCACCATGCCTAGCAGTTTATCTTGGGTGACAAGTACATCTCCTCTACTTCCACTCCCAGAGGGGGTACACCCCCAGTCTGTGGGGCAGAACTACCTGATGGAGCAGGTAGTGCAGGGGTAGCAGAGGGGGGTGCCACCAGGCTGTGGCCAAGATGTGCTGAGCCCTGGTGCCTTGTTCGTTGCGCCAAGGTAGATGGATCACCGGAACCGGTCTACCTTGTCACACTGTGGTAAGTAAAATATAAACTTAAAGGAAAAAAAACATAACCAAAACAAATGTAATTATTAATAACATAAGTGAAAACAATAATGAGTAATGGAAACAAATTGAAAATAATATAATGAGGAACACAACAATAAATAATGTAAATGAAAGTTTTTTAACAGCAAAACAATATTCAATTCAACATAGGAGGTATTAAAAAATAATATGATAATATCAAATCATAATAGTAAATATATTGATTAAATAAATAAAAGAAGAGAAGGGGTGGGGTGATAGGGCAAAGAAGAACATTAGTAACTTCACAGATAATATAACTAAACATGTCCTGGTCTGAACATCGAAAGTACGTTTAAGCGAAATGTACTTGAGTGAATTCCCTTTCGCGAAAGTGCATTTTATTGAAAATGCACTTTCTCAAAAAAAAGAAAAAACATGTAGTGTTGATTGTACATCTAAGCAAACTGCTGCTTAGATTGCAATACAGCGGGGATAAGGGAATATTCCTTTTTCCCCACTGTAGTGCAATCTTGGAGTGAGAATAATAAAGTAGGGGGTTGTGCAGGGGGGCTTGCCCCCTGCATAAACATGAGTAATGTTTTATTTCTGTAGGTTTTTTGGCATTTTTTTTTGCAAAAGTGCATTTTTGATAAAATGCACTTTTGTGAAAATGAGTTTGTTCATGTACTTTTGATCTATCAACATAGATCAAACTAAACATAGTACAACTACATACTTGTAGATATGTTAGATTTCACTTGGAGACCACTGACTGCTATGCTATTTATTATTTGAAATGCTACCCTGTTCCTTACACACACACACTATAGTGCAGATCATATTGCATCCAGCAATCATTCAGTGTTGCTTATATTATATATATATGATGTTCCATATACATACCTCTCAACCTCTTAGCACAGGAAATTATGAACCAAGTCATACATAATGGTGGTACGAAGGCATAACAACAGGGAACATTCTTGCACAGTGTGCTCTGCTCTTACAACAGTAGCAAGGTGTTCTGATAACAAATTTGCCATTAAATTGCATTTCATGTGATGTCATATATCTGCAAATCAGAGGACTGATATTTTTTTCTGTTATTGATCCTCAGCAATGTGGCAGAGGTTGGACAGTAAAACAAAGGTGTCTATATTACAACATCGAAGCTTTAGTTCATGGAATAACTGAAGCTTGATCTTGTAATATCGACAACTACAAATTGTTGAACGGCCGATTCAACCAAGGGAAACACTTCCCTTGGCCAAATCAAAAATAAAAAAAACGTTGCATCCAAAATCAAGTGGGGGCCTTCACACCCCGACCCCCGATTTGGGGAGCTGTGCCCCCCACACCCCATTCTACCTAAATATATCAACTCCGAGATTGCACCGAACGGCCAAGAGAAGTGTTTCCCTGGGTTAAATAGGCCATTCGACAATTTACAGTTTCGATATTACAAGTTCGAGCTTTACTTATTCGATTAAGTAAAGCTTCGATCTTGGAATATAGAACCATACAAAGTCATACACCAAACAGACCAGATATATGGGACAATATTTAGTACATTCTGCAAAAACTGTGAGAGTTGATAGGTATGTTCATGTACACTGATTACACTTGACAGCTGGACAGTCATGGCACAGTTCTATAGGTGTGTACTTCACATGCAAGCATTTTTATGTTTTATTTATGACATGGTAAAACAATATTGAAAACTGCCCAATTTCTGAGTTGGCTTGTGTGGGATTAGAACCTAGAAGTAGTGGCTACAGGAATATTGAACATTTTATTTGTAAAAATACATTATCAGAGCACCATCTCCTGTTACACTTTATTGATTCATGTTGTTTCAAATCTTGCATTTACACACATGGATAGCTGTGTAGGACTTCTGTTAACTTATACATTTGCCCTATCCCTTTATTGTCTGCAATCTACAGCATATTTCAGTCAATGAGCAGACCACACCATTGACTGTTAATGTGGGTATTTCACAACATTTATTTATGACATGGTAAAACAGTACTGAATACTGCACAATTACTCATTCGGCTGGTGTGGGTTTAGAACTCACAAGCAGTGACTACAAGAATACTGAAAATTTTATTTGAAAAACTAAATTATCAGAGCACCATCTCCTCTTAAACTTTATTGATTCATGTTGTTTCAAATCTTGCATTTACAAACATGGATAGCTGTCTAGGACTTTTTTTAACTTACACGTTTACCCTATTCATTTATTTAATGCAATCTGCAGCATATTTTAGACAATGAGCAGACCACACCATTGACACTTAATCTGGGTAGACCACAACATTAATTAATGGTTGGAAGCTATGCTACACAGTACTGCATGCTTACTTGCTTTAACTTGCTTTACCAATTCAGATATGCACTGACACATTAATGAAAGTCTGTGATGACCCAGGTATTTTATACATGACTGTTAAGACTGCAATATCTGTATTTACTTCATTTTATTATTAAGGTATGCATTAATTTATTACTTTATTGATTTGCTTGCATACCACATGCTTGTCTCATCCTGGCCAAATTCCTTGCATGGCACTGGACGTTGCAAGCCCTCACTTCTGCAGCTGTGGTAAGAAAAGGAAACCATTATGCATACCAGTTTTGCACAGCTTCAGCTTATATATGTATAAATTACTAGAAAACATACTTACATATCTGTGGGGTGTTCCCATCCCGTGCTTCTTGGATCCAGGTATCCAAGGCACCCCTCGTCCTTCCCTATAGGTCATCATAATGGTGATGACACTGCTCACCAGTGTGGAAGATGCCAGTTGCACTGGTCAAGTCCCTGATTAAACTATCCCAGGCTGCAGACATACACTCTGAGCCGTGATAGTTGCCCTGCAGCTTCTGGGGTCCATAGCTGTTTACCAGAAGTCCAATAAAAATCCTAGGCTCCTGCACACCACACTGTTTTGCCCTAAAGCACACACCTTCCCACAGGGCAGCAACCATACCAACAGGCAAGGTCAGACTCCAAGGAATAAGTTGAAATTCCCACCTACTTCCTTTAAAATAGGCTGCATTCCCCCCATTGCACATCATACTGTAACTTTTAAAAATGCGCTGCGCCACTTAGCATTGCTCAAACTCACACAAGCCATGTTTAAGCAAAGCTTAGCAATGCTCAAACAGGAAAAGACCATTGGCTATGTTTAAGTGATGCTTAGTATCGCTCACCTTTACTAAATGTAACAATTGTTGAATTTAAAGTCAACCAATGTTTCAGTCACCTGACACAGTCTCACAGCAGTATATGTAAAAGGTGTTATTGCCCAGGACTTGAACCCGAGACCTACTACTACTCAACCTATCTGGCCACTGGGATAGTGAAGAGAACTCATATATCTTCAGATATACTGCAAAGGTGCCCATAAGCATAGCATTCGCACGTTGATAAGCACTGAAAAATTACAACAATTAAATGCATCCGGTTTCTATTTTTAGCTGTCTAGCGTATATCTAATGCATAAGTATGCAGTGCTAAGCATAGCTAAGTAATGTGGTGCTTAGCACAAACAGGCACATAAAAATAAAAAAAAAATAGAAATTGAATGCATCCCGTTTCTATTTTTAGATGTCTGACACATGTCTGATATATGGTTGTGCAGAACTAAGCATAGCTAAATAACAAGGTGCATCAGGCAAACAAGCACATAAATGTACAAAAAAATAAATAAATAAAATTCCAATTTAGTGAAATAAAATGTCTTGTACACCTTTTGGTCAAGGTTAATGGACCGAATGGTATGTGGGTGTGCCTTCAGTCTTACATGGAGTAGTTTTCAGCTAGTGTAAGAAGCTAGAAGTAGATTGTCTGCATCTTATGTTAAGGTAGACCCACAGGGAAACTGAACTTTATTCAGTTTTTTTTTTTTTTTTATTTTTCTAGAGAAAAGAGTAGGAAGAGTAGATGATTCTTCATATCCTTGAGGTAATCTTGTACATACGTATCGCTGTCCTTTATATGTAAAGTCAAACAAATATCGACTATCTCGGTATACAGGAATAGAGACAAAATCAAAGAATGTATATGTCACTTTAAAGGTGGCAGCTGTTGGAATATAATTTAGTAATGCAGGCACTACTATTTATTTTATTTAAGTTTGATGACCGGGGAAGTCCACTGGGCCAAGAAGAGCCCGTTTTCACTGGAGGCCCGGGGAGAAAAGCTATTATGGCATTAACTGTTCTTAAGTTTTGTACAGACCTATAGGCCCTCTTGTCTGGTTTTTTAATGGTCAAAACAGGTGTGTTAGATGGGCTTCTAGTTGGGTTAATTATTTCTTATTGAAATAATAGGTTCAGTTCCCTTCTCTTCGTCTGTTGATAAGGGATACTGAACTATCAATGGGTAGTTTTACATAATGTTTTAAAACAACCTTTACAGGTTCAGCATCCTTTCTAAGTCCTATGTTGTTATCATGGATAGTCTGCAGCTGTTAATGTATTTACCATTCTATTAGATGCCTGCAGCTGTGTTTTTAATCTAGCTGAATTATATTTTAGACGTCTAACTACAGACTCCTTTTTCTTATTTTCAGATTATTATTGTCTGTCATTAAAAGCTAACCAACAAGAGCCAGGCACTTTGTTTCCTTTCTCTTCCAATTTCTTTTTAAGATTTTCTAAAATAACCTTATTAAAAGTTCCAGCCTCAAGTAACTGCATTTTTTGTGTGCTCAGAGCACTTTACCAAATAATTACAACTGTCTTAGCCATATTTATTAAACATGTGTCTGGCCACAGTCCCAAACTTTTAATACACTCGCATTTGCATCCATTGTAATTTCAGTACAATGATAATATTACCCACTCGCATACATTAAAATCTAGTGTCAAGTAATAATATAAAGGTATGATTAAAACATCACACTTTTTCTTGTTTGTATATGTGATTAGACCGACTCTCATACAAAGAATGAAATATTTTACCTTTGTTGTGATTAAAACCCACTCTCATACAAAATACATATACTGTAATCTACTCTCATACAATCTTAACCCAATTTTATACAATTTTAGTAATCTAGTGTAAAGATTCTTTAGCAAAAGCTAACCTATTTTGATTTCAGACTCTGCTGAACTGGAAATATATAATTGTGTACTGGAACTCCAGAAATGCATCTGATAGAAAACCTGTGACAAATGGGCCTAGAAGTGATTTCTAGTGCAGCAAATCACAAACAAGTTGCTGCAGTAGAAATCATCTCTAGGCCCATTCATCACAAGTCTTCTGTCAGAGCATTTCTGGTGTTCCAGCACACAAGTCAAAGAATCAGAAAATTCATGGCACCAAACTTTATGGTACAAAAATTACTTCATGCAACACAGTTCAGCAAAGTAGAGCAATCTCCTTTATTGCAAAGAACACACATACATGGGAAACTAACAATAAGGCCTTGTCTCCCCGAGACTAAGAAACTTCATTTTTTTATATTATTAATGCTTCTAGGCAGGATATTTTGTATCTATTAAACGTTAGCCACTGACCAATTAAAACTATACATCTTTGTACTATTTTTCTTACTAAGAATCTGCAGACACCTTACCTGTGCCTTTCCATATGAGACACAAGTTCCAATCTTCCATACTGGAAATTATTACGCTAGCAATATTCATGTTAGCAGAAAACAGATAATCAAAAACAGAATTAAAATTGTCAGAGTCCATGTTGTTGACAAACTCACTGAACTAGGCATAAATTCCTACATAACTTGCTATATTGTTGGCTGGACATTGATAAGACCCAAGAAGTCAAGATTGGTGAAATCACATCCACCAAGAGAGTGGAGTACCTCAGGGTTCAGTGCTGGGCCTGCTTCTATTTGGCATCTGCTTCTCAGTAGTCAAGGATAATGTCAAGGACCTTTGGCTGACTGCAAATTGAGAGCTAACATAGATCCCCCCCATGACACTAACATCCTGCAAGGGAGTCTAACACAAACAAATAACCAGTGCCAAAGGCATGGATTGAAAGTCAATGCCAATAACCGAATTAAAGTGCCTTTTGGGAAATATTCACCCAGGTTAATTACTCCATTGATAAGCCATCCTACGAAATAATTCAATAGTTAGGAATCTGGGAACATATTTAGATAGTAATCTGTCCTTTAACTAAAACATAGCCAAGGTAGTAAGAAAATCATTCTACGACACCGATCTTATAAGTAAGGATATGGCATCCAGGTCCAAAGAAGTTATAGCACCACTTTATCTTGCCCTTATCAGACCCATCATTGTGTAGAATGCCCCCTTCAGCACATACCTGACCAGGTGTAGAGAAAACATGGAATGCCCACAGAGGTTCTTCACCAACAGAATCCATGGTATTAACATATTGTCCTATACAGATTGCCTTAAAGCTCTAGCTCTATACTGAGTCTCTTATAGGATACTGAGAGGTGATCTATGCCTGGCATATAAGGCATCCTCAGATCCAGTCCTGATAGACCTTTTGCATATTCACAAAATAAATAGCACCAGAAGCACCAGATCCAAGGATTTAAACATTGCTTGTGACATAAATATAAGATGTTGGTGAGACAGATATGTCTCTCAAAGGACCCCCATGCCCTGTAGTAGGCTCCCTATCCATGTAAAGCAGACTCTATCCCTAATCCTATTGAAATATAACCTTGACCATTGGATGGAAAATCAAAAATTCACCTCAGTCTGATCCCCATGTCTCAGAGGCTGACAGTAAATATAACTAACATACCCTCACATTAAACCTTTAATGACCTCTTAACTTATATACCCCTCCAATTAGAGCAACATGTTCCATGGGGACACAACTGGATTTGGCTGTGTGTCTCAGATTATAAAGGTGTTGGTGGTCATTAGCCTAGTATATGCCTATGAGCTTATGAACCTATGGCATTATGTGTAATCCAGGTGGAAAAGCTGGACTCATACCACATCGTTGAATTCCAGATGAAAGATTAATGTACAAATTAAGAAAAATGTTCTGAAACTGCACTTTTCTCTGGAGAACTGCAGTGTCATTGGAAAACTTAAAAATGTAAAAACTGATGTCTACTGCATATGAAGTCCAACACAACAGCCTATTATTTAAATATACAACCATGCAGAAAGGGTAAACACTAATCTCCCTAAATTTCCAAGCTGCATCACAGGTACAACCTGCTGACACAAAAGCATTAAATACACAGCTGTAAAATTGCTTCAGCAAGCCTTAAAGCAGTTTCATTGCACACAGACACACACACACACACACACACACACACACACACACACACACACACACACACACACACACACACGCACACGCACACGCACTCGCACATGCATGCACACACACACACACACACACACACACATACACACACACACACACACACACACACACACACACACACACACACACACACACACACACACACACAGAGTCACAAACCCTATGGATACAGGTCAATAGGATAAGAGTGAGAAATTTAAGTAGAAGGTCAGACAGTACAGGCTTGGCACTGATAAAAATAAAGGTTTTATTTTTAGAAATTGTTTTAATATGATTGCATTAAGATTTTTGCATTTGTATTTGTGTGGCAGGTTTTTTTTGTTACATTTGATATTAATTTTTTTGCCAATCAGTTTATTCAGCTAGAGCATCATCCACTGACCATAGTCGGGGAGAAAGCGCTGTGACTCCTTATTGGTTCTGGCTAGAAAAGGAAGTGAAAAGCATGCAGTCCTTACTGTCCATCTAGGAGATAGAATCCCTTAAGGATTAACAGCTTCTTTAATGCTGTATGAGAACACTTAAGAGCATGGCATCATAAATGCACAGATTCCATATAAACCTCTATGGAACCTATATATTCTGTATTAAAGCTACTTTATTATTTTAGATAGAATCAAAGAAATATGGTGGAAACTTGGATTTAAACTGCAATGTAATACCTACAGTTAAATGTCTTGATGTTATTTTAGAGATGGCAAAGCAATTTTCATGCCCTAGAAGACTTGCGTGACTGAACAGGAAATTGGATGCTGGTAGTTCAAGCAGATACAACTATGAGGTTAAATTGTGCATCTGGAGAGCTGGGTCATTACATCTATTTGACTTCAGAAGTCAAGATTGTAGGTAATGGGTGGTAAATGATTCCTGGATTTCCAGTTAAATGCTACCTGAAAAAAACAGAATTAATGGCAGAAGTGAGCATGCTAGGTCAACAGACTAAATTCTAATCAAGATCTATTTTCTGTGTCTAAATGCAATAAGATAGAGACATTACACAATGCAAAATATGAAATTCACTTATGAACATCAATAATATTTTTGAAGCAATAACCCACTTAAATCTACAGTTTTTATTCAGTGCTCTTATATGGTGACACATCTGATTTTTCCTTCACTGGCTTCAGTTCAGCAGAGTGGCCATACTTAACTGTACAGTTATTCAGATAAGAAAAATAAATGGTCACGCACTCAAATGTGTAGCCTTATGAGAAGAATGATACCAAGACAACACGAGGCTAAAACTTGATCAATGCTTTGGAACTATTGCCAGGGCATTACCTCCTTTTCTAAGCAAATACACATGCACCGTAACAAACTGGGGTCCTGATTAGATTCCCCTCACTACTTTATTCTTTTACATCTGCTTGACAATCTTCCATTATACAAAGTTATCGCTCTGGACTCATACCAGTCCTTATATACTCCTGTACTTAATCTCTTCAATAACCAAAAAGTAATGCATTGTAAAGTTAAAAGACATTATTGCCTTTTTATGTTCTGCAAGTGCATGATATGGACTCAATTATGCCAATGCCCCAAATGTTTCTAGGTCTGTTCCACTGGCTAAACACAATATGTGAGTGATTAAATACCTCTGAATCTAATTAAATGATTTCTGAACTGCCATGTGGAACATCTGCACTATGTTTTCAACACTAATTCAACTTTATACAGTTTAATGTATCTGTTCCCTTTATCAGTATGCAAAACCTCAATAAAGTCTTTTATGGTAAAAAAGAAGTATGCCTTTTTACAATTACTTTTTTGTCCACTTATTAACTCAAAAAGCTTTATAAGTAAATACTCATGAATTTTAATGAATAAAATAACCACAAAAATGCTCCTTCAGGTGTGATAAAATTATTTTGTTGTATTTCAAACTTCATAAATGTTATTCATCCTGCATCCCATGATTCTTTTTGCACAAAGGTTATATAGTCTTTCCTTAGCATAAACCATTGGCATAAAGCATGATCATATAGATTTGATAATGACAATATATCTTTCTTGGTCCAGACTTTTATTTTAAAGATTAATAATAAGAACAGGGTCTTTGAAATATTGTAAATGTATAACTAAGGATTCTTCTAGAACAGGATACAAATCCATGATTAATAGATAAGTTACATAATAGACAGTATGCAATGACAAGGATATCAGCCACACACAGGCTGATGGTAGTGATTCATAACCACATGTTGTTCTGCAGGGTAGCAACACAGATATGATGCATATTTAGTTCCCAATTGTACCTGGTTTTACAGAAAGTCCATGGTTTTGCTACATATTTTCCCCTGCCCTTATAAAATGTTTGATTTTCTTGAATATCACTGCAGATTACAATCAATCAGAATGCCAAACACTAGAGTTCATATTTCTTACTGTTCATCGAAATGCATGTTGGTACAAAGTGTGTTGTTCTTTTAACTTTTTTTAATGAATTACACAAAGACACGCGTGCACACACACACAGACACACACACACACACACACACACACACACACACACACACACACACACACACACACACACACACACACACTGCTTTTCTACGTTGCCTAGTTTTGCAACTGTAATATATATTTTCTGTATATCATAGAAAGAAACTTCCTGTAACAATAATGAAGCTAACCTATACATTTCTAGAGTAATACAAACACTGCTAATAAAAGTTAAATTGAAAAAAATATATTTTCAGCAATCAGGAAATCTTATCAATCTTTTTTTGGACAAACTACAGTACTGCTAGATGCAACCCATTCGGTTCACCTTTGCTGCACTTGGGATCGCTCTTCTGCCCTATCCCACCACTATATCCCACTCATTCCACCTCCTCTACTTTTATTTCTCACCATAGCGCCACCCTCACAAACAAACTACCAATCCACAGCAGCTTCATCTCACCAAAACCCAACTAACCAATAAGAATCTGTTGCACCATCAGATTACTAGAATTATATCTGAAAACAGTGGCTGGAGCAGAAACACGGCAGCAGAATATGTATAAAACATAGTTTAATGCATATAAAAGGTTAAGTGCTTTCACAAAATCATTTGCTTCATCAGGCGAATACTAACTGACAACTAGATCTAAACTATATACACAAATTAATTACATCACAGTTTCAAATCAGCTAACCAATACACAACATCAGTTCAACTATAATTAAAACCTTAACGACATAAAACCAGAAAAAAATTTCTGTTGTTGAAAATATGCATTCCTTTTCATTTCAGCAATTTCCTGGGTCTGAGTTTGGCTTAATGGAAACATACTCATTAAGTCCACTGTCTATATGTGCTCCCAGCCTCAAAATCCATCTGAGCACAACTTCCTCAGTGTTATTCACTAAACTGCCCATTCTAAATCTCTCATCAATAACAGGCAATACCATAAACTTAAATTCATGGCCATTGCCCTTGGTTAACATGTGTTTGGCTATTGCACTATATGTGTGGCCTTTCCGGGTACAATACAAATGGTCAGAACTCAGTAGAAAGGTCGAGCAGTGGTATGATAATATTTTATCTATAGGCAATTTAGACTTAGTAGACTTAAAAACCACAGAAGTGCTTGAACAGGTCAACTTATATGAGCAGAACCTTGTGCAACAAAAAAAGAAGAAAATTCAAAGGGACTTGAAAGATTTTGAAACAGGCTCTGTTTTTGCTTGGTCTAAAGAGCCTACTTACTATATGCCGGTTAACAACAAAAATGCTACTCATAATTCTCAAACTGCACATGCAGTCAATGAAACATCTATTCAGAGTGGCAATAAAAGAATTACCAGCAGTAATGTTACTCCAGCACTCAATATGGATAAAAAATTTCCACTATTGACTTCTGAACATTTGGTATACAGTACTCCAATGGGCATAATTGACAAAACTGTAGTCACTGATATGGAGAAAGGGACGGAACCAGAACCTGTAGTACATCCTAAAATCAACGCTTTGTGTCAGGATCCAGTTTTTTCGAAGTTGCCCCTTCTGTTTCGTATGAAACAGAAACAATCTACAGATGGAGTAGTTGAGAGAGCCAGGACCAAAAGGAAACAAGTGAATGCAGACGGGACAGCACACACACAAAAGAAAATGTGGAATTATGTTGAACGAACTTTGTAACATTTCATCCAGGACTGAACATGAACTGAGGGTGCTTAATAAAGGTTTGTCTTTTGTTCCAACCCATAGGGCTGATGTACCTGATGTTATAACTGACTTACGTTTATTTGTCAGTTGAGTGTACAATTGAAGTTAATGTTTAAATCTAATGGCAGTGAATCCAACATCCCTATGTATAGGAAACCAAGTGTTTTTGTACCTCAGAATTATCCATTTTTAGATGTGTTTCTCAATTTATGTGAGAATGATTTTTACAATCTGTTTAGCAACTTTGATAGGAAGATAGGCTATGTGAACCTAACAACAGATGAGAAGCAAGCATTGTCCATCCTAGAAAATGATCATGAAATTGTTATTAGACCCACCGACAAGGGTGGGTCAATACTATTAAGGGACATGGTGTTTTATTTTGGTCAAATCAAAGAAATGCTTAATGATGAGAACACCTATATGAAGGTAGATAGAGCGTTTATTCTGAATTTGACTAATAATGTGATGTGTGCATTAATGGATTGTTTGGCTAGTAGAATTATCACCAATGAATTATTCCAGTATTTAGCTATAGAAAAACCATTGGTACCCAATTTACAAGGACTCCGCAAAATACATAAAGACACACTGAAACCCCCTTTTAGACCTATAGAAACTGGGGGTGGGTTACTGAGCCATTATCAATATATGCGGAGAAGCAATTAAGACCTGTGTTAGAGAGACAAACCTCGGTTATACGTGATAATAAGCAGTTCTTGAATCAGCTTTATGCACATGTTCATGGCAATACACTAGAAAGAAAAGAAAGAATTATTTTAGCTACACTTGATGTGAAATCACTTTTCACGGTCATCCCTAATTATGATGGGATAGTGATGGTCAAAAGATGCCTGTCTAGAAAGTACATACTCTCCGGAACATATAGATTTTATATGTTTTTTACTTGAATTGATATTGGAGAACAATGCATTTCTATATGACAATTAGTACTATATACAAATGGCTGGTGTATCTATGGGGACTTGATGTGCCAATAGCTACACCACCCCGGTCATGATAGAATGGGAGACTGACACTATATAGAACAGTGTAAATACAGAGCAGGTATCATTCTATCGATGCTTTGCAGATGATTTGTTTATATAGGTGGAGAGGTAGTGAGAACCAGTTAGATAAGTTTGCTACATTTTTGAGTAACAGTAACACCTTGCAATTTACAAAGACTCATTCTCGACACAAAATAGACTTTTTAGATGTGATGATAAGGAAGAATGATGAGGGTGTGTATTATACAATTAGGCATATGAAGGAATGTTACCGTCCAACATATGTTCATTGAACGAGTATGCACCCCAGTCATGTCTTTAAAAATGTATTAAAGAACCGGACTATGAGGGTATCTAGGTTAGCTGATAATGACCAAGATGTCATGAAGGACTTGAGGCAGTTAGGGTTTGATTTTAATAGTAGAGGCTACAATTGCAGGAATGTTAAGGCTGCATGTACTCAAGCTGTTAAATTGAAAGGGACTAAGGCTAAACCCTATTTAACCAATATTTTGGACCAAGATAAGAATGATGCCTCTGGTAAACAGTTCACCCTTTTTCCTTTGAAATATATGAGTGATGATAAGGAACTGAAGAGGATCATTAATAAACACAGGAAAGTTTTACAAACAGACAGTGAAATGGTCCGGATAGTAGGAGAGACACCTAAGTTCAGTTATAGGAAATCACGCTCTTTAAAGCAGAGGTTATGCTACCCAAAAAACATTAGTGAGCCACTGATTAACAATATACAGTGTAGGACCAAACTATGTGGGAACTGTACCTTCTGTATTTACATTGATATGTCCCCCTCCTTTAAACATCTTGATACAACAGTCCAATATACTATTAGAGTTAATGCAGATTGCAATACTAAAATGTAATTTATTATGCCTATTGCATACTTTGTAAGTCATTTTATGTCGAAAAGATGAACAGACATCTTAGAGAATGCATAAGTGACCATTTTTATTGCACCCGGAAAGGCCACACATATAGTGCAATAGCCAAACACATGTTAACCAAGGGCAATAGCCATGAATTTAAATTTATGGTATTGTCTGTTATTAATGAGGGATTTAGAATGGGGAGTTTAGTGAATAACACTGAGGAAGTTGAACTCGGATGGATTTTGAGGCTTGGAGCATATAAAGGCAGTGGACTTAATGAGTATGTTTTCATTAAGCCCAAGCTCTATGCCAACAAATTGTTGAAATGAAAAGTAATGTATATTTTTAACAATAGAATTTTTTTTCTGGTTTTATGTCTTTAAGGTTTTAATTATTGCTGAATTGATGGTGTGTATTGGCAGGGGAGGCTCATGCTATTGGACTGCAGGACTGCAGCCCCCCAGCTGTAAATAAAATGAAATTAAAAAAAGAAATAAAACAAAAGCAATCCCAAAACTGCACAACTCATTAAAAAAGAAATAAAAAACAAAAGTGATCCCAAAATTGGCTGCACAACTCTGCCCACACATGCTATTCCCAAAACTCCACCCAAGCACAAGCCCGTCACACATAGGAATCAATCCAGACTGCTAGTGAACCAGTCCGGATTAGGGAAACACCATTCAAACAACAGAGATCCAGAAGTCTATGCAGTTACAACTGCATAGACTTGAAGGGGATCGGACTGCAACATCTGCAGGCTAGGACCTATTTGCTTGCTCTCACGGGAAGGGATTGCAACATCTGGCTGTGTACCTTGCTCTTGCGGGACAAGCATTGAATGGGAACCAAGTAAGTTTCTTCCTTTTATGAGAACAGAGGTATTTAGTTGGGTTTCTTTATTTTGCATGAAAAGTGAATGGAGGGTGTGTGTGTGTGTGTGTGTGTGTGTGTGTGTGTGTGTGTGTGTGTGTGTGTGTGTGTGTATGTGTGTGTGTGTGAACGGAGGTTTCTTTTTGTATGAGAAGTGAACAGAGGGTGTGTGTGTGTGTGTGTGTGTGTGTGTGTGTGTGTGTGTGTGTGTGTGTGTGTGTGAACAGAGGTTTTTTTTTTTGTATGAGAAGTGAACGGAGGGTGTGTGTGTGTGTGTGTGTGTGAAAAGAGGTTTCTTTTTGTATGAGAAGTGAATGGAGGGTCTGTGTGTGTGTGTGTGTGAAGGGAGAGGTTTCTTTTTGTATGAGAGGTGAATGGAGGGTGTGTGTGAACGGAGGTTTATTTTTGTATGAGAAGTGAATGGAGAGTGTGTGTGTATGTGTGTGTGTGTGTGTGTGTGTGTGTGTGTGTGTGTGTGTGTGTGTGTGTGTGTGTGTGTGTGTGTGCGTGTGTGTGTATGACTAATGAAGTGTGAAAAGTTTCTTGAAATATGAAAACTTTTATTCTAGTCTTGTTTTCAAAGATCTGTAAGTTATCTGCTGTTGGTGTATATTCCCATGTAATTCAAATATTTGTTCTAAAGCTTCTGCTTTATTCTGTAATTAAATTATAAGGTCAGACTGATCCGAGACATATTCTGTTAAATGTTTTATTTAAAATGTTTGACTTCTGCAAACGTATATATTATGATTTTTTTTTAAGAATAACAGAATAAAAACTTTTCATTCACATGATAAGTAATCCTGTCAGCAGGCCTCAAGAGATTTCTCCCCTTTATCCATACAAAAACAGATCACAACAGCCCTATGACTCATAACAAATGTCATATATAATAATATGGATCATTACCTTCTTACTGGCATTATCTTGTTGAATTAGTTAGGACCACTGGCACAGTTATTCAGATCTCCTTGATTATCATGTTACAATGTATTGGTACAGTGTACACCTGAAGGGAATGGTTCAGAAGTTACAAATCCTTAATAGCAATAATCCATAACAGCCTGGCTCCACCATGCAATACATGCACATATGTATTGTCCTGAATCTTGCCCCCTAAGTTGTGTCATCTCTGTTAATGTGCATTCATCATTTTCTCACCCAAACCATGCCACTTTGCTTTGTGCTGAGGACTTGGTCATTTACCATCATTCATCTGATAACTCCAAAATGCTCCTGGACATACAGAATGATTTAGATGCATAACAGCATGGCTGTAACATGGATTTCTTATCGCAGATGTAATGAAATCATTGTGCATGTTGTTTAACATCTGGACCAAAAACAGATTCAAGAAAGCCACAAATGGGTGATTTAAATGAATCAGTTATGAAAATGTCTCCACATTAAATTATCTGGGAATACATTTGGATTGCGTGTAAATATATAAGCTGTATACTGTTGAAGCAAAATACAAGAAAATACAACTATTAAACATGGACTAGGAAAATTTCAGTGTTTTTATGCTTTGAAGCATAGACAATAATTGCTAAGGCAGTCCTTCTCCCACAGCTTGAATATGGTCTTCCTAGTCTCATAGCCATGCTCATAACTGTAGAAAAAAATGCGTGGTTTTATTAGCAGAGCTAAGCAGAGCACCATTGTTTAACAGTTCAGACAGAAAAACATATCTTTATTAAAAATGGGCCAGCCATTTTTAGCACAACTGATTAGTGAAACTTTGGTACTTGGATTTCTGCACAACATTGAGGATTATATACCCAGAAAATAGATTACACAATGCAAACCAGTCAAAATTATATAATTCATTACTTAACAACAATAAATAAAAATAATAAAGTTGATAAATCTTTCTGAACTATAGCACTGTTTGACATAGTTAGTGTTCCTACTACACATAAGATGTGCAGAAAAGTTGTCAAAATTCTGGAAATCATTTGCTACACATTTTCAGCCTCATGCAAATACAGACTACACTCCCCATAACACAAGAAGGTATACAACCAAAAGGATAGTCACTAAATTAAATATCTATTCATTGGCTATAGTTTAACTATACTTCATCAACTGTAAATTCTACTGGCAGAACCAAATAACTGATATTTAAAGCTGCTGCTCATTCACTGTTATGGTTGCTAAATTCACAAATACTTTTAGGGATAGTGATCCCATACCATGTAGATATGCTGTGTGATGGGCAGTAACTATCATGTTACTTTGTAATGCATTTTTGTGGGACATGACAGTGTGGCTGGGCCTGGGTGTTTGAAAAGAGGTGAGTACAGGGATATTAGTAACTGTGCACTTAGCACAGTGCTTGTGTGTCACCGTGGAAGAAACTGTGCAATGGTTTCCCCAATGCTCCATATTTTGTTTTTAATCTAGGTTTATGTATATGTGACCAGGATGTATGCATTACAGACATTGCTACTAGGTATGTATATGTGCTCAGGATGTATGCATTACAGGCATTGCTACCCATACAGCTTATGTGAAAATCAATAAATATGTGCCCTGTTTGCTGTCACATCAGTGGTTTGGCTTACAGGAATCTGTTACCTGGCTTGATATTGATTTGATATTGGCAGTGGAGGATGAGGGATCTGAGCACTGTACATTAGTGTGAGGAGTGGTGTGGGAGATGAACTGATAATGATCTTGGTATGCTTGCCTTCTGGCAAGAACTATGGGGCAAGAATATGTTGGGCATTATTTCAAAAATGGTAGCTAGTCAATGGCATCTCACACTTAGTACTGCTACAGTTGATCTGCATTATGTGCCCATTTCTTCAAAGGAGAAAACTGGGAATGTACATGTTGAACAGGAATGTGTCTGTAAGTTGTAAACTGCTGTAAAATGAGTTACAGAGCATGATTTTGGGACTATGTTTATTCAAATGGTGGTATGTTGCTGACTAAAATCATTTGGAGGGGGAATTGGGCATTATCTTTGAAGTTAATCCCTGAAACATGAGATGATTAGATGCTGGATGAAGGACAAACATTAAAGTATAGAATGCATGTGGACACAGTGAGCTATATGAAAAAATGCAGTTCAAAATTAATTGTTACTATTTTATGAAATATAGTATATTCGGCTTGCAACCGTTGTCTCTGCAGTGACTACAACTGCACAGATATAATTACCGTTGTTGTAACTGTTGTCTATGCCTGAGATCATGACATACCTAACTGTAGCTCTAAATATATTTGTAGTTTAAATGGTGCTTCTATGCTGACTATTTTGATGTGGTACACAAGCTTCTAACAATGTATTCATGGCAAACCTTCAGCACAGTCAACCTGGGCATATGCCTAGAACGACAATCAGCCAGGGATATTATTTTGACTTCTGTCTCACTTTTTTTTTGCATCAAGGTAAAATGGCACCCCAGCTGTTGGAAACACACTGTTGCAGTACCCTACAAGTGTACCTCTTAACTTTACCAGTTTTGGTGTTAAATATCATTGTCATGAAATAACACTCTGCCCTCACTTTGAAATACAATTACTGTAAGATGATTTTTTTCCTTATAGGGTCACAGGTCAGGGTATTACAAATGAGGTGAGAATGACAAGAGTTGTGAGAGTCAATGATACAGAGTAAATGAAAATTCACATGTAGAAGTTTAGAGAAACCAGCATTTAAGAGAGACCATGGACCATAGTAACATTGCTTTCAGTCATTCTGAATGATGTTTTGATGTTTATGGGATGTTTCTCTTTATAGCAAACAGCACCAGAGTCCAAGGTTGTGCCATACCCATGTCAGTGCTGGGAGATGTGCTTATCAGAATTAGTACTTTAAGCTATATGAGACCATTTTTTTTATCCTAAAAGGCAGATAACCTGATATTAATACTTAGCTGTCTTGATTTTGCCTCATGTAAATCATTGAGGGTTACGATCACTTGAAGTGAGGTTTCTTTTTGTATGAGAAGTGAAAGGAGGGTGTGTGTGTGTGTGTGTGTGTGTGTGTGTGTGTGTGAACGGAGGTTTATTTTTGTATGAGAAGTGAATGGAGGTTTCTTTTTGTATGAGAAGTGAACTGTGTGTGTAAAATGCTCCAGGCACATATAGCATGGCTAGAGAGAGCTCAAGAGTTAGATTCAAACCCAAGCTGGTGGCTAGAGAGAACTTAGGAGCTAGACTCAAACCCTGAGCCTTGGGAAACAGGTAACCAGAGCTTAGCTTCCCTACCCACTACTACTTGTGAAATTTTTGCCTTATATTTTTGTACTGTTCCTCATAATATCTGTGGTTTTCAGGATTTTTAATTCATTATATAATGACAGGCATTTGAATTTCAGACTTCATATTCTTCAGAAAGTACATGTTCATTCTAGCAATTTTCTGTTTACATGATCAATATTCAAAAATTGTCCCTGTTTTTGGGGCTGTATAGTGGCTTTGTCCAGGTTTTTTGTGCTAAGAGGTTGGCAACTATGGTGAGAACTGAATTCACTGAATATGTTTAGGGGCTGTATTCCCCCATTATTGGCTCTGTCTAGGTGTTTGTGCTAAGAAGTTGAGAGCTGTTGTGAGAACTGAATTCACTAAATGATAGACTGAAACTTAAATGGCTATATTTCAAAAACAGCTGATTTGGTATAGTGGTATGTTGCTCTGACTGTACGGCACAGGGTCTGAGGTTCAAGGCTTGGCAGTGAAATGAATGGTGGTAACACAGCATTTTATTCTAGCAATCTTCCAAGGTTATACAAGCAATGTTTAAAATGTGTCCCTAGTTTTGGGGCTTTTGTCCCCCCAATAAATGTTGCCTTTTTCTCAGATTTCTTGTGCTTTAAAGTTAACAGATACATTTGAGTGTTGAGTGGATTTTATAAGGAACTGAGAGTTAGAAGAGAAGTTTAGTGCTGATTATGCTGAATCTGCTTGCATTGTTAATAGCACAAAGAGTAGTGTGCCTGCTTTTGATGCAGAAGGCTGTGGGTTCTACTCCCGCAGTATACAGATGCATTGCTGATATTGTACTGTGTTGTACTTTTAAAGGGGATAGATGCTGCAGTCCTGAAAATGTCCTCTTTGGTGGAGATAACTATTAACAATGAAACTGTTATCAGTTTGCCATCCATTCCCTATTGCAATATTACTAGCTTATCATTTTGTTATTGTAATATAGGCAATTTATTCCTCAAGGGCAACAGGCACTTTATTTGTAGATGAAACAATGAAATATAAAGTTGTTTGCTAGCAGCAACCTCTTCATTTAGTTATATATCTCTTTAATGTGGAATTATTTATATGACTCTTACTTCTGCAGAAATTGTGCATATTTACTGATACTGGTGGATTGTAGAAGTTTGAGTAGACTTTTATGATGGAAATATTCTGAAATGGGCAGTTTAGTCATTATTGGTGCATGCATTTTGTTTCATTGTTTACTGGAAAAATGTTTATTAAAATGCCCTCTCACAACTGCACTGCATTATATGAGGAATATAATTTAATACAATCAGGAAGGTGTATCAAAGAACACATGTATGTTTCCTGTACAAGGGGCCTATGATTTGAAAAAAGCCCAAAGTTAATCTTTATCTGCCACTGGCCAGATGTATTTTCTTTGAATGTGGGTTTCAATGCTGTTTCAATGAATGTGAGTTTCAAGGGCAGAGAAGTTTTAATGCTAACTCTATTTTCATTGCAAGACTGCATTGCTTTGTTTTGCAGATATCTATTAGTGTTAGTGTTTGTGCTGAAAAATGTAAAGTAAAACATTTAAATGAAATCCAAATCATTGTAGCAGTACAGTAGTATGCACATTACAGTGTTTATGGTAAAAGGGGTGAAATAGCCAAGTATTGGGACATTGGAATAGCTGCAGGGGGAGGTCCCATTTGACCATGATTTTGTGAGGGGGGGAAGGGCAGCAAACTCAAAGAGCCCCAGCTGAGCTATACCTCTCAACTGTCCATATTTTTGCAGAATGAATTCATTTTTGCTTCTTATTTTTGGTTTGTTCCTCATAGAATGCATAGTTTTCTGACAAATCATTTAGGAATGAAGTCACTAAATAATGACAGACTTTGAGTTTCAGAATTCATACCCTACAGAAAAATGCATGCTAAAACAAGGCCTGTTATTCTGTCAACTGTATAAGTTTATACAAGAACATTTTTAGTGCTGTTTATATGTTTCCCCAATATATCTGGCCTTGTCCAGATTTCCTGTGTTGGCACATCCAAATAAATCACTTTATAGAATTAGGTATAGCCAAACCTCTCAACTGTCCTTGATTTTGGCTTAAAATGTTGCTCTCCCCCTAATAATCTCTCTGCAAAATGGCAAATTTGGAAGAAAATGTGGAGGGTTTACAATTAATAAATAATTGTAATGATTAGAGTTAGATTACTTTTAATTTTGGAAATGCATGTAGAGTCTCTTATTTTGTCAGCTGCTTAAGTTAACAGTACTAATATTAAAAAAGCGTTGCTTCATTGACAGATTCCCAGCTGTATTATGTGGCTATTTTATATTTTTGCATCACATTTTTGGTCCATTTTTCATAAAATTGTGGTTTTCTGGCAAACTTGTGGTAAATCATTAAAGATTGAAGTTAGAAAATAATGACAGACATTTGAGTTTCAGATTTCATACCCCTTAGAAAATTCATACTAATCCAAGACCTACTATTCTATTATCTTTCTAAGTTCATAAGAGCAATATTTAAAAATTGTCCTTATTGTTGGGCCTTTGTCCCACTCCTGTTTACGCCTTTGTCCATATTTCTTGCTCTGAGGCTGAGAGGTACAACAAATGTGTCAGGGCCATCACAATCAGTCAGAGACATTTCAAATTGTGACATACTTGTTGCACACCACTCCCCCACTTAGTGACTCTGGATGTGTCCAAGCAAGGCAAGGAGCAGTTATGCAGTGTAAGTGTGCAGAGTATCCCCATATCCAAGGTACTACAGTTCTTTTCATCTGTCCTTGATTTTGCAGAATGTTCTTGTTTTCTGTCATATTTTTATACTGTTGATTTATGCTTCTTCTTATTCAGAAAATGCATGTTGTTGCAGTGCCTGTTGCTCTGTGTTTAAGTAGCAATGCTTTAATGACCATCAGGTAAGCTTGTCTGAGATGGTAAGATGCAAGTAAGCTTTAATAAGCATACTGTTAAATAATTACCAACATTGAAAGCCTTTTTGTTCTTGCTATGCAGAGAATATTTACATTACTAAATAGCATATAAGCTTTAGATATTGAAATGCATATGACAGTATTTGAAATAAAGGACAGGATTACAGTATTTTCAGAGGCTCATTACATTTGTTAGAGACTTGCAGTCATCTTTGCAGGCTTTACCCGTAAACTAAACAGAATGCCAATCTATCATGTGTGGTCCATAACCTGTGCAGTAATCCTTTAAGCAAGTTATCTTGAGCTTGTTTCTTGTTTGCTGTTCATTTTTTACTTTGATTATGTTTTCCCCATGAAACAAGTAGATAGTTGTTGTCAGGCAGCAGGATTTTTTTGGATAAGAAACATTTTTACAACTGGGGATATCGCACAGATTGCTACTTTCAGCATGTTACTTAGTACTTTTATAAAGCTGAATATAAATTATAATTAGAACTGCAGTGCAAGGAGAGGTGGTTTGAGTTGAGTGCTGCTTGTTTTTTTATACTTGATTTTGACTAGCATTTAAAAAATATTTTTTCATGCCGCAAAACCTTTTTGTTTCCATCTAGATATTAAAGGAGTACAACAGGTTTCTCTAATGTATTCCTCAACTTCACGGCCCTTTTCCTCCCTATTTACATTGTCCTCTGTAAAGCAACAATAATAAAGCATTTACAATTTTTATAATTCCCCTTACTTCTGTAACAGAAGCCTATCTTCTCATACTGTGATGGTTTCACTTACAAAATGATTCTCTCATGTTTGAATAAAGCTTGCTGGAGTCACCCAATTACTGACATCATCAAGGCCAGGCACTTTTTTTTTTTTTAATCAGTTCCCTCCCCCAAAGTGACATCACCATAGCTGTCACCTGATTCTAACTAAAATAATAAGACCCACCCATTCTGTGATGTCATGGCTCCCTTGTCCTTCCCCCAGCCTGAATGCTGTTCATTTTATTCAGTAGTAGTGCAGTAACACCGATGTTTGGAAACACAGAAATCTGGTATACATACTTGTACATTCTGCACGGTAATTGATGCTTTGGTGGTTTATTGCTTGAATACTTCTCTGTTGTATTTGCACCAGATACTGCTAGTGTGCAGTGCGGGAATAGAAAGATTAAAACATTACCCTGGTATCAGAGGTGGCAGTGCAACATATTCATAGTGGCTTAACATGAGAGTAGCTTTAAGCAAGCACCATGTGAAACCTGAACAAGTACCTATAATTATTCAGTGCAGCTTCCACACCTTAAGTCTGAAAATGAATTCACATACTCACATGAACAGGAGTAACTCCATATTGATGGCTAAAGGTGTATGGGCATGTTGGGTGGTTACTACACTTCAAAACTGGTATGTAATGGTGGAGATATTTGGAAGGCATGAGCAAACACACCAGTATATTAAAGCCATAGCACCAATTGAACTGGAGGCTGGCAAATAGATTTAGTAAGGGATTTTGTCCATGCACAAATATTTCAACAGTGATTCTTTGCAGTGGCATCCATTATCTGATTCAAGGTAAGTTAACCTTGATGTCCTTTAAAAATCAGTAAAAATGTACTTTGTTATAAGTGACTTCTGGACACAAGAAAAAGGAAGGGGAAAATATAGCAATGTGGTTTGTATGTACAAAGACAAATCCAGGGACACTGCAAAAGGTTTTTTTTTTGCAAACCAACCAGTGGAGTAAAAACATATGAAGGCAAACACTGCATACCAACACACTTTGCACATGTAAATCTCAATTTTTAACAAGGTGGAAGCATGAAGTGATACCTTAACACTTAAATTAATAAAGATCTAAACTAGTTAATAGTATAAATGTTTTATTCTTTAGCTCCTTGATGCAAGACCTTACTGGATGTGATTGCAGTCAAGTAAGGCCATGGCTATAGTGCAGCAAAAAATGTCCCCTCTAACAAAGGAAATGCTAGAGCAAAGATTAAATTACATGAGTCAAGCACCCTGCTGAGATCTGCCAATCAATGGAATTACCAGGTCAAATTACCCTCAGGACTTTGACAGCTAGGGAAGCTAAGTGTTATGGGGGAGGGGAGAAGTAAATGGACTGGAATTCATTGTCTCACAAATTAGTGCCATTTAAACGAAATTAGAAAAAAAAGGCAGCAGTAAACAGCACTTTGAGTGTGTTCTGTGGCATTTGCACTGTTTCTGTTTTAAGTAGTCATCCAGCAGCAGGGAATGTTACTTACATTGTTTTATTTTACTCAGTACTTTGTACGCATGCAACCTCTATGAAATGACAGGAACTTTAGGCAAACAGAGGCCTGCATTTTGTAACATTTTTAGCCAAACAATGATTTCTGGGATACTGGATGGCAACCTGATTTATCCAAACCACGTCAATATGCCATCTTCCAGGTGGTCAGAGTCTGGAATTACATATAAAAATATTTAAAATCCTGTAAATAATCCCAGAGTGCTGTTAAAGTGTAGGAAACATCATGCCATGATGTTTTAAACATGTTTTTTGAGTCTGTGGGTGCGGTACTCCTTTAAGTAAGCTGTCATGTAGCCAATGCATTGAAATTTTTTTTCTTTTACAATTCATTTTGTCTTGATTGGACTCTCATAATGATGGTTTGGCACCCAGGGCAGCGTATTTAATTAACGTCCCAGTTTTTGTGATTTTTAGCATAACCCCACCCCTTTCTAGTCGGTCATCCCCCTTGCAGTTGGCCCCACCCATTTAGCTGTCTCCTGCAGCCCCTTTTGATTTGAAGTCACCAGCTGCCACTGTGTATTGGCTGGCTGATTTGAAACTGTGATGTCATTCATTTGTGTATATAGCTTGGACCTAGTTGTCAGTTAGTATTGGTCTGATGAAGCAAATGTTTTTGTGAAAGCGCTTACCTTTTATATGCATTAAACTACATTTTATACATATTCTGCTGCTGTGTTTCTGTTCTAGCCACTGTTTGCAGATATACTTTTATTTGTTTGGCTTGAACAGTGTATTGCCGTTTGGTATTTTGTTTCCTGAAAATTACTAGAATTGATAAATACTTTGACTCATCCACAAAAGTATGCTACCAATCTGCAACAACTTCCTCCTGCCAAACCTACCTAACCAATAACAACCTCTTAAATCTTCTTGTTGCTATAATTGACAATACATGTACTTTAGTCTTCATTATCTAAATATGCTCTGTTTTAAAACATCAGATACCCTAAATTCACCACTCCCCACAATGATACAATTCTCACTCTAACCTTCTTTGTACTCATATTATCAACCTACTCTACATTTTATCAAACTCAACTCCTCGAGCACTTTACTTCTTACCAAAGGGCACATGATTATATTGTAACCCATTCATCCATCCTGTTCAGTATCAGTTCCCACTTATACAAAACTCCCTACATAAAGCTCATTAAACCTAAAACACTCTTTACCTCAAAAAGGTTCAGAGGTATTTTCACTAGCTGTTCCACATAAACTAAAACAATGCACCCATAGAAGTACCCTACTGAATTTACTACTAGCAGATGGCATTCACCCTGACCCTTTCAAGCCTCAAGTTACTCCACAAATAATAAATAATCTGTGCCTTAAAAATCTAAACTCCTTTCCTGACAGAATAAACTCAGTCTATTCCATATGAACCTCAGAAGCATTGTAAACAAAATTCCAGAACTACAAGCAGAGATAAAATATCACTCACTTCACATATTAGAAATAACAGAATGCTATCTAAAGCCTAATATCAGTAAGAGAGAAATAGTGCCCCCTCAAAGCTGTAACTTCCTTAGAGCTGACAGATTAAATAAAAAAGCAGGAAGAGTATATGCAGCTGAAGCATAAACCTGTCATCTTTCCCATCTCCCATGCTTTCCTTCATAATGCTGAGTTGCTCTAAGTAACCTAAAACTAAATACACATAAAACAATATGTATAACAACCCTTTATAACTCACCTGCAGACAATATCAGCACATTGGAAAACATTCCATCTTGGCTATCCCACAATATACACAAAGACAACTACACCAGGTGATATTAATATTGACTGGTCAAGTCCCAACTCTGAGACAATGACTTCTAATCTAAATCTATACAATTTTTCCAAACTAATCAGTGACCCAACCAGAGAATCAACCTGCAAAATAGTAAAATTACAATCCTAAACTGATTATTAATAAGTTACCTTAACAATATAAGCGCTCACGGCACATTAGCAAGCCCAGTTAGTGACAACCCGCCCATATATGCCACAAGATAATGTTATATTTATTTCTTCAAACACAGATATAACTCATCTCACAACATGAACAACATTGATCCAGAAATGTTTAACACCTCACTACAATCCCATAACATGAACATCCTAAAATTATTCCCACTAGATGATGCTGTTGTCTATTTTAATAAGATATTTATGGAACTACTAAACAGCATGGCCCCAGATAGGCTTAAAAGGTTGGAAAACAACCCTGCTACTTGGTTCACTCCTACCACCCGGGAATTAATGAGGAATAGAGATAACACCTGGCAGGCATGTCTAAATAATAAAACAGAAAACATTCTTCAAAAATATAAATACATACAAAATAAAGCAAAATGCCAGATCAAATGTGACAGAAGTGTATTACTCCAATTCGCAGAATAGATGTTATACAAATTTTAGATAACTCTGGGCCACTATACCTACAAATAGTACATTATAGCTCAAATGTACAACCAAACCCCCAATCCACATTGCACACTTGAAGAAACAGTCAACACTTGAACATTATTTCTGGAATCACTAAACTACTTTTCAACCAAACTCAAAACAACTCATCTTCCTCACATAATCTGATCACATCCCACTCTATCCCCCTTCTCCAGTCCACTAATACTCACTCTTTTTCCTTTCAACCAGTATCCATCACAACAATCAAGAAATACCCCCCCAAAAATTAAATCAAACACACTAGCTCCAAATAGAATTCCTTGTGATTTCTTAAAGATACCAGCCAGCTCAATTTCCTTTGCTGTATACATTCTCATAAATAAGACTATTAAGAAATCACATGTCCCAGCCTTATGGAAAAAATCCTCATGCCATCCCAGTTTAAAAGGGAGGTAACTCCAATAATATACCAAATTTGAAATCCACTGACAGTCTATTCCCGCTTTCAAACATCCTTGAAAAATCCAGTCATAATCAATTAATGACTCATTTACAAATGTACAACCTCCTTACCCCCACACAACATGGTTTCAAACCAGGGCATAGCATCACCACAGCTCTTTTAAACTTTGTTGAAACTATTAACCTATCCAGATACAAAAGCCAACTAGTTTCTGCTGTGTTTCTGGATTCATCCAGAGCTTCTGACACCATTTCCCATAGGTTACTTCTAAAACAGTTCTATTCACTTTGCTTTTCAAAGGCCTCCACCAACTGGTTCTCCAGCTGCATTTCCAATAGACTCCAGTTTGTTAAATAAATTAATTATTACATACCCTTCCTATCCATCAGAACATGTGTTCCCCAAGGTTCCATAACCACCATTCCACCAAAACAAGAAACTAGAATTTATTACATTCTAAACATCTGTATTTGAAATAATTATAAGCTATGTACTCACCATAACTAGGCATCTGTGTTGTCCATTTTCATTTGTCATCTTCACTAATGGGTTTAGATCTGATCCTTGAACCCAACTTGACCGCATACACTAGATTTCGGATCCAGGTTTTGAGCTCCTCCCTCTACCCATAACACTCTATTCCAACCCCATTGCTTGAGAGTTTGCTGCCTAATCCCTCTCTGGTCCAAGAGAGAAAGGACAGATGGAAATCTATTTATTTATTTATTTTATTTATTTATTGACATTTGTTAACCGGGTTAGTCCAGCTGGGCTTTTGGCCCATTTTCAATGGAGACCCAAGGAGAAAAGCACCAAGAAATACAGTGACAAAACAAATTCAGCTATTGTGTTATACATTGTTGGTAAAAAAAAAAAAAAACATTTTAGTAATGAAACATTCAAGACATTGAGTTATACAGACATTATAATATTCAATGCATACATTGTAGCACACAATTATCTTATTTGGCGGGCTTAAGATAAAGGGGAGGAGAATAAAAATAACAAAATAGAGTTATTTACATATTTACAGATAAGGTTTGAGCCATTTTTAAGATACCTAAAGTATAGATAGGTATTAACTGTAGAGGAATTTCTGATGTTCAGACACACCCACACACACACACACACATATATATGTATACATATATATATATATATATATATATATATATATATATATATATGTATACACATGAATAGGGAAAAGAAGGTAGATACACTATAAGGTGTACTTAGATGTAATAGAGGGGAGGTTAACAGTACATATAGTAGAGATGTAATAAGCAATAATGATATGAGATTGAAGGTAATTCAGGTGGTAGAGCTAATATAAGAGAGGCAGGGGTTAAGTTGGGGTTGTACAGGAACAAATTTTGGAGCTAAGTAGGCTTGGTGAATAGTAGAGCAAATGTCTGTAGGAAGTTTGTTCCAAGCTTGGGCTTTAGAGCATTTATATAAGAGTTTGCCAACAGTTTTCTTTGGTTGGAAAGATTGAAGTAGTTGTAGGTTGGAGGTATGGAGTGTACGAGCAGGTTTACAGGAAGAGATGAAAGTTGAGAGAGCAGGACAAGATGCAGACTTGTAGTGAATAGAGTGAACCATTTGAAGTTGTGAAAACAACAGTAAGTGAGGGAATTCAAGCCAGTTAAGGGATGTAAGGGCTGTGCAGTGGTGTGTTTTGTATGGAGAGTTTGTGATAAATCTTGCAATCTTATGGTAGGTTTGCTGGAGTTTATGTAAAGTTGTGGTTTGAATGTTAATAAACAATGGGACAGCATAGAGAAGTAGTGGAAGGAGAAAGGCTTGGGTTAGGGTTAGTCTAGCATTTTTTTATTTTGATAGAGTAAGCCTAATTTCTGGTTGGTTTCTTTTATAGAGTGTCAGTGGTGTAGGTTAAATTTGAGTTCATCATCAATAATGACTCCAAGAAGTTCAGAATGAGCATCAGGTTTAATAAGAGTGTTATTTGAGGAACTGATTGAGAAGGAGGTTTTAAGGTGGGACAGTGAGTGGGGGAGGAATAATAAGAGTTTAGTCTTTTTGTGGTTGAGGATGAGTAGGTTATTTGCTAGCCACTGTTCAGTAGATAGAAAGGATTGCTGAGTAAGGGAATGAAGTTCAGAGATGTTGTCAGAGATAGAGATAAGGGTAGAATCATCAGCGTACTGTATGAGGGAGGATAGCTTACATGATGTGTGGAGGTCAGTGGTGAAAATATTGAACAGGAGGAGTCCTAGGATGGAGCCCTGAGAAACCCCTGTTGGAACAGGTAAGACGGGAGAAGAAGAGGAAAGCCATTTAACAGATTGCTGTCTGCCAGACAAGTAGCTAGAAAACCAGGAAATGGTGGAGGATGATATGTTGAGCTTGGCGGGTTTGGATAGTAGTAAAGGGTGGGAGACTGTGTTGAAGGCTTTAGATAGGTCTAAGAGGAGGCAAGAGATGAGTTTATTGTTGTTGAGGGCCTCAGCAATGGTGTGGGTAAATGTTAGGAAGACAGTAGTTGTGCTGTGTCTGGGACGGAAACCGTCTTGGGTTGGAGTGAGAAGGTTATGTTGGAGTAGGTGTTTGAGAAGATGAGTATGAATGCTTTTTTCAAGAATTTTAGAGACAGGAGATAAAATGGTGATAGGCAGGTAATTGGATGAGTCTGTGGAGTTTCCACCTTTGTGTAAGGGAATGGTATAGAAAGATTTCCACAGGGTAGGCACAGTGGATTCTTGGACAGATCTGTTAATGATAAAAGATACTGGGAATGCTATTGAGTCAGCTGCTAATTTTAGGAAAACATGAGGTAAGTTGTCAGTGGAGACAAATAAAGACAGGGCTCAAACCTAGAACAGTAGATTCTGAGCATAGTCAAAAAGGTTTTTCCAGTAGGAAAAAAGGAATGGGAGATGGATAGGAGGGAAGGTGTGGAAGAATGAAAATGGATGACAACACAGATGCCTAGTTATGGTGAGTACATAACTTATATACCTGATGTTGTCTTTTTCATTGTTCCTCACTAATGGGACAGAGTCTCCAGCTATTGTAAATCTTGGGTGGCTGTCATGGAAGGATATTCCAGACCACTGCCGAACCAAAGGAGGCTCTATTTCTAGATATGATGACCAACATGTAATGTGAAATAAAGTTATGAGCCTTGGACCATGTGGCTGCTGCACAAATGTCATCAATAGAAGTCCTTCACCAAAAAGCTGATGAGATAGCCAAGAATTGAATTGAATGAGCTCAGAAAGGTCTTGATAAAACTAAGCCTTCTTGAGAATAAATCAATGAAATGCAGTCTGTAATTCATTTAGCTAGGGTAACATTAGAGACTGATTGACACAGGTTACTTAAGGAAAATGATATGAAAAACTGATCTAGCTTTTTAAAGTGTTTTGTTCTGTTAAGATAAAGGTATAGTTGTCTGTGCACATCAAGGAGATGTAGCATGTATTCCCCTTACTGGAAATTTTTGGAAAAAAGACTGGTAAATTAATGGATTGGTTGATGTTATTTTCAGAAGCCACTTTATGTTCATAGGAAGGGTTAGTCTGTAAAGAAATTCTGTTTTTATGAAAATAATGTAAGGGGGTTTTGCTGACAGAGCCTAGAGTTCAGAAATTCTTTTTTCTGAAGTTATAACTACCAGGAAGACCATTTTCCATGATAGAAATTTTAGATCACATTTGCCTGATGGTTCAAAGGGTATATGAGTTAAACCCTGAAGAACCACAATAGGGTCCCAAGTTGCTGAAGGGTCCTTTATCAGAGGTCCTAGAAAAAAAGTTCCCTTCATAACTCCTTTACACAATCTGGAAGAAGCCAGGAAGAAAGATTTATTTCCTGAATGCAAATTTGAGATCGCTGTTAACTGAAGTTTAGTTGTAAGAAAACTGGCCCCATCATTAAAAAGGGTTGTAAGAAAATAAACAATTGTAGAAATTGGAGCCAGAAAGGGGTCGATGTTTTGGTGGAAACATCAGCAGCCCAAATAGAAAACCTGTTCCAGTTGCTCAGATATACTTTCTTGGTGGAAGCTTTTTGGGACAGCAAAATAATATCACAAACTGGGGAAGAGAGCCTGGACTGTCTGTTATTAGAAGTGGAGAAACCATGCAATTAACTTGAGGCTGTGAAGGTTGGGACATTGAATCCCCAATGGGTGAGATACAAGATCCAGATGACGCTCCAGTATCCATGGAGGATAATGAAGATGAGACTGTAGAAAGGGGAACCAAACTTGCTGAGGCCAGAGGGGGCAATGAGTTCTTCAGCCTGCATGCTTTCTCTAAGAATTTTGGAATCAGTGGAAGAGGAGTGGAAGCATAAAGGAGACCTGAGGGCCAAGTGTGAAACAGACCATCTTTTGGTGACCCCCCCTGGGGGAGGATCAGAGCAAAGTACTCACAGTACTTGCTGTTGAGAGGAGTGGAAAATAGGTCACAGCAAGGTTGACACCAACACATGAAGATCATATTCTCCACTGACTGACTGAGGGACCAGTCATGAGGCATCAGATTAGATCTTTTTAGTTTGTCTGCCAGCACATTGACTTTCCCTAGGATGTGCATCATGATTAGAAAGTGGTCTGAAGAGATTGCCCAATCTCAAACTCTCATGGCTTCTCTATACAGGGCGTTAGATTGAGTTTCTCTTTGCTTGTTGATGTACCAGACTACCAACCTGTTGTTCTTCTGAATTGCAACACTCCTTAGGGGGAAACATTCTTGAAGTGCCTGCAATGCCAAAAGAACTGTTCTCATCTCTAGGACTTTGATATGCAATTTAGGCTGCTAAGGGGACCACATGCCTTGGACCGTCCTTCCCAAGAAATGCCACCCCACCCCAGTTGGAAAGTGTTCATGGTCACTGTGGCAATTGGATTTGGAAGAACTAAAGGTCTGCCAAGGAATAGATCATTGGACTGAATCCACCAATGAATGTGGCACTTGCAATTGGGGATGAGTTTTATTTGAAAAGACAGGTGCTAATGTAGAGTGGACCACTATATAGCTAGGTCCATTGGAGCATTCACATGAAGAATGCTAAGGGAAGCAATACTATGGCAGTTGATATAGATCACAGTGCTTGAAGTACTGATCTTACTGGAGGAGAAGGATGAGAAAGGATATCTTGCACTTGATATCTTATAGAAGCAACGTGGTGGAAAAGTAAATATACCACCTGAGTCGTAGCGTTCAAAAGAGTCTTGATGAATTCCAGGATCTGAAATGGGGCACGCAGTGATTTGGCAAGATCGATTGAAATGCCCAAGGTGTTGCAAATCTGGAGCAAATCGTTCCTGGCTTGTTGAAGTAGATGCCTGTGGGGGACAATGAAGACACAGTTGTCTAGATATGGAAACACCTGGAATCCTTTGAGCCTCAAGTGAACTGCCACTACTGCCATACATTTAGTAAACACCCTGGGAGCTGTGATGAGTCCAAAGGGCAGAGCTCAGAATTGGTAACTATTGACTCCCAGCCAAAAGTGAAGATGCCTCCTGGATCATCTGTCTATTTGTATGTGATAATAAGCATCTTGAAGGTCTATAGAGCCCATCTACTCATCCTTGTGGAAAATGAGCAGGATGGACTGAACCATGACCATTCAGAACTTTGTCTTCTTCACATACTGGTTCAAACCTCTTAGATCCAAAATGGGTCTGAGGACCTCTGTTTTCTTTGGCACTAAACAGAAGAGTGAGTAGGTTCTGAATCCTATCTGGTCAGGCTAGACCTTCTGGATGACTCTTTTTTCTAATAGCTTTTGCATTTCTTGTGCTGCTTTCTTCCTTCCTTCCTTTGACTGGGTGGTGGAATGTCAGGAAGTTTCTTCCTAGGCAATGAGGAAGAAGGAAAAAGAGTAAGTAGTAACCTATGTATATTATTGTTAGCACCCATAAATCTTTTGTGATATTTGTCCAGGTGTCTAGGTGCAAAAAGAATCAATCTGTGACTGCCTCCAGAAGTGGACAGTTGGGCAGCACTTCAGGAGCACTGATAGGGCCTGTCTGAAAAGGAATCTCTAAAGCCCTGGTTCTGTGGACCTCCTCTGCCTCAAGCGTGATGTCTACCATTAAAATTTCCTCCTCTGCCTCTGGAGGAATTGTCCCCTCGTGATTCCTGGAAAGGCTCATGAGATATAAGGAACCACATCTTTTTACCACCTCTTTGGTTTCTAGAAAAAGTCTGTTGAGGGGTAGAACATTTGATTACTATGGCAAGCAGGGATTTTCCCATCTTTTTCAATGTGGATAAGTGTATCTTTAACTGATAGCGCAAACAATGAAGTGCTATCAAAAGGGGCATTAATAAAAGCTGTCTTAAAGGGTTCCATAAAGTCACACAGTCGCATCCAGGTGTCTCTCCTTATGGTGATACCTGAACTAACTGCTCATGAGGTAACTTCAGCTGTATGAGAGATTAACCTCATTGAAGCATTTGAAATAAACAAAAGAGTGTCCAGCTGAGAGGAAGTCCTTTTGAAATCCTCAGCAGACATGGAGTCAAAGAGTAAATTTGATAGCTCTTTAATCAAATCTTTCTGCAGCCTACTAAAATGTGAGAGATAATTAAGCAACCTCAGAGAGAAGGTAGCTAAGGTGAACACTCGGTTTCCAAATCTGTCCAATGCTCTGGGCTTCCTGTTTGGCAGATGGACAGAAGAGCTCTGGTATGCTAGCTCTATCTTAGTGGCTCCCGCCACCACCATAGCATCAATGGGGACTCCTTTGCTCCAGAGAGGGCGGTCAGGAGGAGGGGCCAAAAATTTGTGTAGGCACTTGGGGATGGGCTTGACAGTCTCCATCTCCTTCCATGCCTGGTGGAAAACCAGGTCAATAAGTTCATCCACCAGGATGCTCAACCAAGACATAGATGGCCCTGCACCAAAAACCTCCAGGAACACCAATTCTTCAGGAGAAGGAGTTTGGGATGACCAGCCACCTTTCTGCTTAAGGATTTCTAGTAAATCTCCAAAGGAGATGTCATCAGGTGGTGATTTGGAGATCATTCTCCCTCAACAAAATCAGTGTCTTCCATGACAAACTCCATGGGGGAGTCTGTGTGTATCCTCTTACACATCCTCTTTTGAGGAACCTCCTCTGTGGGATGTTCAGGGCATGTATGAGAAGAAAGAGGAAGTTCCTCTCGTAGAACTGTCTGGAGATTAACTGGAACTGTCTGTTCCTGTGCAGTAGGCCTGATGGACTCAGAACTCAGAGCCAATGAGGGATGGGGGTAGGCTTTGAAACATGAGATGATGGTTCTCTGTGGAGCAAAAGAAGGATTTTTCTACTACCTTTAATGCCAAGGGACTGGAGAAACCTTTTCCTCCCTTCTCAGAGCCTAAGCATCTGAAGAAGGTAGGACAGGGCCACCCACAGATTTGAACCTCAAAGACAGAATCAGATCTGAGCTGTCCAGGGCTGAAGCTCTGAGAGGGAGGGATCTAACAAAAACAGAGCAGAACCCAACTCCTTGGATACTAAGCCAACATCTCAGCTCTGAGACCCACTCTGATCTGAGGGTATCGGAGCACAACCAGTCAGGAAAATCTTTGGAGTGGGGGAAGGAACATTCCTCAGATTTGATGCTGAACCTCTCACAGGTCTTGGATCCTGGGACTCTGAAAACATAGGTTGGATTTCAGATGGAGAAATAATGGAATTCATAGGCACATATATGGATCGAGTTGGGGACAGAGCTGGCAGAACTCCCATTTGCATCTGAGCTCTGAGGAATTTATGCATCGTCCTATCCACATCCACCTCTGACAGACTTCTGGAAGACCTAGAAGATGTGTCTGAGTGGGCCAAAATTACTTCTTCTGAGTTTGGAATAATTGATTGGGCACAGAAGGTAAACTAGGTTTTACTGCATACTCTGGAGTACAGCTTCAATGAGATGCACTGGTTGTCAGTTCCAAGGGCTTAGGATCCAAAGAAAAAGTAGAGATGACACTTTTAGTAATAAGGCCAACAGGTTTAGGATCCAAGGAAGTTGGATCAAATATTTTTCTTATCTTTTCTACCAGCTCCAAGGAAGTCCTTGGGGACTTTAGAGGAGAACTTTTCCTAGAATCCAAAGAAAGAAATGTCAGTGTTTTTGAGGGGGTTTGAGGCCCAGAAAAAGCAGGAAGTAAACATTTGAGGATGAGCTTATTTCACCTGTCAGCTAAGGCTCTTGGGTAAAAAGTAGAGCAAACTGAACAGGACGTGTTAAGGTTGTCTGGTCCCAGATGATAAACGCACTTCTTTTGGGCATCTGAGTTTGGGATATGCTTGCTTCTCCAACATAACTAAAAGGAAAACTAACCCTGAACTAACAATAACAACAAGAATAATTTTTTTTTTTTTTTTTTTTTTTTTTTTTTTACAGAAAAAGAGGATAGTTGTTAGTAAGGAATTACCAGGAAAAAGACAGTAACTATTGAAATACAGCCTAAAGAGGAAGAAGGATGAAGAATATCAACTATGGTATTTAAAGAAATACCTATTAAATTGGGTTACAGACAGCGCAAACAATGGTATGAAGACTACTAAACACTTCTAGAAAAGTCAAAATCCTCAATGCTAGTGACAGCTAGGAGGGAGGATTAAGAAAAAAAAATAGCAAAGTTTAAGGAAAGGATTAGAGGAGTTTAACAATTACCCATAAGAAATAAATACCTAAACTTGCTTACAATGCTTGAAAGTGGAACCTACATCTAACTGTGATGGTGTCAAAGGAGATCTGAGGCAATGGGGATGGAATAAAGCATTATGGGTAGATAGAGAAGATCTAGAGCTGGATTTGAAGTCTAGTGTATGTGTCCAAGTTAGAAACCCACAATTGGATCTGAATGCATTAGTGAGGAAGAATGAAGAGGACAACATTAGATCATGAACTTGAGACATCTTTCTAATTGGTCACGAAATCTGCATGTTATGTACACTGACTGTATTTACATCTATATTTATAATACTGCTACTTAACTCTGTACTTTGAATTACATGTAAACTGGAATTTATTACATTCTGAACATTTGTATTTGAAACTGTACTACGACTTAACTCTGTTTCTTGAATTACATGTGTTGTATCATTTGCAGTGATGTCTAAAGTCTGTAAACAAGAATTACTGACAGAAATTGAATCATTACTGACTCATTCTGTGAATCATGAGATGCTGTGTATGTTACAATGTGCTTCTGTGATTAAACCCTGTTTTGTCTGAAAATATTTAACATTCCTGAACTAATAAACGTAAAAGTTAAATGAACATTTTTGGAACACAGTGTTTAGACTGCTTTACCCAATTTTTAACTTTAAACCAAATATATACTGGTGTCTTTACTGTAGATGGATTGGTTGACATATTTATAAATGTACTGTAATTGATGTATTTAAAATTTGTTTGATAATTACTGTCTAACTTTGCTAAAAATTGCATATGTAACTTTATGATTAATGTGTCTTATCATCTGCAGCTTTTTAAACTTTTCCTTGCTTCTTGGCTGTGTTACGTCACAATGGAAATGTGAATGTTTGTGGAGATGGTGAAGTACATTGCTGTTAACTGGATAATTTTTTTATGTTCTGAAGGAACACTGCTGAAGACTGTAGATTTTCTGAAATAGTGCTGGTCTGCTGATGTTATTTGAGGCTTTTTCTGAAGTAGCAATTTGAATAAACACTTGTGCTCTGCAATCTAACAGCTACAATTACTGTATGTTGTCTGCTCTGGTTGTTTTCTGTATGAAATTTGTTAGTGGTGTTTTACTAAAAGGTCTGCTCTGTAAAGAGTAACTGTAGTGTTGTTGTCTGCAATAGTTTTTTTCTGTATGGAGCTAACAGTCTCCCATCTGGAAAAACACTGGTGTGCTGCTGAAAGTCTGTTAGAAACTTGTGCTGTAGTTACAGTTAGACTGGAAAAAAAGTGTCAAAGACTGCTTTTACTTTGCCATGAAGTCCAGTATGTAGAATGCATGTGCTGAAAAGGTTGCTATGGGTTTGGGGACTTACTGTAACTGTTGTCCCCCAACAAAGGGTGGTTCGCCATTGAAAAAAATGGGGTCTATATCAGAAGACCGAATGGAAACAACAGCGAATGGCAAAACATCGAAAAGACCTGTCCTCAAACTTGTTGTTGTGGGGGCTGCGCCCCCCCCTGCCAAATATATATATATACCAACTCTGAGATCACACTGCAGTGAGGAAAGGGCAAATATTCCAATCTTCACTCTACCGCGATCTCACTAACAGCACTTCGAGGTCCGGTCTTTTCGATGTTTTGCCGTTCGCTGTTATTTCCATTCTGTCTTCTGATATAGACCCAAAGAATTGCTAAGGCTGTAGTATACTGAAATTAACTGTAGACAACTGAGATGAGACTGGAATGAATGCATTTATCTGTTAATTACCAAAATGTGTGCTGAACAGGTGCCAGTCTCTCCTTTATGGGCCATGGCATTTTGTACTTTCAGAATGAATTCTGCACATGCTCTAGTTTGTTTAAGAATACTATATTAGATGTTGACAGTATCTGAATACTGTCTTTAATAACAGTGCTGATAAACAATAACAGTCTGTAGAAATTCTGGAATGCTGGATAATAGTAACTGTGCTAAAAAATATTCAAAGTTTCTGCATGTATATTCTGATTCTCCTGAATAATATAAACTGAAACAGTCTTAACGCTGGATATTTGACCTGACTTTGGTACCCAGGCTCGAGTGTCTGTACTACAAAGACCTTTTGCATATCAGTCCAAAAGCTAACTTAACTCACTGTGTCTGAAGTATTTTCTAATAATACCAAAACTCTTTAATGTTTTACATGCCTCTTTAGCCTTGGTTTCCAACCTGTCTTGTATGTGCCTTCAGTGCCTAATTGTCTATTCTTTATCTAGAATTCCATTAAAATGAGACATATCTTTCCCTTGAGAAAGGAATATTCTACAGCTTTCCCTGAGAACTGCTATTTCTGTACACCTCATATTTAACCAGCAAGATTATCTTTTTCTTTCTACTGAACTGTCTTTTCCCTGAAAATGAATGCATATATAAAAACATGTCTAACTATATTTTCAGGCCTATTAGTCTACCTTAATGTACTATAGTGAACTCACTAAAATAAAGTAAAAACCCTCAGTCTAACACTAGGGCCACTGCTTTTCAACATATTCACCAACAACCTGCACTCCACCAGATGTCAAGCATCCCTCACACAATATTCTGATGACTCCACATTACTCTGTTCTGCCATTAACTCAATTACTTTACAACACATCACCAAAGAGACATTTTCATCTGTTGAAAGCTGGATCACCAACTCCCAGCTTCTACTCAATAAAAAAAAAAATACCGCTATAATTCCTCCCAAAACCCCTTATGCACTTTAAGCAAAATTTCTAAATGATAGTCTCTTCTAACATTGCCATAGAAATTATTCCCCATACAAAGCTACTAAGCATGACAATTGATAATAACCTGAAATTTGACTTGCATGTGCAACTGGTTATCAAAAGAAATCTATATATCAAATATTGGTGACACACTACAGAACAAAAAACTACTCAACTGACTAATTCAGGAAACTGCTGGCCTCTACACTCCTGCTTCCAACTTTACTATATGGCTCCCCAGTATTGCTTAACCTGAAACCTGCCATCCAAAACAAACTAAACCATTGCTACAACAAAGTAACAAAATTTACAACTAACTCTTCAAACAGAACCCATCACTGCTTATCCCTAAAACAGTTTGACTGGTTTGAATTACCCAAGCATCTCACTTACACCCAACTACTTCTAATCCATAAATTAATATACAAAGTAAAGCCTTACTAGACTTATTATACACGTACACCCTTCTAGGCCACTTTCATATAAAAATAAAAGTCTCCTCATTACCTTCAAACTACATCTGTCTTCAGGGAACTCTCTCTATTCCAGATATGTAGCCCTCTCCTGAAACTCTCTCCCCTTATCCCTTAAACATACTAGCAACCTTTCCAATTCAAGGCCAGTCAAAAGAAAAATACTTGTCTGATATCTGTACCTGCACAACCCTCAAAACAGATACATGACCACTGAGTCACTATAACTATACCTTTCCTCCTCTTAATTCACTAACACTTCCATAACTTACCAAGTAGTAATGACCTATCATCAAAAGAAGCAGTTGCTTTAATCATACCATGCTACTAATGTATGTGCTTCTACCTCTTCGCCCAACACTTTCTACTATTTATCTTCCTCTGTAAAGTCATTCCATAACATTCTCATCTTTCTAATAATAAACCTCTCTCCATTTCATTAATTGTCCCTCTTGCTAATTACTTCTTCTCATCTCATTTTATTTCTCTTTCTGTTTTGGCAGCAGAATACTCTATTATTTCTCACTTCCATATATTATCAGAAATATAGTCAATATTTTCAAAAACTATGTACTAGTTTACTTGACATAGACTATCCAGTTCTGCAAAGTGTCTTGCTACTTGCAATTCTTATCGCATTCTTGATCATATTTTAACCTAATAATATACTGTAACTGTATCTCAGGCTGTTTGTGTTTCTTCTGTTGTGTGGATTTTCTCCCCCTTGTATGTAATTTACTTATCAGCTATTGTATGTGTCTTTATGTGTGTTTTGTGGAACCATTCTCCCCAGCTCATTATAAAATATTTAATCTGTTGCAGGGCTTTTCTCCCCTTGCATATCATTACTTATCAACTACTGTTTATATGTTTTTGAATCTGCTGAGGAGCTTTTCTCCCTGGGCCTCTGCTGAAAATGGGCCATTAGCTCAGTCAGACTTTCCCATTTACCAAAAGACAAATAAAATAAAATAAACATTTTGAAAGTATGCCTGACTTTTTAATTTTATCCCCTTATTTTGGCTATGTCACAGATTTTTACCTACTCATCTTCAAAAAAAATTCAGCCTAGAACTAAAAACTAAATTCTCCTGAAAGAAGAACACTGTAAGTATTACTTCAACAGACAATCCACTTAAGATTAACAGCACCATCTAACACTCCTAGACCTCACTATTAGTCTTTCACTTAATACTTCAAGTTGGACATACCCTAGGTATCTCTATCTACCTATGAAAATACAGCAGTCCACCCTACAAAGCTCTACAAAGACACAAATCAAAACAAAAAGGATGTGGAAGATGTTGACCTTCAAATCAATAATTTAATGGACAATAATTCTCCACTTTTGTTTTTGATATCTCAAGACTTTATCAGAATTAAAAAAAAAAGCATACATTTACCAAGACATTAAATAATTACAATTACAACTATCATGACCACTCCAATTAAATATCCTAAAACAATTCCCCATCAAAAATAATTTTTAAATATAAATGTTACTAGTATAAATACTTTTAATAACTCAAACAACAGTTGTTTTCAATAGCCTGTTATAACTGCAAGTCCCTATATTTCAAAACACTTTATAAATGCATTCAACCATGGATGGGTGCTGGCTTTTACTCACATTTGTCAACACAATTCCCACATTTCAATGCACTCCTTCCAGATTACCACTCCTTGTTTTTTTTTATTTATTTTTTTATAATTCTTTATAATACTTTAAGAAGGAAACTATGTTTTGCCAGGGCATAGTTAAGATTTTTTATCACTACCTACATAATATTCTACCCTAACTCACTCCTCCCCTTCTTATTAATCATACAACACCCTCTTGAATCTGTAATATCTGTTCTTCACATACTTTATTTTACGTGCTTTCACGTTCTTTTCATACTCAAGTGATTCACATTCTACAGTTTGGATTGACACTATGTAGTGAAATGTGATGATTGTATTATAATGTTAGAAGTGCTGTGTACTTTACCTATAATGTGTTACTTTCATGTTCTTTGCATACTTTTCTGATGCATGTTAAACATGCAGTGGGACGACACCATGTATAGCGAATTGTGACAACACTATTTAATGCTCTATTTATTTTGTTTTTATTGTGCTTTACCTTTACTGTTTTACTTTCACTCACATTTTATCTGTTTGTAATATCTGCACTGAACCTGAAAATGGTCCAAGTGGATTTATGTTCTACCCTGGCTACGAAATATGTAAATAAAAATATAGTAAGCAAATGACAAGTACAGACAAATGGGAAGCATGTCAGTAAAATATATGCATGTGGCCACAAAATGACATTCAAAGAAATCTTAGCAGGCAAATTGGGTTCTAATGATATATGGTTTATAGTCATATGTGTGGTAAATTGTACACCAGTGTCTGCCTGACTACAAAAGGGAAAATGTCAAAAATATCAGAGTTCTAGATAGCGAGAATGCTAGGGATAACAGCATCCTTCATACAGAAGCATGTTTTATCATTTAACAATGCCACTTTCAACTGGTATGCACAAGGTGGCACCTGGCACCACAGGAAATTATACCATCAGAGGGTGACAGTCCATAATTTCACAGCTCTGGAGATAATTGATATTTTTTGAGTAAACTGAGATATTGTACAGGCATTAGTTAACATGTCATCTACAAATCAAATATTTAGGAATGTCCAGTCTTCTTATACCTAGAGACTAAGGTATGTGTAGCTTTTCCTACTGCAACTGTAGTGACTATTGAGAGAATGACAGCGACTCACTGAGCATTTCGCAGGTCTTTGCCTCTACAATATTCAACAAGTTTCTGGACATGATGCTTATCCATGCAGAGGAGCATATATGGTTTCCTAGCACATCACTTTTTGTTTTCTCCTTTAACATCACCCCTTTTTGTGGTATTGCGTACCATACATATGTAGCAATAAACACTATACCTGGCCCACAGTTACAAAGATTCGTATAGAAGTAATACAATCATTCTATAAACTGCTAGGTTGTGTGTGATGCACATAGGATCATAATCATTGTATCCAAATAGCACCCAGGCAGTTTCCATTATTCATGTATATGTTGCATGTCTTAGTTATATTATGCTCCTTTGTAGTGGCATTCACCAGAGCCATCTGTTTGTTAAGTGCAAGCACTGTGACAAAAATTAATATATACAGCTGCATTTATACTGTGTATTACCCTCCTCATGATGGTACTCTTGCTTCTATTCTTCAATCTTACTCTTGTTGGACAGTGTAATTGATGCACTTTCCTGGCTGGTTATGTGTTTGTGGTCTGAATACCCTAGTGTCATAGGATCGTAGGATTATAAGATCACAGGAATTTACTAGGCTAATGGCCCTAGGGTCCTTACAAGCCTATCCAAGTTCTACCCTTATTTCCATGATCAGCACCTATTGCCTCATCCAAGAGGGATGAAGGTGGAACCCCTGGGGTGAATTTATGGTTGCTCATCCAATCGTCCAGATTGTGTTTGAAGAGGGCCAGTGAGGTACTCTGTTTGGCATGAAGTTGGAGTCTGTTCTAAAGGTGTGGTAACCTCTGGGAGACAAATCTGTCCCTCCAGCAGGTTCTATGTCACATACCAGGTTAAGGTCTTTAGAGGAAGTAACCCATGTAGCATTTTCAATAAAGCAGGGTCAAAGATTGCCTTATATGCAAGACATATATCACCACTGAGTAGCCTATATGAAACAGAATAAAGTGACAGTGACTTCAGATGATCCACATAGGACAGATGTTGAAGATCTTGAATTTTCCTGGTGAGGAATCTGTGTGGTCTCTCCAATTCCTGCAGGAGCTTGGAAATGTACATACCAAAAGGTCCATTGTACTCAATTACTTGCCTGATGAGGAAAGAGTACAGGGAGGGTATAACTTTTTTTTCTGGAGGCAATACTCTTATTTATGAGATGAGCAATATAAAATGCCCTTCTTACTACTGTACAGACATGGTGATCAAAGGTAAGGTTGCTGTCAACCTGTGTGCCCAGGCCTCTCACCACTGAGTGCATACTTAGGGTGTTGCTATTAATGTGGTAGATAGCAAGAACATTGCTCTTACAAAAAGGGATGATAATACATTTTTGCATTGAGTTTAAGGCCATGACTTTGTCAGCAATCATTTGTTTGTGGAAGACCCTCTTGTGAGATGTTGATATCATTTGGAGATTCTATGACCACTCCCAGTTTGCAGTCATCAGCAAACTTTGTCAGCCACAGACCTTTAGTTTTTGCATGTACTTCAGAGAAATAGATTCCAACAGTAGAGGTCCCAGGACTGATCCCTGTGGAACACCACTGGTTACAGGTCTGCTGTGGAGGTGCATTCCCCTATTTAGACTATATGTGTTCTATCAATGAACCAGTTAGCAACCCATCTAACAATATAAGGGTTGATACCTAGCTGGGTTATTTTGTCAATGATGCCTGAGTGTGGGATAGTGACAAAAATGTTGACTAAGTCTAGACAGGTTGTATGCACAGACTTCCCCTTGTCCAGGGCCTTGGTGACTGACTCAAAGAAGTCCACCAGATTTAACAGGCATGATCTCCCTTTGACAAATCCAAACTGAGAAGGGTCAAGTGTTCGGAGATTATCTATATCTTTTTTGATAAGATCCATGATGACTGACTCCATGGCTTTGCAGATAAGGCTAGTCAGGCTAATAAGTCTATAGTTCCCAGGGTCAGTGGAAGCACCATCTTTGTGCAAGGGAATAACAGTGGCCATTTTCCATTAAGCTGGGATTAAGCTGGTGCTTATGTTATGATTGAAAAGAGTAGCCAATGATGTTCCTAATTCTTGTTGGAGCCCATGTAGGACACAGCCTGGGATGTTATCAGATGCCATAGATGGTGCTTTTTTGGCCTTAGAGAGGGCATTTACAGCCTTCTTTTTAGAGATACAAGGTAGGTGACAGGTGGCAAGAATGTTATGTGGTACATATGGCAGGGACAGGGGAGTGAAGTTTTCACAGAACCTGTCAGCCAACAGGTTAGGTATGTCCACAGGCTCAGTATATGTGGTATCATTAACTAACAGTGAGGCACAAATCTGGGCCTTTCCTTTTAGGTTATGTAACTAAAGAACATTTTATGGTTGCCCTTAGTTGAGGAAGCTAATTTGGATTTGTAGTTTGCTTTGGAGGACTTCACAAGAAGTCTTATTTGCTTGTTTAAGCTGAGGAGGGAGTTAGCTACTCAGCCTTTTTTCCACTCCAGAATATTATGCAGCATTCAACATTCCAGAAACATCCTGCTGCAGGGTCATACCCTAGTACCCTCCCTGACACATCAATGCAGCAAAAGCAGGCTGAGCAAATACGCATTCTGTGATTGACTAGTACTTACCTAAGAACCTGTCGTCGACAGACCATTACAAACCTAGCCAATAAACAATATCCATAAGTTCCCTTCAAACTCAAGAAAGGCAACACAAGACAGACCAGAAAAGAATTTGAGGCAGCCCATAGAATTATTTAGGCTTACCATGCAGCTGTCAATGGTACTAGTCTGCGTGACATGCATGAAAATCTGCTCCAGATGTGTGGGATATTTTTGGATATGAATCTACCAAGCTAATGTTCCTTTTTTATGTATCAACAAATGTTTGGTTCCTTTAACTGGGTATTTGAGGAACCAGACTTTCTATGAAGGAATAGAATGTCAAAGATAGTTGGAGTTTTCATGGCTAGAAAGGATTGAAAGGCTAGACACAGGTCCAAACAGAGGAGTTTATTAGAGACTAATTACAGAGTGAGGGTTGCCCTTCTGCCCTGATACCTAAAATCGTCGATGCCCCTGATCCTTTTAGCTTGGAATTTCTGATGTCTCTCAAGCAGAATAATATGTTTAGAATAATACATGCCAAAACGTGCACTATGTACAACAATGGGTCTAATGATATGTGAGAAAATGGATATTAAGTTCTCTTTGGATCCAGAGGACATAGCTCTGAAAATTAGATAAGCCAAAAAGGAGGCTTTCTGAGCCACTGAGGAGACTTTTTTTTTTAATTTACCAGGGTAGTGCACTGATCTCAGTAGATGCATTTTAGGTACAGCCCAGGTGAAAATATCACAATGAGTAGAGATAAATGAATAGAGCTTATGAAAAAAATTCATGACAGAGTTAAAAAAGGTACAAGACATATGGCTAAAAATGCAGGCAATACATTTGATAAGTATATATTTGTGTACAATATTTTGATAGTAGCTGAATTACTATCCTTCTGAGTGATACCCATGGCAGCCCCCTTTTAGGGTATTTTGGGTATAACAAATTAAAAAAATAACAGAAATTACATAGTTTGATACAGAGACATTAGTAATGCCGAAAAGTCAGGATATGCTGAAAAATAATTTTTTTTTTCAGTTTTTCTGTGTAGTTCCCCTTTTAATACTCTTAAAGCCTAAAATGTGTATGACATAACATCTAACAACCTTACCGTGCTGAATGGTTAACTCTAAGTATCTGTACCTGTCAGGGCTGTTCTGATGTGAGTCTGAAAAGTAAAGTCCTGGAAATTCATACTCCGGTCTCTTGTACAGATTCAAATGACTATCATGTAGTACTACGAAAACAAGAAGAAATGCTATGTCATAAATAGGTTCATAGGTGTATACTTGGTTAATGACCACTAGTACCCTTAGAAGCCTAGCCTTGCAACCCAAATGTGACCCACAAATTAGACTTATAGTTGACTTATAGGGGTTGATTTACTGACTGTCTCTGTGCATTAGAGTCATAGCAGCCAAACCAGGGGTGAATTTCCAAATACCCATCCATTAGTCCAAGTTGTGCTTAAATAGATATAAGGAGGAACTCTGACTCACATGTATGGAGAGCCTGATCTAGAGAATGGGAATTTTCTGAGAAATATATCTGTCTCTCCAACATGTCCTGTTTTTGTTACAAATAACATTTAGATCTTTTAATCTAATAGTTCTGAGGCTGTTTTTTTGGTGTCTACGTAAAATATTCTTCAAAACAGAGTCCAGGGATGCCTTGTATGCCAGGCAAAGGTTGCCTATCAGAAGTCTGTATAATACCAAGTAAAGAGATAGGGCTTTGAGGTGATAACCATAGGATATTGTATTTATTCTCTGTATTCTTTTTCTAAGTACCTTTGTGGAAGTTCCAGTTGCTACATGTATATGGTCAGGTACATACTGAAGGAAGCATTATATTTTATGATTGGCCTGACAAGGGCTAAGTACAGTGATATGATGACCTCTTTGGTCCTAGATGCCATGCCTTTTCTTATAAGTTGAGCAGCACAGAAGGATTTTCCTACTACTTTGGACACATATTAGCAGAAGGTTAGGTTGCTATCTTCATGAGTCCCCAGATTCCTGACTATTGAGTCAACTTTTAATAATGTTATATTGGTGATGTGGTTACCTGGGTGGCAGACTTCCCAAAAGCTACCATAATGCATTTCATAGTACTGAGTTCTAAGCCATGGCTTTGCCACCAAATGTTTGTATTACACCTTTCTGAAGGATTTCTTGTCTGTGTGTGTGTGTGGGGGGGGGGGGTTAATTACTGCTCCCAGTTTGCAATTATTTGCAAATATCTGAAAACTTGGTTAGCCAGAGGCTTTTGACATTGGCTTTGGCATCTGAGAAGTAGATGCCACAGACCTGATTGTACATCATTTGAGATTTAATTATGAGACATATGTGGTACAGTGTTGCTTAAACAGTATAAAGTGCAACCAGTTTAAGGTCTGCAATATTGCAGAACAGAAAGACACATTGCAGTGTCAGTGGTGCAGCAGGTATCACACTTGCCTTTATTGCAGAAGGCTGTGGTTCATAGGTTCATAGGTTTCTATTATCACACCAGATAGACTGAGTGCTGATACTGCTGTGCATAAGGGATTTGCTGCCCTCCTGAAGGTGTCATCCTTCAGATCAAATGTTAATCTGAGGCCCCATCTGTTTGAGTTGGTGGTAGCTCAGGTGAATGTAAAATATCCCACTACACCTGACACAAAGAGTAGATCCTTTATTTATATACAAAGGTAACTCTTATTTACAAAATATTTACATATTTAAAATATTTACATATCTACAAATATTTATATAAATATACAAATCTGTTTACACATACTCATAATTTCCTATTCAATCATGATAAATTTTCATCCTTATTAGAACCCTACTCCTTTACCCATAAGCACCGTCTGATTTTTCTTAATATTGTTGCTAAAATGAATTTACCATTGAACATACTTTCATGTATTCCTTTACTCCATAAAACCAATATAATGTAAAATACATTTGTATCTATTCTTTTAACATATTCTTTACTTGTATTCTTGTAATATCCATATTTAATCACATACATGTTTATTTTTCCACTTCTTTTATATCTTCAAAAAATCTTCTTTACATAGTTTTCTCCATAACTTTTTTTATCTTTTACATTTCAAAACCACATATTCTATAGTTTCTTCTTCTTGACAATGTAAACATATTCTATCACTTTTCTTTTTTAAATGGCATATCTCCTTTTACTGGCAATTTATCTTTTACTAGTCACTACAAAAAATCTTGACATTCTACTTTCTGATTACAGCATTTGCTTTTTAGTTTTATAGCTTTAATGTTTTCAGCTGTTAGATTTTCTCATGGTTTTACATAGTAATGTTTTATAATTAAATTCTTATACTGTACTTTTCTATCTTTTTCTACATTATCATTTTTTGTTTTCCATTAAATAATTTTTCTTAGTAACATTTTTTCTTCATTTGAACACTCTTTTTCTCTTTTACTCTATTTTTACCATACCCCAAAATTTATAATACTTTTATGTATGCAGTTTTGCTAATAATCTGCATCATTTTTTTTTATTTTTATTTTTATTTTAGATTTGTTGACCGGGATAGTCCGACTGGATGCATGTCAATTTTCAACGGAGGCCCAGGGAGAAAAGCTCCAAGGGTAAGCAGATACAGCATTACATAATACCAGCATTACATATTACAAACAGACTATTTACAGAGATTACATAAGTAAGCAAGTTAAACAAGTTCCACAGGTTACAGTTAGTCCTGAGCACAAGTCAGGATTAAATTAAATTACACAGTAAACTGGTTAACAGATTTTTACACATTCGAGTTAGCCAGGCTTGATACATTGACATAGCCAGTTAAGTGACAAATGTTGTTTGAGTCTAGTTTTAAATTGACCTAAGGTGGAAAGTAAAGTAATATCAGCTGGAAGAGAGTTCCAGGATCTACTTACAGAGTTTGCAAAGAGAGAATCACTGGCCGGCTGTGTTATTAATTTTGCTAGTCTGAATTAATAGTTTGTTAGAGGATCGAAGCGGTCTAGGATTGTTATAGGGGGTGATAATATTTTTAAGTGCAGGAGTATTGTCTGGATAGAGGATTTTATAGGCCATAATTCGTTGGTTATACTGGATTAGGCTAGGTAGTTCAAGCCAACCAAGCTGATTTAGATTGATGCAATGATGTGTCCTAAAAGGCAGCCCAGTGGCAAACCTGGCAATGTGGTTGTAGCAAATTGAGAGTTTGTTAAGGACAGTCTTGTTCAAATTCGAGAGTAGAAGGGATGCATACAGAAGGGTTGAAAGAAGGTGAGAGCGAGCTATGGCAATTTTAGCTGGAGGGGTTAGGAAGGCTTTTATTCTGTAAAGTGACCCTAGTTTTTTATTGATGGTTTTGATAGTTTGGTTAACATGTAGGTCAAATTTGAGATTATTGTCTATGATGACACCTAATAGTTTTGTAGATGGGTCAGTGGAGATTATTGTGCCATCATTTGATTTTATGGTAAAGGTGAAAGCGGTAGACCTACGTGTTGGTGAAAATAACAGCATTTTAGTTTTTTTGGGATTTAGGATCAGACGATGTTCAGAAAGCCAGTTTTCTATTGTATTAAAGGTGGTCTGGGTAGCTGACCATAACTCTACTGGAGATGTGGCTGAGCAAATCAGAGTAGAGTCATCAGCATATTGGATACAGCTGACTTTTGGGATGACAGTATAAAGGTCGTTAATGAAGATGGAGAACAGCAAGGGCCCTAGTATAGAGCCTTGTGGTCCTCCGAGGGTGTTAGGTAGAAGGTTAGAGAGTTTGTTCTGCCAGAGGACAGCCTGCTGTCGACCATTCAGGTAGGATTGAAACCATTGGAGGGCTCCAGTATCTAGACAGAATGTTTGCAAGGTGTGGATTAAAAGTTGGTGATCAACCATATCGAATGCCTTGGAAAGATCCAAAAAGAGGGCTGAGGATATATAATTATTGTTGCGATTATGGTTTATGGTGTTAGTAAAGGCTAGGAGGGCTGAAGTAGTGCTGTGATGAGGACGGAAGCCATGCTGAGTGTCTGCCATAAGGCGATTTTGGATTAGGTGGTGCATGAGTTGTCTATGAATACATTTTTCCATAATCTTTGCAAGTGGAGAGAGTATAGCTATTGGCCTATAATTGGAGAATTCAGTAGAGCTGCCTCCTTTGTGAAGTGGGATTACATAGGATATTTTCCAGATGGTGGGAATTTTAGTTTCTACTATGGTTCGATTGATTAGTATTGAGACGGGGTAAGCAATAGCATCAGCTGATTTTTGTAGGTACTCAGCAGGGAGTTGATCAGCAGAAAGTGAAGTGGGTTTTAATTTTTTGATCAAGGTACGGATAAGTGAAGTGGCGACTGGTTGGAAGCTGAGCACAAGTAGGTTTCTAGGGGTGCTACTTTCAGGACCAGGGGAGCTAGGAGGTAGTTGGCTAGCTAGGGCTTGAATTGTCTCAGTAAAGAATTGGTTAAAACTATCAGAAACATCTTCAGGGGTTTTATCAATAGTAGCAGTAGGGATTGGGGTTGAAGTTTGTCCAGGATGTAGTAGATTATTTAAACCTGCCCAAAACTTCTGAGGGTTATTTTGATTTACTGTCTGTAAATTACAGTAGTATTGTTTTTTGTCTTGTAAAATTGATTTTTTGGTTTTGTTCCTGGATTGCCTGTATTTAATGTGATCTTGAGGGTCTTTAGAAGAATGCCATAAAGCCCATGCTTTGTTTCTAAGGGTAATTTTGAGTTTAGACTCTATAGAAAGCCATGGTGCAGTTTTTCCCTTGGTTCTCTTTGAATGAACAGGTGCATGCAAATCAAGGATCTCAAGGAATTTGTTGTTAAAGTATGCTACTGCTTCCTCTAAGGGGAGGTGTTTTAGAATAGACCAATTACATGAGTTTAGTTCTTGTTGGAATTTGGCAGGGTCAAAGTTTTTATTGTTTCTAACCTTTCTGAGTAAGGGTTGTTGGGAATTAATGGTTTTGTGCTTAATTACATATGTGAGAAGGTGATCGCTTAGGCCATTAAGAAGGGTACCAGAGGTGTACAGTTGGGGGTGACTGTTTATGAGTACCCAGTCAAGTATACTTTCTTTTTGGTTGGGTTTACCTATCCTGGTAGGGGTGGATATGATTTGTGTAAATGCATACAGGTTAATATGGGTGGTTGGGGATTCTAAGGAACAGGTGCCCCAGTCTATGTTAAAGTCTCCAAGTAGTAGGGTTTCTTGGGGGTAGTGACATTATGGAGAAAATACAAAAGGAGGATACAGAGGTAATCCTGATGAATAACAATGAAAAGGGTAAGAAAACATATGCAGAGAAAGTAAAAGAAGGCAAAAGGGAAGTAGCAGAAAAGAAGGCAGAAGAAAATGAAAAACAGAAGTATGCGGTAAGGATTCAAATTAAGAAGACAAAGAAGTGGGCAGGTATCTACTTTTGTTTGTTTGGTATCTACTTCTCTGAAATACAGCCTAACACAGAAGGTCTTTGGCTAACGAAGTTTGCAGATGACTGCAAACTAGGAGCCATAATCAAAACTCCTAACAATGTGGACATCCTACAAAAAGGCCTCACTGAGACAGATGCCTGGTGTCAATGCCATGGCCTCAAGCTCAATGCCAAAAAGTGCATTGTCATCCCCTTTGGTAAAAACTCTGTACCCATGAACTACAACATAGGCGGTAGTATACTTAACACCGAAAGTTAAGACCTTGGGACACGGGGGGGGACAGTAGTCTCTCCTTGGATAATCACATCGCCACAGTAGTCAGGAAATCCTTCTACGTGGCACACCTCATCACAAAAGGTTTCTCATCCAGAAAAAAAGAGGCCATTGTTCCCCTCTACTCATCACTCATTAGACCCATTATAGAGTACAACGCCCCTTTTGGTATGTACCTCACAAGGCATCTACAACAACTAGAAAGGCCACAGAAATACCTCACAAAGAGGATTACCGGCCTCAAACAGATGCCCTACGCAGACCGTCTCAAAAAGCTCCAGCTTTACTCCATCGCATATCGCCTACTCAGAGGTGATCTCTGCCTAACATACAAAGCTATGTCAAACTCAGAGCTGTTGGACATGCTCCACTTAAATAAATCTCAATCCCTCTGAACTACATGCTCTAGGGACCTAAACCTTGTCACCACAATAAACAGAACATGCCGGAGGGATAGATTCCTGTCCCAGAGACTTCCCATACTTTGGAATAAACTACCTACCTATATCAAACAAAGCTCCTCATTAGCACTCTTCAAGAAAAATCTTGATGATTGAATGGGAAATAGGAAATTCACCCCAGGGATCACTTCTGTGGCTCTGCTCGACAGTGGCACAGGAAATTAATTTTCTTGGGTGGCAAATGCCAGGGTACCTTTTTGGCTGGGCTTGTATAGGCCTCAGGGCCGATAGCCTAGTACCTACCTATGAACCTATGAACCTATGACGTGTGGGACAATTTAATAGCTCCATTGGGTATAAAAGCACATGTAGTAAGAACATTTATTCTTATTAACAATTTTGTGAAATTATATTTGAGATTGTTTTTCCAAGAGAAAATTTTCTAGGAGAATATGAAAAAAGAAAGACTGTTACCCATGGAATCTTTATATGATAAAAGCATGTACAATTTTGAGTAGACGTAGGGAGAGAGAGACTCTGAAAGGACATTTTAAAGCTTTATGTAAAGAAGTACTGGACATTGACCACGTTTTTTGACAAAAGGGGTTTATGGACTGGTGGCTGGCATTATAATATTGGGTTAAAAATAGAAAAAAGTATACATATACCAATCCTAATAAATGTGAACAGGAATATTTGTGTTGTAAAATACTGCAGACAACTGAAAACATGTTTTTTTTTTGTGGAAAACAAGGACATTTGATAAGTAACTATGACAAACAAATGTTATATTTGTGGGGAAATGGGACATTATGCAAAAATATGAATTGAAATGTTATAAACATAACAGAACTGGACATTTATGGATGGATTGCAAAATTAAAATAACAGTACGGGAAAATAAAGAGAAGAAAATGAACAAAGAGAACAAATGTTAGAAGCAGTAGAAACAGAAGAAAATTTGGATGAGAATAATACAGATGGAACACAAGAAGGTTTAGAAATAAGTGGTGAAGAACACAGAAATTGGGAGGTAGTAAAAGGGGGGAAATGATTCTATTGGTAAAAGGGTAAAAAGACAGAACAAGAGAATTTAAAGGCATAAGTACAAAAGAAAAAAAAATTAAATGGATGGAAAAGCATATATACAGCTAAAGATTGGGGCTTGCTATAATGGTTAAAGTGTTTGATTCACAGACACAGGATACAAAGTTTTATTTTGACCTTTAGGAAAGAAATTGGTTAGGCTTAAAATAACCTTTTAAGAAAGCCAGCCCAATAATTAGCTATGAATTTATGAAACCATGAGTCAAGGGAAAGGGGAAAATGAAAATAATTTTTTAGAGTGCTTTCTGTAAATGTGAATAATATTAAGAATATGGTAAAAAGAACAAGAATTTTGGAGTGGTGCAGTACATGAGTTATAAATTTAATAATACTAGAAGACACAAGATATTTAAAAAATAAAGAAAGATTACAAACAGGGAAACTATTGGGAAAAAAGATAATCTGGAATTTGGGAAATGAGAGATATTCTGGAATAGCCGTATTCGTGTTAATGCAATAAAAATATTATATATAACTTTAGCAAAAATGGTAAGAGGTGTAAAGTAAAAAAGTTAACAGAAAAAGTGAATAAAGTATTGGAAAGGAGATTTCTGTAGATGAGTTTAGGACAAATAAACATAGATTTGGCTGCAGGGCCAGATGAAATTGGGTGTGAAATGTTTAAGGGATCAACAAAAAATATTTTTAAAGAATTTGAATGAATGGTTACATTAAGGTTTTATTTATATAGAATTATGCAGTGAAATACTTAAATTCATATGGAAAAAGGAAGATAGAAGAGAATTAAAAAACTGAGACCGATAGTATTGACTAATAATGATTATAAGATCTTTATGATAATAATGCAAAAGAAATTTGAAACGAAAAAGGAAATGGGTCTATATTATGCGATTGAAAAATGTGTTCATCGAACATGTTTTCATGGACATATAAACAGCAAACACACTAACCTCAGAATGCCACTTCAACAATTTTTTTCCCAGGGGATAAAACACTTGGCTGTTGTTGGGGATTTTCCCTTTTCCCCTCTGTAGTTCGATCTTAGAGTTTGTAGCTTAGATTACAAGTAGAGGGGGTATGTGTATCTGAAGTGAGTGGGCCAGGGTTGGGGTGAATATCACCACCAAGTATTAGTTTGAGTCTATACTTGGTGATGAACTTCAGGAATTTGTTTATTAGTTTGTGGTAGTGTTTGGATCTAGAGCTAATGTGCCTGGGGTTGAGATGTTGATAGACTGAACAAGATGTTGGATAGGATCTGGTACTGTAAGTATGGTTGAAGGTGGAAGGATTTACAGCTGGGGTGATAGTATGGCATTTTGGGACCTGAAATCCCATAAGAAACTGGTTTTCATACAAGGTAAGGAGGTATGGTGTGAACAAGAGGGGTAGTAAAGAGGAGTATATCATTATATGTGATTCAGCTAGTGAGTGAAGGAACTGTTTTACCTGGTGATGCAACACCAGAAGATAGAGTGGTGAGGTAAAGGTACTGGAAGGGGAGATGGGAGAATGCCAGATGAAAGCTAATAGGTGCTATTAAATGTAGGTAGTAGAATAGGGGTGGGTGGAATTATCCCAGATGAAAGCAGATAGGATCTAGAAAGTGGGGGAGTGGCTATAGTACTATAAATTTAGAAGTACTGGGGCCGGGAGGGAATTTTCATTTATCCACTTTAATACTTTGTGCAAATTTAATGAAGCAACATATATATGACTAGGTTAATTAACCCTAAACCTCCTTCATCTTTATTTACATACAAAACTCCTCTTTTTAGTAGGATTAATCTAGAACCCCATATAAATGAAAAAAATATCTGCAATCATTCATTTTAAAATAATGCTGGCAACATAAATACACTTACTAAGTATGGTACTTTTCCCATTAGTACTGAATTAATAAAAATAAGCCTTTTTTCTGAATGATAATTTATGTGTTCTCCAGAAAAGACATTTACTTTATTTCATCTTTTGTATTTCCCCACTGAATTATGCTTATATTTTTATTCCTAAATTTTATACCTAACACAGAAATGTCATTCATTGCAAAATACTGTATATACCCCAATCTTTGCTACATCACCTAAACCTTTATTGCTCTTTTTAGTTAAAACCATCCCTACCATCTTTAAACACTCATTTGTGCAAATTACTACTTCTTTTATCCAAATGTTGTGTCTTGCAATTATCATAATGTCATCTGCATATGTTAGCAAAACTGAAATTCTTAACCCTTCAGGTGTTATGTACCCCACCTTCTTCATTTTATAATTTATTTCACATACTATCACATTCATAACTAATGAATAGAGTATACAACTCATTGGACATCGCTGTCTACACCACTGTTCATATGTACCTCTTGGCTTAACTAGCCATTTACAAGTACTTTCACTTTATTATTACTATATGCTGACATACATAATTTCCTAACCATATTAATTATATTATTTTATTTCATTATTACCCATAAGATTTTATGTCCAGTTGTGTCAAATGCCTTATTAAGGTCTCCTATCATGACTTTTGCATCTTCTTTTCTGTTCATATCATTCACAATTTCTTTATCATTAATAATACTTGACAACCCTCCTTCTTTATACAATACATGCAATCTTCCATAATATTTAAGCATTAATCACAGAATAGTCACTTCAGCAATTTTTTTCCCAGGGGAAAATAATCGCTTGGCCAAAGAAAAACAAAACAAACTTTCAAACCCTACAAAATGGGAAGCTTCACCCCCACACCCCCCTAACTAAATATAGCAACTCTAAGATTGAACTACAGAGGGGAAAAGGGCAAATTCCCAACAACAGCCAAGTGTTTTTTTTCCCCTGGGAAAAAGTTTGTTGAAGTGGCATTCTGAGGTTAGTGTGTTTGCTGTTTATATGTCCATGAAAACATGTTCGATTAACACATTTTTCAATCGCATAATATAGACCCATTTCCTTTTTAGTTTCAGCTTTGGAGCTAGTAGAGGAGAAAAATAGGAGGAGGAGAAGGGGTGGGGGTATGTTGGGTCTTTAATGTGGAACATTGTTTGTGGGTAGGGTGTAAGTTCTCACATGCTTGTTCAAAGTGTGCAGGAAGTCATCCTTATCTTCACTGTGGTTGGTAGGAAGGTAATTTGGTTAATTCCAGTTTGCTTTCAACTGACTTGAGTGGCTTACCTTTTTCTTTTCAGGATTATCAGAGCACATGAGGTAGGGATACTTTTCATGGGTAGAGGGGAGAGGTGTCCTTTCAGGGGGCAAAGGAAGACTGGGGGAAGCATTCTCCCATTAAGGTGTAAGTATCAAGGCATATGCCCAAGCAATTTTCTGATGTGTCACTTAGGGAAGAGATAATTGAGGATTTCCTGGGGGATTTCTATTAAATCAAGGATGGTAGGGGATGGAGTAGTCTATAAGAATTTGCAATAAGTACAGGGGAAGGATGATATTTTGGAAGGTTTGGTAGAGAAGGGATGGTAGACAGGTAGGCTACTGGTCCCCTTTTATAGCCCCATTTTTGGCAGTTTTAAGATTTTGCTGTTGGGTCTGGTTCCTAAGAAGTTGGTCAGTGAATTCTGGTTGATTCATCATTTGTTGTACCAGGAAGTTAATGACTTTATTTCGGTAGAGGATGTCAAGATCAGTTATGCATCTTTGGATGATGCTGTGAAGGTTATTTGGGGGTTTAAGGATCCATGGCTGGTGAAGGTGGACATTGAATCTACGTTTTGACTCTTGCTGGTGTGGGAGGATTAGTGGCCATTGTTAGGTATGGTGGTTTGGAACAAGTTTACTTTGGCAAGGCTATGCCAATGGGATGCTTGGTGGCCTGTACTTCGTTTGAGAAATTTAGCACTGTAGTCCATTGGGGTTTGGCAGCAGCAGGAGGGCATGCATAGAGCTTTGCATTACCTGGATGACTTTTGATAGTGGGCAAAGGGCTTGGGGGAGCATTGGAAGGTATGCAAGAAATTTTGGGGATGTGTGAGGAGCTGGGGGTCCCATTGGATAGGCAGAATCTGGAAGATTCAGCTAAGACACTGGATTTCTTGGGTTTGTTAGTGGATGCAGAGCTCATGTTGTTTTGTTTGTCAGCAGACAAGATAGCATGTTTCCAGGAGAAGATTGGATGGGTGGTAAGCAAAGATAAGGTATGGATTAGGGAGATTATGGAGCTTTGAGGACTTTTGAATTTTGCATGTTGGGCAGTTCTAGGACATACTGTTTGTAGGTCAATGGCATTTTTGTTAAAGAGGGGAAGAGCAAACATCATTGGATTAGGATTGATAAGTTGGCCTAGGCAGATTTGTCACTTTGGTTATCCTTCTTGGAGCAGCTTAATGGTGTCTGCTTTTGGCAGAAGCATTGGGTTTGTCAAGAGGAATTGCGATTTTTTATTGATGTAGCATGAGATATTGGAATGGGAGAGTTCTTTGACAGGTAATGGTTTGAGGCTCATTGGCTGGCAGATGGGAAGGATGAGTGGAAGAAGAATGTTGCCTTTTTGAAGTTAATGCCAATCTGGCTCGCGTTGATAGTTTGGTGGGAACATTTGGGGGGGAAGAGGATTATTTTTTATTCAGAAAATATGGCAGTGGTGCAAGTTTTGCAGGTAAAGACTGTGAGGTCTGAATTGTTTTTGTTAGTATTACATAAGTTGGTTTTACAGAGCTTGTTAATTCATTTTTTCTTTCACAAGTGTGCATGTAGCAGGGTATCAGAATTGGATTGCTGATAGTTTGTCTTAATTTCAGTTTTCCAGATTTTAACAATTGGTTCATGGAGCAGTGGAAGAGCCAATGGTGCTGCCAAATGAGGTATGGCATCATGGGCTGAAGTAACTAGTTTATTGGTGCAACAATCTTAGGCAGTGTTTACTAAGAGACTGTATGTTAGGACATTAAATGCACTTGACAAATTTATTTTATAGCTGACTGGGGACATGGGAATTTGGTTGGAAGAACTATTATTGCGATATTTAGCTTGGGTTTGGGTACAAGGTAAGGCATTGCAGTCAAGATGGACCTGGTAGCTATCAGTATATTTGCGCAGGTGGCTGGGTTGCATGATTTTACAAAGTCATGGACAGCTGGTTGTATGTTGAGAGCAATGGCTTAACTCAGATTTGTGCCCCTTGAGACCATCATTGAGTGAAATGCCCCCTTCATACACAGCCCTTCCCCCTGCAGCCATTACAGTGTTCCATCACTTAGCTATTTCTCCCCATTTACCATAAATACTGTAATGTACATACTGTTTTATGCTTTACTTCTACAGGTACTATTTGGATTTAATTTAAAACTTTTAATTTAAATTTTATAGCACAAACACTGATAGACATCTGCTAAACAAAGCAATACAGTCTCGCAATGAAAACAGACTTAGCATTAAAACTTCTCTGTCCTTAAAGATCACATTCATTGAATCTGCACTGAAACCTACATTCAAAGAAAAATGCATCTGGCCAGAGGCAAATAATGTTTACCTTTGGGCTGTTTTCAAATCATAGGACCCTTGCACACATATTTAGGACCGTGCAAACATACATGTGTTCTTTGATTCACCTTCCTGATTGTAATAAATTGTATTGCTTGTATAATACAGCACACTTGTTAGAGTGTGTTTTAAATGTATTGTATTGAACATTTTTCCAGTAAGCAATGAAACATAATGTATGACCCAATTCAGAGCATTTCCATCATAAAAGTCTATACAAACTTCTGTCATTACAATCCACCAATATCAGTAAATATGCACAATCTCTACAGAAGTAAAAGTCATCTAAATAATTCCACATTAAAGAAATCTATAACTAATAAAGAGGTTGCTGATAGCAAACAACTTTATATTTCAATGTTTCAACTACAAATAAAGTGCCTGTTGCCCTTAAGGAATAAATTGCCTATGCTACATTTAAAAAGGTACTGTAAGCTGATAATATTGCAATAGGGAATGGATGGTAAACTGATAGGTTTATAGTTACTAGGTATCTTTTCCAGAGGAGGACATTCTCAGGACTGAAGCATCCACCCCTTTTAAAATACAGCACAGTACAGTATCAGCAATCCATCTACATACTGTGGGAGAAGAACTCACAACATTCTGCATCAGAAAGAAAGTATACTACCTGTTGTGTTACTAACAATGTTTTTACATATGTTAGCAGACTAGTGCTATCATTTGCTACACAGTAGTTGCACATTGCAAACAGACTTGGCAAAAGCAGCACTGAACTTTTAACCTGAAGCTCTCAGTTCCTTGTAAAATGCACTTGACACTCAACTATATCTCTCAACTTTGTAGCACAAGAAATCTGGAAAAAGCTAAAATTTATGGGGGGACAATGGCCCAAAACCAAGGACACATTTTAAACATTGCTTGTATAATCTTAGAAAGTTGCTAGAATAAAATGTTACCAAGCATTTCCTGAAAGATAGGAAGACTGAAACTTAAATAGCTGTCATTATTCAATGAATTCAGTCCACACTGATTTGCCAGAAAACCACAAATTTTAAGAGGAACAGACCAAAAGTATGAGCCAAGCTAAATATTACAGGTATTCACAAGTGGTGGTGGGGTAGAGAATTCAGGCTGTTTCTTGGAGCCAAGGTACAGGGTTTGAGCCTGAGTAATACTAACCTTAACTGGGGTATTTTACATACACACACACACGCACACACGCACACACACACACACACACACACACACACACACACACACACTAAGCAGATTGAATGAACGCACACACACACACACACACACACACACACACACACACACACACTAAGCAGATTGAATGAACGCACACACACACACACACACACACACACACACACACACACACACACACACACACACACACACACACACACACACACACACACACACACTAAGCAGATCAAACACACACACACATTCACACATACACACACACAAACGCACACACACACACACACACACACACACACACACACACACTCACACTAAGCAGATCTAACATGCACTAAGCAGATTGAAAAAACACACACACACTAAGCAGAGCAAACACCACACACACACACACACACACACACACACACACACACACACACACACACACACACACACACACACAGTAGGCAGGTGGAACACACACACTAAGCAGATCAAACACACACACACACACACACACACACACACACACACACACACACACACACACACACACACACACACTAAATCAGATTGAACACACAGTAAAAGCATCACTGAACTAAGCAGATCGAACACACAATAAAGGCATCAGTGAACTAAGCAGATCAAACACACAGTAAAAGCATCAGTGAACATTAGAACACTATACATTCCACACAAAATTTCTGATCTCGGTGGTTAAAGCAGATCCATACACAGTAAAGCCTGCAGCAAGGTTAGAACACTTACACTCTGCGATTACAAAGCAGATATTCTGTGAATGTAAGCAGATTGAACACAGAGCAAAACATGTATGAACATTAGAACACTACAGATTCCACACAGAAAAAACATTTGAAATTGTGCGTGGGCAGAAAGGAAAAGAACAGGATGTCTGTGATGTCTGTGCGACAACAAATGCATAGACCTGATCATTCATAAAAAAGAACAGCCTTAAAAACAAAACAGTATTTTTTTTAATTAAATGTGATAATGTGACAAGTGACACCTAGAGTGGACCACCCCTCTGCCCCCACAGCTAAGCCACTGGTTGAGAGGCAGGGGTAGAGTGTCTGGTGTGAATATAAATATGCAGTGGTCTTTGGATAGACAGGTTTTGAATGTTTTATTGAAGGATTTAGCTTTAGTGGCTGGTGATTCAGTGGAATACATTTTGTGGGTAATCTCATGTTTATGGATGTATTTTGGAGCATTCAGGGTGTCAGAACTGTTAGGGTCATTAGTTTGGAGAAGTGCCACATCTTTTCTATGGCTGTACACATTTGGTTATGTAGATAATTTTTAGAAGGGCACACAGATAGTTCTTGGGAAAGATAACAATGATTGGATGTGTCCAGTGAGTTGGGCCAGAAGACTAATGTGGGCACATAGGGGGAGTCCTCAGGACTTGGTTTTTCGGTTGAGAGATGGTAAGGTCTTAATGGGTAATCAGCTTATATATGTAATAAAAAAGGCTTTACATTTTATGGGTTTTCTAGGAGAGAGGTTTTCTACTCATTCTTTTTGCATTGGTAGGGCTTTGGATTTAGCAAGGGAAGGCAGATCAGTTGAGATCATTAAAGGGGGTTGCTGGTCATATAATGCTGTTTTATCTTTTATTAAATAATGGATTAACTAGATTGGTTTAATATTATATTTTTTTAGGAAAGGAGAGTGTCATCCTGGGACAATTATATATTCATTGGTTGGTTAAGATGGCCACTATCAGGAGAGCTGGCACAAGGAACTGGGTTTGCATCTCTTTAGGTGGAGAGTCATATAGCATGGTATTAGATGGATTAGGTGGAATTAGGTTATGGATGAGTTTCCATTTGTACAGATATTGGATGTGGCTTCCTCAAATATTGGTGGTATGTTTGGCAGATAATGACCTGGGAATGATTCTTAAGAAGCAGTTGGTGTATAGGATATGAGAGGATTTGGCTACACTGAAGAGGTTATATGTGGGTATGTGCACTGTGTGGTCTGAAATAGTACAGAATTTATGTTGGAGGAATTTCACTCATTTTATGGCATTACAGAGGGCAAGGTAGTGTATTAATTGTAGGCTGTTGTGGCAGTTGCTTTCTTTGGGTATGCACACAATAGCACATAGGTACTTTGATGACAGGGACCCAGTTTGATTTAGAGACAATGGAGTGCACCTACATGAGGTTGGTTTGGATCTATTTAATGTATATTTACATTTATTTTGAAGGGTTTTGTGAAAAGTTTCTTTAAGAGAGGGGGAACAGCCTGGGTCAGGCTGGTGGGCAAAGAGGAGTGGCAGGTTTGTTCCTCTTCTGTTCCCCCCTTAGTGTTGGCCATTGATGCAAGGAGTTTGGGGGATAAAAGTGAGTGGTAGGACGCTGCTTTGATTAGTAAGAATAAGCGAGTGGTGGTGAGGATGTTGCTTATTTGGGCAGTGTGAGTGTGGATATGCTGTCCTGACATATGGTTACAATGATGTTCATCATGTGATTAACAATTTGAAATGATGCAATAAAGATATGTTATTGAAGTTAGTAATGGTCATCAAATGCCATTTTGTTGTGATGTGTTTTATTGAATGGGATTGGGACAAATGGGGTTTGGGAACAAACCAATATGCCCATTTGTCCAGTGGCATTTTCAGTAGTTAGAGGTTACATGGAATTGAATGGGGGTGAGAGTGGGTAGTTGGTTTGGGGTAGGATGTTAAGGCAAGGAAGTAGGGAAAGGTCTGGGTAGACTTTGAGAAGTGTTGGTTTAATTTATTATAGGAAAAGTTTAGAGGAAGTGAGATATGTCTAAGGTGGGGTTTAGGTACTTTTATGTGAGTGTATCTGGGAAAGGGATCAGATTTAGGCATGATCTTGTTAACTGCCCTCCCTTCCCCTCATTGTGGGTCATTTTGGATGGTGGTTATTACAATGAGGTGTTTGGGCAGTGAAGAGGGCAGGTTTGTCCCTCTTCTGTTTCCCCTCTAAGTGTTGGGTGCTGATGCAGGATATTTGGGGAATGAAAGTGAGCAGAAGGATGCTGCTTTGATTAGTAAGAATAAATCAGAAGTGGTAAATACAATGCTTGTTCAGTCAGGGTGAGCTGGGATACGCTACCCTGACTTATGGTTATAAGGATGTTCATATTGTGGTTACAAGCATGTTCATGATGTGATTAGCAACTTGAAATGCTACATGCAATAAAGTTATGTTATTGAAGTTAATAAAGATCATCAGATTCCATTTTGGTGTGATGCATTTTATTGAAGGGGATCGGGACAAATACAATTTTCAGTCCATAAAGCTTCAAGAAAGTCACTTATATTATTCAAAAAGTTGTTAGTGAAGGACAAGTATAAAACATATATGTAATTAATAAGCTGTGCAAAGTTGTCTACATCTGTAACATTTGGTATTACTGTTTACTTCAAATTTAGCTGTTTTATTTGGTGATAAAATATAATTTGTGTATGAATTTCCAGCTAACAGTATGACAAAACTGGACCCATGAGGTGTTTCTAATTGTTTTTAATATGTTTTATTAGTTTCAGAAAATGAATTGGCCTAATTTAAAATAATAAAATGTAACACTTTATTTTTCAGACTATTGTTATATAGATTAAGTATTTTAAATAATTTAGAAATTATATTTGAGAGCTAATTCTTTTTTGTTTTATTTTATTGATTTAACATGTATATAATAAATGCAAAGAAATGAAGCAATTCAATGTTGCATACCATGTTACATAATATCAACAGTAAATTAAACCATCAGAATAATCTAATTCAGTTAACAAATCAGTTATCTTGGTATTTCAATAACAATATTTCAAGATTATCCAAGCAACTAGAAGTTTTATTATTATTTACAGACCTTATTTTGATTACTTTTTTCAGTTTTACATAGAGTTGCTGTTAAGTTTAAGCATTCTTTAAACATAGGTTCATAGGTTCATAGATTAGTACTAAGCTAACTGCCTTTGCAGGCCATTTTAAGCCTAGCCAATCATCCCATGTGAGACTCAAACCCTGCACCTTGCGTTTGTAAGGCAAACACCTTAACCCTTAGGCTACCCTCCCAAACCAATAGGAGCTGAATTTATTTTTCAAATTTTGTAATAGTTTTCCAGCTACTGCAAGAACATTCAAAAACATTTTTTGATGTTTGGTTTTTGCAGGTAAGGGACTGGAACATCCATTAGTATTTGAATCTAGTCAAAATACAAGTATATATATATATATATATATATATATATATATATATATGTGTGTGTGTGTGTGTGTGTGTGTGTGTGTGTGTGTGTGTGTGTGTCTAATCAGCCATCACTTCCTTACTGCATCTCCAGAAGATAGCAGAAGTTATTTTAATAAATTTGCAGATTTTATACAGGGTGAAAATACTCTTCATATATATCTGTCTCTATCTATCTATCTATCTATCTATCTATCTATCTATCTATCTATCTATATTTCCACATAAAATTTTTCAAATATAAACTTGAAATGGTTTGACTAATTGACTAAAGTAGTACAATTTTATTTTTATCGCCAATTAAATCATTTAATCTTCTAATATCTAAAAATGCTTATTTTTTCATCAAAATTATTATTATTTATAATTAGCTTATATCACTTGGACAACTTATTTTGCAGGTTAATTTCTTTTCAGAAATAGCAACCATATATTCATATAATGGGGAACAGTTTTGCTCCTTTTCAATCATATTATTTAAAATGTTATCTAATTTCTTTGCAATGGATAGTATTAGTTGATTAACAGATTTATACAACTTATAATTTTTTGTTAAACTTTCTGATGTCTTAGCTGTCCCTTTTTCAAATCAATCATATTATTACACTAATCTCTTTAACATAATCATTTCAATAATATTTAGAGATTCCACAGATATAAATGTGCATACAATGGAAAAACAGAATAATTTGCATTTTGAAATTAATGGAATTTTATAAATATATTTCTTTACTTTTAGGATTGATTTCATTTATGAGGAATCCCACATTGAAATGAATTTCTTTCTAAAGTATGTTTTATTACCCAGATGCAGGAATTGTCAAAAAGTTCCAGTTTATCATGTTTGCTAAACCTATATGAATTTATTATAATCTGTTTTCCATTGGCTAGTATAGGTTGAATCTAACCAGAATATCAAATAATTAAAATTTTCTGCAATGGAATATGATTCCACATCAGGAAAGCTGATGCCACCATACTCTCAGAATCTAATTTGATTTCTATAAGCAATTCTTGGCTTTTTGGGACACTATATGATAGAAATTAATATTTTTCCATTTTCTTTAATATAGTTTTAGGTACTAAAGCTGTTGAATGAATAATGTCAATAACTTTAGGTAATATAATCATTGTGATAAGAACTAAGCTATATTCAAAAGTAATAAAAAAGCACTCATTCCACTTTCTAATAAGAAATGGCACTTCTTCAATTATTTTTTCAAAATGGTGATTGATAATCTTACTAACTTTTTGATAAATTTGTATTCCTAAATATATTACATCTTGCCTTCACAATTATTTTTAGTTTTAATTTACATTCTAGTTGTTTATTCATCACTAAAGTTTCAGTTTTACTATTATTAAACTTAAATAATGAAATTTCTTTCCATGTTTTAACTTCTTCATTTATTTTTAATTGAGCTGTTTAGATATTCTATTGTTACGAAAACACAATCTGCAAAAAGCTGTATTTTAGATTGAAAATTCTTATGCATATAAAAATATTTATTTTATCATTAATTCTTATGCTGCTAGCTTAGAGTTCAATGACTAACACAAATAATAAAGGAGACAATGGGGCATCCTTGATTTTTACCTTTTTTAAAGTAAACTGTTGCAAAATATAAGTTCCAAATTTAATAGATGCTTTAGATTTTCTGTATAACTTTATTAATATTCTTATCAATTGTTCTAAAAACAGGAACACATCTACAGTTTTGAACAAATAGTTTCAAACAACAGAATCAAAAGCTATTTCAATATCAAGGCTAATTGAAACCATTTTTTTTATTCAAAACATCCACTAAATCCAAAACTGTTATTACCATTTTGATATCATAAGTTAATTGATAATAATGAATTTGTCTACTATACCTCTTAACCTTATAGGAAAAATGAAGTAAATATTTTATAATTTACATTTAGTAAAGAAATCAATCTGTATGATAAAACTAGATTTTTATCTTTTCCTTGCTTAAGTATAGACAAAATACACAGAATTTCTATGAAAGAGGGATTATTGTATCACTCTGGATTACTATGAAAACTTCCTTCAGTAATACTAAAATATTTAATGGATTAGATTATACAATTCTGTATTCAATCCATCTAATCCTGGGGCTTTACCATTTTTATATTTCTCTAATACATCCTTAATTTCAGTTAAGGTAACTGGTCTATTTAATAATTCAATTTGCTGGTCATTTAGTTTCCTAGTAGTTTCTTAGTAATATTCCTCTTTAAATAGTTATCTTTTTTGTAATCAACAACTTTAATATTTTTATCTTTCTTGAGATCCTTATGAATGCTTTTAAAAATATTAAGCATTTCCTCTGTGTCTAAAGTAAGCTTTTTAGTATGACAATTTCTATTATTATTGATCTGAATGATTTTATGCAATAACTTACTTCTAGTAGCTATTCTGTGAAGATCTGTGGGAGTTATTGCATAACTTTGCAGTCATAATGTTTATAAAGGTATCTCTACTTTACCTATAAAAATCATTTGATATTTTGCCATTAGTTTTTTTTAATAATTTCAGTACTGTTTAGTTTCTTCATTTTTCATCTCTCATTTTATTTATATCATCCTGTAATTCTAATAATTCTTTTTCCCATTCTTTTGTGTTGTTACTAGCTCACATTCACATTCTATATTTAATGTGCATTTTTAAAGAATGTGATAATATAGTTCTATTAACCTAGTCACTATCATTTAAGAAAAGTAAGTTCTCTACTTGTTCTTTAAGATAACTTTTAAATTCTTTTAATAATATATATATATATATATATATATATATATATATAGATATATATATATATATATATATACCAGAATTCTGTAAATAAGCTGAGATTTCCTTAAATCCATTACTAGATTAACACTTAATGTATTATGATTGGATAAAGGCAGGGAATAGTTTTAAAATAATTAACTTTATCAAATAGATCTATGGATGCATAAATCCTGTCCCTACGGGGTTTTGTCCCATATGCATAAGAATGAGTGAAGACTAAAGATTTATCTTCTGCTTTTTATGGCCAAATCAATTAAATTATTATTATTAATCAATTTATTTAATGCTTTAGCTGGTGCTAATACTTTAGCTTTCTTCTGATGCTTATATCTTTGATACTAAATATACAGTTAAAATCTCCAACTGATGTTAACTACCATTCCAGTGTCCCTGTAATAAATTTAAGAGCCCTTTTTCTGCTTGCACATGTTTTCTATGGATCCAGTAAAATCAATTCATTTGTAGAGTTTCCTATTAAAGAAAATTACTTCCAATTGTGTAAATTTCTTTTGGATCATTAATAGATTTTAATACCCTAGTCATTACATTAGACTTTTTCCATAGTATGGCAGCTCCTCTCCTTTTTTATTTAAAGAAGCAGATGATAATATCTCATAGCCTATTCTATTTAAATAATGCATATATTTATCTACCAAATGAGTGTCTTGCAAAAATATAATGCACCATCTATTTATTTTTAAATACTTCATTAATGCCTTCTTTTGTTACCATTATTTAATCCATTTACATTAACAGATACCAAACTAAAGCTAGCCGTACTTTATATTTGGAATACATTTGTTTAGTAAGATATAATATGATACATTCATCCACCAAATTACTCTTGTTATGATTGGTACTCAAATGTTTGCCTCTAGCACTACTTTAGCTTTCCATATTGTTTGAATTTTTAGATACATTAAATTATTAAAACTCCTAAGTAATTAAACATGAAAGCAAATATAGAACTGTAACCATATATATTACTAATAAAACACTACCATCCATGGATACCAAAGTTCCTAATTTGCCTATTAAATAAATAAAATACAAAACTACCCTTCCACTGGTAAGAACCCAAAATTTATTTAAGAACTAGACAAAAGCTACTGTAACTTACAAATGATTAATATAATAATGTACATTACTTGAAAAGACTACACATTTAATTAAACATTTTACCATTTAGACATTATATTTATTAAGGCTTTAAAGATTAATAATCTTTCTAAATTAATGTCTAGGAGTAAGTCATCTGATAAATAATGTAATTTATATTCATTTTTGAAGTATTAATAGAATTGTCTAGCAAACATTTCTAAACTATTTGATCATTTAAACACTAATATAATCAAATCTTTAGAACTGAAGTTAAGGCAGAATGGAATATAAAAGAAAGACACCACCAGCAAGGCTTAGAAGATAATAGGCAATTTAAATTGAACAGATTTTTATATTAATTTTTGAAATATTAATAGAATTGTCTAGCAAACATTTCTAAACTCTTTGATCATTTAAACACTAATATAATCAAATCTTTAGAACTGAAGTTAAGGCAGAATGGAATATAAAAGAAAGACACCACCAGCAAGGCTTAGAAGATGATAGGCAATTTAAATTGAACAGATTTTTATACAAGAAAATTAATGCATTTGTACATTTGTAGTGCTTAATAAAAATATATATTTTATGACTCTAAAAAAACTCTATATTGGTTTCACTGATATGAGTGACTTATATATCTAATAATTATACATCACATCTAAGATTCATTTCACTCAATAAATTAATTCTTAAATATGCATATATTAATGCATTTGTTGTATAAAATGCTGTTTCAGAGGATAAGAAATTGCCTGTGGTTTATACTGCACTTAAATGCTTAATTTCATTTCTTTTGAAACTATTTCTTCTCTGTCTGTCCCTAGAATTTTAGAAGCTCTACCTTGATCTCTATCAGAAATGAAAGAACATCCTCAATAATAAAAGCAAGTATGTTCTTGCTCTATCTTGTAAAATGACTTGTCTCAAATAATCTTGATAAACCTGGTGATATATGATATGTAAAGAACATTAGGGTTTATGTAACTCCATTTGTTTTACATTTCAGACTTCTAGAAATTTCCAGATGTCATTTTCTGCAACATTCTATGTAAATTACATAATCATCTGTATATTTAATATATTCCGATGTGAAGGCATGACTTGATGTATTACTTCATTGTCTCACCAAATAACCCCCTAAGACAAAGCACACCTAAACCAAATTCTTTCGTCATAGGTTACTCCATTACGAGACACACAGATGCCCCACTCACCAGACTGGACAAGGTGAAGGTTATGGGCAGCTGTCTATTGGGTTTCAGGATCCATCAGATCACATATGCACTCAAGTCTCTCAACAACAATTACTGTTATGACTCCATCATAGTTCATGTTGGTGTGAATGACTTCAGACATACCTCTCTCAACTATATGAAGAGAGACAAAATTGTGTTGTATGAATATGTGTCCTAGGCAGATATGTCTCTAGCCTTGAGCAGCATTCTACCCTCGCCTAGGATGATACCACAGTATAAACAAAAAATGATTCACTTCAACAATTTACTTAGTTTCTGGTGTCATTCAAACAGGATCCAGTTCCTGTCAGCCTGGGATGACATGATTGATAGAACACACTGCTTTTCCAGAGATGGGCTTCACCTGTCACTTCTAGGTATTTGTTTACTGGCTAATGCACTTGCCTCCCCCATAGTGCCTTTTTAGGCAAGGTCTCAAGAACAAAATTTCCAAGGTGAAAATATCACTCATAAATAAATTAAAGGTGCTAAATGCTAGGAGTTTAAATAAGAAACTGCACTCTCTGGAAGCACTCCTCATCCTGGAGAATGCTGACACCTGTGCAGTCACAGAAGCTTGGTTCAGGGCCACAGAGTATTCCCCAGCCTTGCAAGGCTACAATGCCTTCCACACATTCAGAATGCAAAATGAATGTGTGAAAACCAAAGGACGAGGAGTATCTATCTTCATCAAAAATAAATACATCTCTAGACCGGTTGGACAGGAAAACTCCATGGAGTTGCTCTAGTTTCAGCTAAATGTGAGTAAAACCCCCTTCTAGTCATCGCTAGCAATAGGCCACCTTCAGTGAACCAAGATACCCACACTGCTTATTTGGACCTACTTCAGTCAATCAAATTACAACCAAACACTCTAGTCATGGGTGATTTTAACTATCCCTCTATTGAATGGGAAATATATACAAGTGCCAACATGCTCAAACAAAAGGTTCCCAGACATTCGTAACACTGATGCCCTAAAACAAATAGTATGCAATCCCACAAGGGTCTCAAATATTCTCAACCTGGTCCTTACCTACATGGATGACTGTTGCACCACCGCAAGTATAGGACCTCACTGGTTAAATCTGATCACAAATCAGTCACATTTGAAGTACTGTAGCTATAACACCTGAACCCCTCTTAGGTGAAATCAGGCTAAAAAAATGCCACCAAAGCTAATTATACCTCCTAAGGGATGGCATAAATAATTTCCAAGCTCCTGTTCCCACAGATGACATTGACAACTAAACTAAGCCTTCCCGGTGGACATCTAGCATTGATAAGTTATACAACAAGAGGAAGAAGTTTCTGTCTAAGAAGAAAAAAGAGAGGTCCCGGCACTGGAAGTACACCCTCTTCTGCTTGAACAAACAAATAAGACAACTTGCAAAATCCTCTAAGAGCAACTTCTAAAAAGTTTAGCAACCATAGCTAAGGATAACCATAAGGCCTTCTTCAGCTATATCCATAACCTAAAATGTAGGACCCAGATGTGTGCTGAACTAGCTGTGGATGGCATCATACACACACTGATCCTATGAAAATAGTTAACTTTTAGCAAACAGGTTTGGTGAAAATTTCACCCCCCTGTCCCCCCCAAACATTCCACAAAGCATGCCGTCTACTTCTCCCTCACCTTGCATCTCCAAAGGGCAAGTCATTAATGCTTTCTTCAAGGCCAAAAACACAGCCTGTGTAGGACCAGATGGCATCCCAGTTTGCATTTTAAATGGTCTAAAACATGAGCTAACAACACTATTAGGTAGTCTCTTCAACTACAGATGAAGCATTGGTTTTGTCTCTGCTGAATGGAAAACAGCAACTGTCATCCCCTTCATAAAGGAGTTACAACAACAGACCCTTGGAACTACAGACCCATAAGCTTAACCAGCCTTATCTGTAAGGCCATGGAACGAATTATCATGGACTTTATAAATAAGGATATAAGTGATCTCTAAAACCTTGATCTGACACAGTTTAGTTTTGTCAAAGGCAGGTCATGCCTGTTAAATCTGGTGGACTTATTTGAAAATGTCACCAGAGCCATAGACAAAGGCAAATCTGTGCATACAGCCTACCTTGACTTAGCCAAGGCCTTCAATGCAATCCCACATTTAGGCATCATTGATAAACACTTCCAGTTGAATATCAACCCTTATGTTGTCAGATGGGTTGCTAACTAGCTCACCAACAGATCACACTCAGTCAAAGTTGGGGACTTTACTTCAAACAGCAGACTTGTCACCAGTGAGGCTCCACAGGGGTCAGCTCTGGGCCCCCTATTGTTTGGCATATACTTCTCATAAGTTCAGGCCAAAACAGAAGGCCTGTAGCTGACAAAGTTGTCTGACAACTGCAAATTAGGTACAATCATTGAACTCCCAAACAATGTCAATATACTTCAAGAGGGACTTACATAAACCATTGATTGGTGTCAAAGCTATGGACTCAAACTCAATGCTAAAAAATATATTGTCATCCCCTTCTATAAAATTATATCCCTGCAGACTAGCATATAAATAATAATACTCTAAATAACAACTCAGTAGTGAGACACTTGGGAAAGCAAGTTGACTGTAACCTAAACTTTGACCAGCATGTAATTACTGTGGTAAGGAAGGCATTCTATGTCACACACCTCATTACCAAAGGCATTGCCTCAAGAGTGAAAGAGGTCATAACACCCCTGTACTCAACCCTCATCAGGTCAATAATTGAGTACAATGCTTCAATTGGTATGTACCTTTCCAGGAATCTGCAGCAACCTGAGAGACCTCAAAGATTTCTAATCAAGAAAATTCAGGGTCTCCAACACGTCATACATTGAGAGACTGAAGTCACTGTCACTGTGCTCAGTAGCATACAGACTACATAGAGGAGACTTGTGCCTGGCCTACAGAGCAATCTCGGATATAAACCTAATGGAAATGCTGCACATCCGCAAGTCAAATGGGACAAGGGTCACCTGCTCCAGGGACCTCAACCTGGCTTGCAACATAAATAGGACCTGCTGGAGAGACAGATATATCTCTCAGAGGTTGTCACTCTTTTGGAATATGCTACCAATTCACATCAAACAAACCCCTCTATGACCCTGTTTAAGTGTAGCCTGAATGACTGGATGGGAAACCGTAAATTTCTGCGGGGATTTCACCTATGACCCTCCTAGATATGGGCAGCTGTTGCTAACTAAGATTTTGAGTTTAGGCAAAATCATTTATATTGGGTTTCTCTAGTATTATATTAAGTACACATGGCTAGGCTTATAAAGACTTTCCAGTCAATAACCTAATAACCACCTATGAACCTATAAGTGCCTCAAAAAATATTTAAAGTCTTAGGGACCATTTTGAACATTTTCAGTATTTAAAATTCATATCTTTAATGAATTTAGTATCCATGTTATACTCCAAAATTATGGCCTGAGGGAGAATTTGATCTTTGGTTGATTTAAGAGGTTGACTAACAGTCTGACCGATTTGCTGATTAGAATTAATATTACCAATAATGGGGACATACCGAGTCCCCCATCTAGAAATAATATTACCACTTATTTCATTTAACCAATCTTTTGGATAACCTCTCTCTGTGAAAAGAATTTTAATAAGCTCATATTCCTTCAAGAAAGCTCTATATTCAGAGGTCATACAAGCTGCCCTTATCAATTGACCCTTCGCTATATTTCTTTTTTGATGATTTGGATGGTCATAGGTGTACTGCAAATAATAGTATGAAAAAGTGGGTTGTTGAAAAATTCTAGAAATATATTTTTGCTGCCCTTATGTTTTTTATTACCATATCCAAATATTGTAACTCATTAACATGAATATGATATGTAAAATTCCAAAATTACATAGTGTTTTTAATATTTTATTTTATTTATTTATTTTACATTTGTTAACCAGGGGGTGTCTAACTGAGCTGAAAAGGCCCTTTTTCAGCAGAGGCCTGGAGAGAAAAGCTCCACACAAAAAAAATTACAGATACATGTAGATATTTAGACATGATCAGTATACACATAAATTACAATAGACATGTTTATACAGTGGCATGCAGCACATCAACAGTTATAGTGGAGAAAACAAACAAGAAAATATTAATTTAAAAATAAAGGTAATTAATGGATTTGTGGTGTACAGCTGAAATTTGGAACATAGGTAGAATACATACATAGTACATAGTTACAGTACATACATTGTAGATTAGCCAGTGTTTGTGAGTAAGAGTGAAAACTATTATCAAGTACTCTAGGTTTAGTATGTGTACCTTATCCGCTTTCACTAGCCTGGGGAGCATTCATGGCACTGCCAACTTTACATGAGATGTTGCCTAATGAGGTTTTTAAAGGAGGCTTTGGATGATGTGTTTTGAATGCTAGTGGGGAGAGAGATCCATTTTCTAGCCACTGAACTACTATTTAGTGCATCTCCAAAGCTATTGTAGCTGTTGGTGACTTCTAGTAGTAGTTTGCTTGATGATCTAAGAGGCCTTTTGGCTGAGTGAAGTTGTACTAGGTTTTTGAGGGCAGGACACTTATTGGGGAGGTAATAGATAGAATGACAGAAACAGAGCTGATTGTAGGTTAGGAGGTTGGGCAGTTCAAGCCAGTGGAGCTGTCTCAAAGCAGTACAGTGATGAATTCTATATGAACAATTTGCAGCAAAGTGGGCAATCCTGTTATAGCAGGCTTCCATTTTGCTTAGTTCAGTTTTGTTGATATTAGTCAGAATGGGAGATGCATAGAGTAGGGAGGATAAAAGTTGGGAGCGAGCAATGGCTGATCTTGTGTGGTTGATAACAAATGGTTTGATATGGTAGAGTGACCCCAGTTTGGCATGTACTTTTTTAATAGTTAAGTTGAGATGACTATCAAATTTTAGGTGGGAGTCTATGGTTATTCCAAATAGCTTAGCCTGTGCCACTGGAGCAATTGGAGTAGCATTTGTGGAGTAGATAGTGAATTGACTGTTAGTGTTTTTGTTAGAACTGGTTATAATCATAAGCCGAGTTTTCTTTGGACTGAGGATAAGTTGGACTTCGCTAAGGTAGTTTTCAATGTCATAGAATGCTAATTGAGTTGTTTGCAGAAGGGTGGGAATATTTTGTGCAGCACAGATTAAGGTAGTATCATCTGCATACTGAATGATAGATGCATGCTGTGTGGAGGTATGGAGGTAATTTGTGAAGATTGTGACTAGCGCTGGTCATAAGATAGAACCCTGTGGGACTCCTATAATTATGGACAGCTGAGGGGAGAGAGAATTTTCCCATTTCACAGCTTGGTACCTGTCAATTAAGTAGCTTTGGAACCAGGTAAGAGTGGAATTGGAGAGGCAATATTGGTTTAGTTTGTTTAGCAGGATTTGGTGCGAGACTGTGTCAAATGCTTTGGACATATCCAAAAAAAGAGTTGACACCTGCAGGCTTTCATATTTGAGATGGTTTACTGTGTCTGTGAAGCAGAGGATGGCTGTAGTGGTACTATGGGCAGGTCTGAAACCATGTTGAGTAGGTGACAGGATGTTGCTGTCTAGGAGATATTTTAGCACCTGGGTATGGATGCATTTTATTAAGATTTTGGCCAGGGGGAGAGTATAGCAATGGGTCTGTTGTTATTAAGTTCAGTGGAGGACCCACCTTTATGTATGGGTGTAACATAGGATATTTTCCAGAGTTTGGGCACATAGTTTTCAACAATTGATCTGTTTATGAGAACGGAGATTGGTATAGCATTAGCATCTGCTGTGAGTTTCAAGAAATAGCTGGGGAGTAGGTTGGCTGCTGTTGAGGTTTTTAGTTTGGAGAGCATGCTTTTGATTGAAGTGGTGGAAACTGTTCTGAGGGTAAAGCTTGTATTAATGTTATTTGTGTTGGGGGGGATAGTGAGGCTGGAACTGTCCTGTGATACTAAGGATAGAAATTATTTCACAAAGTGGGAGCTGAATTGTGTTTCAATGGGAACTTTATTGTCAAGGGTAGTTGGTTTTGGGGTAGCCTTTTGGGTGGATTTTAGTAGCTGGTTGTCATTTTTCCAAAATTTTTGGGGGTTGTGTTGGTATTTAGTTTGTAATGTCATGTAATAGGATTTTTTGTCAAGCCTAATGCATTTTTTGCACGGTTGCGCAGTTCTTGGTACTTAGTTAAGCTTTGTGTTTCTTTGTTTTTTTTTTTTTTTTATAGTAAAGCCAGGCAGTGTCTCTGGACTTGAGTATTTGTTTGTTTTCTTTACTGAGCCAGGGGTTTGTAGAGGTTCTAACCTGGATTTTTGTGCAATGGAGCGACAACATCTAGGTGTTGTAGAAATGTTTTGTTGAAATATGCTACAGCCTGGTCAACTGGGAGGGTTTTTAGGGGGGTCCAGTCACAGTTACAGAGTAAAGTATTAAGGACCTCAGGAGAGAAATTTTTTGTATTTCTAGTGGATTTATAGTTAGTGGTTTTGCATATGCTAGTTCTACTACGTTTAAGGTATATTATGTTGTAGTCACTTAAGGTGTCTGAGGGACTGCCTTTAATTTAAAAAGGGGGATTTAACATCCTTATGGACCTTATGTATATTAAATATAGCTGGCATTCACTGATGTTTATTTATAAGAAAGTCAGATGTAGAGTGGATATAAAAAGTGTACACACCCCTGTTAAAATCCCAGGTTTTTGTGATATAAAAAAATGAGACTACAATAAATAATTTCAAAAATTTCTCACCTTTAATGTGACCTATAACATGTACAATTCAATTGAAAAACAAACAAATCTGTTAGAGGAAAAAATATAAAAAAATAAAAAATGTACAATAAGCTGGTTGCATAAGTGTGTGCATCCTTAAACTAATACTTTATTAAAGCACCTTTTGATTTAATTACAGCATTTAGTCTTTTTGGGTAGGAGTCTATCAGCATGGCTCATTTTGACATGGCAATATTTGCCCACTCTTCCTTGAGAAAGTGCTCCAAATCTGTCATATTGTAAGGGCATCTCTTGTTTACAGCCCTCTTCAGGTCACCCCATAGATTTTCTATTGGGTTTAGATCTGGGTTCTGGCTGGGCCAATCCAAAAATTTAATTTTCTTCTAGTGAAACCATTCTTTTGATGATTTGGATGTATGCTTGGAGTCATTGTCATGTTGAAAGGTGAAATTCCTCTTCATCTTCATCTTTCTAGCAGACACCTGAAGGTTTTGGGCCAAAAGTGACTTGGATTTCGAATTATTCATAATTCCCTCCACCTTGACTAAAGCCCTAGTTCCAGCTAAAGAAAACCAACCCCAAAGCATGATACTGCCACCACCATGCTTCCCCATGGCGATGGTGTTCTTTTGGTGATGTGAAGTGTTTTTTGTGCCAAACGTGCCTTTTGAAATTGTGGCCAATAAGTTCAACCATGGCCTCATCAGACCACAACACATTTTCCCACATGCTCTTGGGAGATGATGTATTGTTTTTCAAATTTTAGCCGGGTCTGGATGTTTTTCTGTGTAAGAAAAGGCTTCTGTATTGCAACCCTATCCCATAGGCCAGGCATACGGAGAATACAGGAAACTGTTGTCACAAGTAGTGCACAACCAGTACTTGCTAGAAATTCCTACAGCTTCTTCAGTGTTGATATAGATCTCTTGGCAGCACCCTGACCAGTTTTCATCTTGTCTTTTCATACATTTTGGAGGGACATCCCATTCTTTGCAACGCCGCTGTTGTCCCATATTTTCTCCACTTTTTGATGACTGTCTTCACTGTGTTCCATGGTATATCCAATGGTGTGGAAATTTTTTGTACCCTTCTCCTGGCAGATATATTTCAACAATGAGATCCCACTGATGCTTTGTAAGCTCTCTGTGAACCATGGCTTTTGCTGTAGCAAGCAACTGAGTAAATGTCAGGAAAATCCTACTAGGACAGCTGAACTTTATTTGGGGTTAATCAGAGTCTATTTAGTTGATGGCAGGAGTGTACCCAAGAAGACTGAATGTTGTAATTAAAGCAAAAGGTGCTTCAACAAAGTATTAATTTAAGGGTGCGCACACTTATGCAACCAGCTTATTGAACTTTTTTTATTTTTTATATTTTTTCCTCTAACAAATTTGTTTGTTTTTTAATTGAATTCTACAGGTTATAGGTCACATTAAAGGTGGGAAAAGTTTTGAAATAATTTATTGTGGTCTCATTTTTATAGCACAAAAACCTGGCATTTTAACAGGGATGAGTACACTTTTTATATCCACTGTAGCTATATCTATAATCTCTTGTGAAACTAAATCTTCTAACACCAAATCAATTTTCCATTAGGCTATATGAACGCCATTCCTGGAAACATTAATATAGGTATCACCAGCATATAATATACTCATCATTCCACCTATATAATCAGTCATGTCCATATATACAATCCCCCCTCCCTTGTCAGGTTTCATAATATGAACATCTTTATTATTTAGAAATTTAGCAAGTAATTGGCTCTCTTAAAATGTTAAATTAAAAATCTCCTATGCCTCATGTTATACAAGAATCTTGGTTCTTATTCTACAAACTTTTCAAACTGTTGCAACAATGGATGAAGAGGCAGATTATAAATACTTTTCTTTTTAAGTACATTAAAATGCTTAATATCAATTAATATTATTTATATATATATATATATATATATATATATATATATATATATATATATCTGTGTGTGTGTGTGTGTGTGTGTGTAAAAAGGCACGCATAGATGCATTCTTATATTCTGTATTAAGTGAAATTAAACTATATCAATAATTTAAACATTATTTAAAATTAACACTCTCTTGTTGAACAAATCTTAGTTGATATTTGTATTAATTCATAACTTTATGATTGACTGTTTATGTAATTTCTACTAGCATGCATTGGATTTCAAAATTTTCAACTGCATTTGGTATATTTTAGTTTATGTAACATAAATCACATAATGTGTTAAAGCCTTACAAGGTTATAATATACAATTAGTATTGTTGAGTTACCCATTAGAGAGCTGTCATTATTTTTTGAGAAAGTGTCAAAATGACATGTAATTTTTGAAAGCAGTAGTCAAGAGAGCACTTTCCTTCAACATTTTACCCATACTCAGTCTCAATAAATACTTCCAGTCCTTACTAGAGCACATCATCGCAGAATAAGGATGGATTAAGTACAATCATCTTTCAAAAATGACATCCTCCCCAAAATACCCAGTCTTTCATATAATTCTACTTGTCATTCTTTCCACCATCAAACATAAACCACACCACTGCTATATTTCTATCCTCATTTAACACAGCTTACATGTAGGTTTATGAAATGGTTTTCCTATCTCACAAGCCTCTGTAAATTCAACTTTTCATACTATAATCAGCATTGAAGTCATATGACATACTCAGAGCAAAGCAGTTTTACTCCATTCTCCTAGCCAGAGTCATTCATTATAATTATATAATATATGAACATCAATGACCACATTACAATACAAAGGGAAAATTTATTCCCTGGAATAGAGATTTTTTTCTTTTAAGGGAGAATAATTGTATGAATGATATATCAATGCTTGTGTTTGAATATATAACAAGTAAGCATACATTAATGTCATTGGATATTTTGTATCTCCAAAAACAGGCACACCCCAATTCAGAGAGGCATGTCTAATCAAGCACCCTTCATGTTTGCTCATGACAGACTTCTCACAATTCCCGGTCACAACCGGCAGCACCAGGTAAACCAAGGTTTAGCAAAGGAACCATCAAAGTTCTGGTCTGGTCATACATTCAAAACCATCATACATCATGCTCTGATCAAAGCTTTCAACAGTATTCAACTGCAGGAAAAAAGTCATATAAACAAAAAATACTACAATGCAAGTTTATGAAGCTCACTGTTGAGAGATGTCCAGACAACTGAAGCCAAGCATACCAGCTCCAAGTCCCACGCAGAACAGCAGAGTGCCTTGAATACCAAAATTGTTTCACTTGTAACAGGTGTGTCCAGATTTCCCACCAGAGCTCCACCTTTCCCAGATAGGTCTCCAGCCCTGCTGCAGTCCTCATCAGAATTACAGAAACCTGTTTACATACTATGCAGCAAGACATGATCTACCCAGAAATGGAATCTGCATATTAATGCTCAGTGGAGTCCTAGCTGTTTTGTTTAAACAGATGTAAACAGTGAGGCTCAATGCCTGGAATTTAAAGTATGTGCTCCTTCACCAATGTAAAGGTATTGTATTCCTGTTCCTTAAGGATAACGTGGACTGGGCTATATATTGCCATTTTTTGTGCATGACTGCTCAGAAATGTTTTGCCTTACCAGGGATAAATTCAGAGGACTGCACTTTCCTTAAACTCAGTAAAGATAAATTGCACTCATGTCTATAGGATTATAAAGTCAGACACACTGTTTTAACATCAAGAATTCAGGCTGAATTTGCTAGGTTTTAGATCAAAAATTTACAAATTAATCATGATACAGACTGGAACCTTATCTGTACAGAACATGCAACTTGTAATTATTGAAAGCAATCCACAAAGCTATAGGACCATGTGAAGTTGAAGAAAGGTATTTGACGGCCAATTGAATTTGCATCCACAGTTAAGCAATGATTACTTTTACTCTAAAATGACTTACTGCACAGGATACATGTAAAAATGTAGCCTCATGTGAGTTTATTGGAGCAAGGACACATGATTACTTATAAAGAAAGAATTGAAGATGTAAAGAAGTCATCTGAAGGCCACCAATGCTTTTAAAGTGAGATTGTGGTAACTACACAAAACAGTCAGGCTTTACTTCTACACCAGTTAAAAGTAATTATCTTGAATCTCACAAAAGTTACACTTTTTCCAAAGATAAATTAAGTGCAGTCATCTTCCAATGTCCCATAATCACTCAGAAGCATGCCAAAATCATATTACCTATCAGTGTTTCAGTCAGTGAACATAAACTAGATCATTGGCACATATTCATTCTCATATATCACAACAGATATGTAAATTTGTGAAATACTTTTAATTTTGAGTAAGTCATTTTAACGCAGCACCTTACATCACAATTGGCATTGAATACATATGAAACATTTCCACTGAAATACCTCTGTTCTGCACCTCTAATCACCTTTACCCAGAATGTATTTGCAATATAAATTCATCAGTGGCCACACAACAATACAATAGGAAACTTTACTTCCTTAAAATAGTAGTTTTCCTTTTAAGAGATGATAAACGCATAATGTAACAGTGATGATTATACTGGGCATTCTTTGTTAGAAAATAAAGATATATTAGTGAAAATTTATCATTTACTTGCAATGTTTTAATGTAATTCAAATATTTATAATAAATCTTCCCTCAGCTATCAGTAAGTCTTTTCTAGTAATTAAAATATTTATAATAAACCCTCCCTCAGCTATCAGTAAGTCTTTTCTAGTAATTAAGATATTTATAATAAACCCTTCCTCAGCTATCAGTAAGTCTTTTCTAGTAATTAAAATATTTATAATAAACACTCCCTCAGCTATCAGTAAGTCTTTTCTAGTAATTAAGATATTTATAATAAACCCTTCCTCAGCTATCAGTAAGTCTTTTCTAGTAATTAAAATATTTATAATAAACCCTCCCTCAGCTATCAGTAAGTCTTTTCTGTCTGCTTCGAATAATGAGAGTGAGAAAGACAATGAGAAGTTTCTTATAAGTTAATCCATGTGCCTAATGTGGGAATGAATGGTTCATTAAATGATTAACAGACACATTCAAAATAACATTCTTTGGAAATATTACAGAAAGACCTAATTCAATACTGAATATTTCAAGGGAATGAAAAATATAAACAGCAATATTGTATTTGTTGTAATAGTTATTACAATCCTTTAAAGAAACATATATTAAGACAGATGATAAGTAATTTTTGTTTATGCAAATACCTATTTAAATGTGAGATGAGATTAAATATTTCTTACTGATATATTTAGTCAAACACACTTAACGTACCATACATAATGGTTTTAGCTCGATTGCTAAATGATACTAAGGTAAGTAAAGGTAAAAGGTAATTTGTAATGAGTTGTTCTGGTGATTTTTGTTGCTGTTGAATCAGATGGTTAGTCTACTCTTTATTATTTTCTTTTTGTATCAGTCCACAAAGGCTTATCTGAAAATCCTTTCAGTGTTAATTGTCCATTCCTTCTGTAATAGTTATTATATTGTTGTTTTTAATATTGATAAAAGCACAATGTTGATAAAAGCACAAGGACTGATTTGCATATGGATTTTTATTTTGGCTGGATGTAAAGTCTGTGCTGTAATATTATTTTGTTTCAACAACTTAATTAATGGCCAAAACTTTTTCCTTTTTTAATGGTTTTAGCAAAATATTCATTGCCAAACCTAATATTGTGTTGTCCAAATTTCAAAGGGGCTTTTGCCCAAACCACTTTTTGTCTATATAAAACAGGAATTGTACTACTATCATTATTGTTGGTTAACATTAGTTGATGTTGCTTCTTTCTGTACTGAAGGAAAGACCTTTTTGTAGATTAAAAAAAAATGGAATCCCAAAAGGCAAGAAAATTATCGTATCTACTTCAGTTTTTTCAGACAGCCCAAAAATGCTAATATTATACTTTATTTCTCTATTCTTCATGTCTTCTAGATTGTTCTGTATATTTTTTATTTTTTGTTTTAAGAGAAAAATTGGTTTGCAGTTCTTCTCTCAGACTTCCAATGACATCTGATAAAGCTGTTTCAATATCTGTTATTTTTGATTGTTGTTTCTTTTAATATGTCCATTTTCTTTTAAATTGTCTACATTCATTTAGAAGCCATCAATCTTCAAGGAAAGTTCTTGTACAGATGACATCGACAGTTGTATATTTTTCTTTATGGAGTCTGTATGTGAGTATTTGGCAGCATTCATTCTTAAGAAGCACTAAGGTTTTCTTCAAGATAGTTTTACAGGAGAGTATTAAGATAATTCCAAGATTTTTTTGCAAATAGTATGTTGAATCACTATTTAATAGATTAAGAAAAAAATAAAGTTGGCATTCGATTATTTTCTTTAAAAAACAGAGAAAACTGCAGAGCTTCAAGGAATGCTGCTCTAAGTTTGCCATTTTGCCTCTGTCCTCCTCTCATGATGGAATTTGTAAGATCAATAAACCTTTGACAAGCATAATGGAATGAATTTTGCATTATCATCAAAACTATTTTATTTTATATTATTATACTCCAATTATTTCAGAATGAAATGGCTAGGATAGGTTGTGTTGAATGCATTACAATTTAAATAATAAAAAATTAGTATGTTATCATAAAATTTTAAGTATTGTTTACTTAAAGAAAATACATTTGGTTTGAGTGGAATTTGCTTGAAGGTAAATAAATTTGCAAACCCCTTAGTGTGACTGTTAATAAACACAAATAAAGAACTGATAGGGGAGCATTTATTTCCACTTTATTCTTATAAAACCTGGAATATCTACTTGATGGCAGTTCAGCATATTTGTCGAACTTGATTCAATTTTTTTTGAGAAAACTGCATTTTTGTAGTACTGCACGCATTTTTTAATACAGCTTAATGTAGTTTCCTTGCTGTGCAGTTTACATGATGATATGATAACCATTGGTTCTTGGTGCACCTCATTGCTATGATGCAAGTAAGCAGTACTCATACAGATACAAAAGAAATTGAACTCACCACTACAAGTCATGAAAGTAAATTTATGACTTTGAAGGAAAAAGTTACTAATCAGCATTAGACATAAATGGATATGTGTGCCTTGGCTGCAGGGTACTCACAAAAGTTCAGGAAATTTGAGCATGGACTAAAACATGGGAGAATAATACAGATGATTTCAAAACAGGAATAACTTTCCAATAATAAGTCTGCCCAAAATATGGGTGGATGAATTCCCTTAGTCCTATTAATACCAAACTTGCAGGCTTACTAACTATTGAAGAATCTCCAGCAGTACAAAGAGCAGTACCCTGGGCATTTCATCATAAGAGGTTGCTGGACTGTAATGACATGGAGAGTACCTTGAAAAAAGGAAGATAAATGGGTACAGGTACAGCTAGTGTTAAGCATTCACAAAACCTGTGCATATGTTGTGGCTGTTTGACTGGGAGTTGGGGGGAAGAAAAACTGTAGCTTTACGGACACGCACAAACAAATCCTACAACTTTGTTTTTCATCAAAAAATAAAGAAGAAAGAAGAGCTGACCATTTCATGAGTAACAATATTTAAAAAGCTGTCTACAGTTATTTGTATAGTACTGTTTCCATTATTTTTGTTGAAGAGATGTGCTAGTTGCCCTTCCAAAATGTGATTTTCCATTATTGTGCCCTCTGTCAATTTCAAATAAAGTAAGAGTAGAACTCTTTCTGTTGCAGTGCCTTATTGCATAATACATTTCCCTGTTTAAGTATATATTTTCCTTCTTCTCCAAAGTTCATCACTATATACCCCCCCAAGAAAAAATACAGCAGTGTTTGCTTTTATGGGTAAGGACAGCTGCATTAGATGGTATACCTGACTGTAATGGTATACATTCTCATCTTTACAATTTAGTTACAGCAGAAGGAGTGGTTCATTTTTATATGTGGGTCATTTTGTTTTTCTTATTATTCTGTGTTTCAAAAGTATAGATTATTATTTGCAAAATGTACAGTTTGTGCAAACCAGTAAAGACTTGGGATCAGTAGGCACCATTGTTTCTTCTAACATGACACTGTGGCACTTGCAGGATCCTTTACTTACATTAGTAAAAAGCTAACTGTTGACTTTTACAAAACTTATAAAACACTGATAGTGTAATCATATACATATACTATATAAATACGCAATATTTTACTATTTATATTTAAAGGGAAAACATTTTGTCCCATTGCAGGTATATGAAATATCTCTGATGGAAATGCATACATTTAATTAAAAGGATAAAAGTGATTTTGTAAAAATATAACTTTATCTTGAGTGGTGCATGATTACTATATAGTTATCATAAGTTCCATTCACAGAAATGAAAAAAAGATGTGTATGCACACACACACACACACACACACACACACACACACACACACACACACACACACACACACACACACACACACATACACACACACACCCACACACACACACACACACACACACACACACACACACACACACACACACACGCACACACACACGCACACACACACACACACACACACACACACACACACACACACACACACACACACACACACACACACACATTTCAGGTCATAGCCCATATTACAAGACTTAAAACAGCTAACCTTAAGGAGGTATATGGTTGTATCAAAAGGGAAAGCAGCTGGCACTTCTGTATTAATATGGGCGTAAGTTGTGCAATGTGTCCAAAGACTAGTACATTTCATCATGTTATAGCTTTAGATAAATACTAGTACTCAGTCTGATTTTGTACACTGCAAGTCAAATTATTTTGGGGAGGGTTGATTGCATACTTCTCAAATGTCCAGATTTTCGCAGAATGTCCAGATTTTTTACTCATATTTTTTGTCTGTTCCTCATAAAATTTGTGGTTTTCTGGCAAATCACTGAGATGATCTGAGGGCTGAAGTCATTAAACAATGACATACATTTGTGTTTCAGACTTCAAATCCTTCAGAAATGTATGTTAAAACAGGTCCTGCTACTCTAGCAACTTTCTAAGTGTATAAGATCAATATTTAAAATAAGTCCTATTTTTTGGCCTTTGTCCCCCCATTTTGTCAGACTTTGTCCAGATTTCTTGCAGTAAGAGGTTGAGAGGTATGGCTGACTAGATGTTGGGTTTGAAACAAAACCCTGAAACTATATATAACTAAGTGCTGGCTGAAGATTTTACAAAAAAACAAAGCCCATGTGAACCTACTAAACTGTATGAAAAAAACACAGCCCCCTTAAAAAGCTTCAATATGTTATGTTACTTTTGTATGCATAGGCATATAATGGATTCACAGATGTTATATTAAATGGGTACTGGATCTGCGCTGGTGTCATTAAAATGCTTAAATCCATATCTGCACCCAAAATCTGATGTGCTTCTCTGAGATACAAGTAACACTGTAGAGTGAATGTAACAGTATAAAAACATTGCAGCTAAAAGCCATTGTTGAGGCTGTTTGCTACTTCTGTGTGTACTACCATGCATGCATAAATGAGTGTGAATGTACCATGCAAAAATAATATTTGAAGATACATTTATGGTATGTGTAAATGGCCTTGTTGGGGGCACTTAAGCTAAAGTTTTTTGAGGATCCCCTAATTGTTAATAGTAGCCCTGTACACGGTTTTGACAACAGCAGAACATCTAGTTGAAAGTTCATTTGTATTTCGGCAATGCATTATTCCAAAAAAGGAAAGCATTTGTACCCCCTATTAGGAGATGCACACAGACAGGCATGGATCCAAAACTCAGATCCTCTGCTCCATTCACATTTAAATTTAATTATCAGTTTGATTGTGTGATTATCGTCCAGAAGCAGAAGTTTTTCTGTACCACTGGCATACTGTAACAGTTGGGTTACAGAGGTACCCATTAAAGATACAGTAAGAAAAGAAGTTTTTCATTTTCATGAAGTCATAAAATAGGAGTGGTATCACAATCAGTACTTGTTAAGCATCTGAAAGCCATCTCTAATATGGAATCTCTTCAGCACAGAAATAATTCACAAGCTTAAATTAGTGTCTGGCACTGGGAAACCAGAGGTTGAGGACAATTCAAATATATATTTTATATCTCAGGGACCTTCTGTTGAAGAATCATAATTGCTGATGAAATTACAAGAACAAAAGAGGTCTTCTAACAACTGGCTTCAGAAGTCACAAGTCAGATCTGTGACTCATTTCTGGGTGACTATTTCATATTTTAGTTAGTGGCCATTTCATAATGGATTCATCTATGAATGATATGATAGTTTGTAACTACCCTTGATGTGGTTTCATGACATCTGTGTACTAGGAAATGTTTCTGGGAAGAAGATATTTATCAAATACTGCATGTTATCTATGTAATGCTTAAATATAATATTTCTTACAATACGGCTCATAACCTCTCCTGTTGGCAATACCTGCCGCATTGGGAAGTTGTTTGGAATCTTTCCTGCCAGTATCATTTTTGCTACTTGTAAGGAAAAGGTACCAAAGGTGGATACCTGGGAACCTTATATAATATTTGGGCCAGTTTTGAAAGACTTTTCTTGTGTGGACTGTATTGCATTGGAAAAAAAGTCATCCTAAACTACTATTTTCCAAAAATCTGTAAGTACTGCCTCAGTTTTGCTGACAGTAAAGATGGATAAAGGCTTGCCTGGAGCCCAGATGATCTAAGTCTGATTAGCACCACAGGAGGAATGACGGTGTGGTGGAAGAGGATGGACATCACCTGTCCTTCTGGGAAGGGCCATGCTATGTGGAGCCACTTGCACATCTCTGGTGGAGACCAGGGTGCAGACAAAAACAATGGAAGTCCTGGAATGGATGGGGTATAGAGGAGGCATGTCACTGCAATCCAGGTGGCACACCCTCAAGTGAAATATCTTGTTCTAGACAGTGCTACACAAAGGATGTATCAGCATTCGGTGTGAGGAATGGGCCAGAAAAAAAAAAACCCTTATCAGCTTTATTACATGACCTCACTTCAGCCATACCAGTGAATGCCTACACTACAGTGCCAACAAGTGCAGCCGCTTGACACAGGCATTGAGGCAAAAGGTGGGGGAGCTTAATGCATAGGTGCTATCTCATTTAGGAAACCTTCCCCATATGGGTCACACTTGGTAGCCTATTGAGGCACCAGAACTGCTGATCAGGGGATTTTTAGGGTACAAACACTGGGGTCTGATATAAGCAGCAGTGTGACTAAAAAAGAAAAGAAAAACATCCATACATACTGTTTTATAGACTTAATTTCATTTAAGTTTTCTCTTTGTACCAGCTTTGTGAAGAACAGTACTTTTTTGTTCATCTTCCTAGTAAATAAACTCATGCTAACCCCTGATAAAATGATGGCTAGAAGTGCTTCTGTGCCTAATACTGAATTGAAATATGTATACACACACACACACACACACACACACACACACACACACACACACACACACACACACACACACACACACACACACACACACACATACATATATATATATATATATATATATATATATGTGTGTGTGTGTATATATATATATATATATATATATATATATATATATATACGTGTGTGTGTGTGTGTGTGTGTGTATATATGATATATATATATATATATATATATATATATATATATGTGTGTGTGTGTGTGTGTGTGCACACGCATGTATACCTATATCTATCAGTTTTTCTCTCTCTCTCTCTCTCTCTGTCTAAATATATATATATATATATATATATATATAGGCTCATAGGTGTGTACTAGGCTAATGGCCCTGGAGCCTTTACAAGCCTATTCCAAAAAAATTGCCCAGGCACCATGCCACCCGATGTTAGTTCACACTGCCCCTATCCAACAGGGCAACTGGAATGATCCCTGGAGTGAACTTTCTGTTACACATCCACTCATGAAGATTTCTCTTGAGGAGGGCCAGCGAGGTACTCTGCTTGACATGAATGGGAAGCTTATTCCAGAGTATGGGCAGTCTTTGGGAGATGAACCTGTCTCTCCAGCATGTTCTGTTAATTGTGGTAATGAGGTTGTGATCTCTGGAGCATGTGGCGCGGGGGGATTGGGATTTCTTTAGTGCAGAGAAAAGCAATATATATATATATATATGTATATATATATATATATATATATATATATATATATATATATATATATATTGAGCTTTATATATGTTGATAGATAGATATATAGATATAGATATATATAGATATAGATATGTATAAATATTTACAGTATACACATATCACCAGAGACAGGAATAAACCAGGTTAATCACATTCTACGCTTCCATACTATGCTGTTAAAGTAAATCAATTCTGCATGCATGCTGACATCTCAGGCTCATATGTTTAATAGCGTGCACATAGGTCTATCATTTCAATGAATGCAGTACTTTAGTAATGATTTCTTACATCCAATAGTCTGGCTTCTGTTGCAGGCATGTTTCTCTTAATTCTGACTATGCCAGTGTGGATTGAACCATCGTTTGCTCTATTTGCTCTACATTTGGATACTTTTTGCAAATTCTACTTTTTGTCCATGTCACTGCTCATTCATCAATCTGCATTCATTTCACTGCCACATTACACTGCCATCACTCATTTTGGTCTTATGCAATATGCTTTATAAAAAACAAAAAAAGCACTTAAAAGGCATTTTTGCAATATGCTTTATGAGTGCTATTAGGTCTCATGTACCATATACCTGTGTTTGCGTTTGCTGTATTTGATGACTTTCCTTTCCCAAGTTAATTTTGTCTTGTTGCAATTTGTTTCCTAGTTAAGTGGTATTTTATTCTGAACCATTTTTTAATGCATGATCCATGTCAAGTAAAGACATCAAATATATTCTCCTAACATAGACTGCACAGTTGCATGACTCAATCATGGATCTACAAAGGAGTAATGCATAGAGTTCCTGTGTCGGACAGTTTAGGGAAGAGTTAGTGGTTCTCTTATAGTTTAAACATATTTGTATGCTAACATCCTACCAACTCTGGCTTAAATATATTCTAGTATATAAGTTATAAATTATACTTGATTAATAATACCAATTGGTAGGGGGTAGGACCAGATGAAAATATAGAGAATTGTATAAAATGAATGAGGTTAGAAATAGTCTTTGTTAGGCAATGCCTACTGGCTTTCCACAGTTGGAACAAATGAGTCTAAGCATACTTCTGAAATCTAGAGAGGTACACGGTTTTTGATCCATATGATTATAAAAGAGTTTTGTAAGAGACAGCTACAGCCCAAAGACATACAAATTCTATGTGCATTATTCTATTGTGCCTACTGTTTGTTATTAGCAACTTGTTTTCAGCTTCAATTGGTCAAACATTTGAAATGTGTTATAAGCAACAATTCACATATCGCATTACTTATAGGTTCATAGGTTCATTGGAGATTACTAACTGCTTTAGGGCCTTACAAGCCTAGCCAATATATTCTAATTTTGCCCAATATATTGCCCCAGGGACAAAAGGCTGGTGTGAATTTGTGCCTGTTCATTAAGTATCTTACAGATTGCCCCTACCCATAAGGGATTTTGGCACTTCCCTAGGTATGAATTTGAGATTCCCCATCCATTGATCCAAACTGCATCTGAAGAGGGACAGGGAAGGGCTCTACTTAATGCAAATGGGAAGCCTATTCCAAAGAAGGGTAAATCTCAGAGACACATATCTGTCTCTCAAGTATGTTTTGTTTGAGTCACTGACTATGTTTAGATCCCTAGATTGGCTAACCATCATGTTGTTTGACTTGCAGGTGTGTAGTAGCTCTATGAGGGTTGGATTTGTGAGTGCCTTGTAGGTCAGGCATAGTTTATTCCTTAATAGTTGGTAGGAGACAGAGTAACGGGATAAGGCTTTTAGTCAACCCTAATATCTCGTGTTGTTTACACCCTCTATTTTCTTTTTGGGGAACTTCACAGTTCACTCCAGCTGTTGTACGTGCCTAGTCGAGTACATGCTAAGTAGCATACTGCACTTGATTATTGAGGGCTGAGTACATAGTTGGTGTCATTTCCTTGATTCTGGATGCTAAACCTTTACTTATAAGTGGTTCCGAATAAAGGAATTTCCTCACCACTGTGGACACACAGAAGTCAAAGTTCAGGCTACTGTCTATCTGTGTAGCTAGATCTCTCATCTCTGAATCTACTCTAAGAGGTGTGCTATGATTTTGTAATTTATATAGGGTATGTGATTTATCAAAGGGTATGATAGTGCATTTTTTGCATTTAGTTTTAGGCCATGGTTCTCGCACCAATCATTTGACTGATCTAGACCCTCCTGAAGGATATCTACATTGTTGGGGGATTCAGTGATTGCTCCCAGCTTGCAGTCATCAGCAAACTTTTTCATCGGGAGGCCTTCCACATTTACCTTAACTTCAGGGAAGTATATTCTGATTAGGAGTGGTCCCAGTACTGAGCCCTGTGGCACACCACTAGTAACTGGCCTCTTGCTGGATATGGATTCATCCACTTTAACCACATATGTCCTGTCCATGAGCCAACTGGCTATCCATCTAGTAATGTAGGCATTTATGCCTAGTTTTGTGAGTTTATTTATAATACCTGATATGATACTTGAAGATGACATATTACATTAAGTATTATAGCCATCTCTCAGTGCATGCCTATGAAGTCAGAATATAAAATCTGTACATTATGTCTTAGATTATCCTTGAATGGACACTGATAAAATGTCATAGCAGATAATGAACAGACAAACATGCAGAATTCTTCTGGTGTTATTATTATTGTAATATTAGTGAGGTAGTACAGTGACTTTTTAACCTTACAGAGGTGATGCAAAAATTCTATACATTGTAATGAGGGCCTTTGATGAAAGCTGAAAATAATTTTTGTAACATATTTAAAAAAGATCCTGTCAATGTGGATGCATTGCAAGAATGAATTTCTTCTTCTCTCTGTAGGGCAGTCATCCTTGAGATGATTTTATTAGTTGTGATGATCCAAGGACCATAGCCCCTATTAACTATGTGAGGGTTTTTTTTTTTTTTTTTTGTTCCATGAAAAGAAAACTTTTTAGAATATGCCTTCACAGAACATGCTTTTTTTTTTTTTTTAAACAGAAGTAGAACTGGTGAAGTGTTCACTTTTTGCTCACCCTAATTTGCCATATTATTCATTATTTTGTTCCCCTTCTTCTAGGACTTTTTTGACTGTTTTTGGTGACTGTTTTGTTACAATCTGAGGGCAGAATCCCCAAGTAGCCAACATATTGCAGCACAATTTACCAGCACTTAACTTCCAAAAGAATATTTCACCATAGCTGCTGTTTCTAAGTATACACTGCAGTGATTTTTTTGTAAGGGGTGATGATTTTTATTTTCTTTGAATTGTTGCAATTGTGGAGTTAGTATATATAAGTTCTGGGTGGTGTGGTGGGCTTCCCCACCATGTTAGGGAGAAAGGGACATAAGTCCCTGTAAAATGGCATGCAGTTATTGCTTTATATTCACAGCTACACAGACGAACGAAAAATATAATATTCCGTGTCACTATATCTTTCAGCTTTATGGAAACATGCTGCCAGCTGAAAGACTAATCTGGCACTAAAAGGTCATAACTACTATTTACTCTTCAAATGTACCAACCATCTTATTTACTTATTGTAGCTACAGGTTAACAGATGACCTGTCTGCAAAAGGTAGATGACAATAATTATATGTCATCTGCTTTGTGCAATTGACACTACATACTTCAAGAAGTAACAAAGTACAAGGTTTAGAGAAAAAAAAATGAATTTTGTTAATTGAAAATATATCCAATGCAAATAAAAAATCAAATATGTAGATAGATATTCTTTTTCACAGTGAAATGTTAAATAAATGCTTGGAAAATATCCATGGCATATGAAAAAACGTAGTCTAAAATCTAGCTAGTGCTATTGCAAATACTATTTCAGGATAATTATAATTTATATATATCTAATTTCTATGACCACTTAGAAACCGTAAAAGAATAATCAGGACAAAGTTTACTATCTTTGGGCTGAGGTTCTATTTTTTTTCTCACTAAAGTCCATACAAATATTTCTTCACTACTTTCAGTCTTGTTAAGAACTCCCCAAACACTGGATTAACTGCAGAGCTGATTTTTTTCAAATGCGTCACTTTACTTGTAGAAACTCCTGTGCAATTTCTTAGAATGAGTCAATACTAGAAAATACTCATAAAACCTACAGTGTGTTATATCCTGCTGCAGCAAAACATATAACATTGAATTAAAAAAGCTAATGGGATTCATCGGTCAGTGCTTAGGTACATTACAACTGGCTATGTCACACATTGAGTGATTCAGTTTTTGATTCATATGACTGAGAGAAAAGTGAAAAAAGATGAGTTCTTGCCTGTTTTCTAACTTCCCCCTCACTAACCTCAGAGGTTTGTGTGTGTTAGGGGGGGGGGGGTGCTACACTGAGAGATGCAGGTGGGCATCCTCCTCTAAAAAAATAACTGTTTATGTTGTTGTGCAACACTGGAGTGTACCTGTATTCAGTTCTCAGTGTTGTGGGGAATTAGATGTTTTAGTTACAGTTAAGAGCAAGTTGATTCAATCATGTGCAATTAATTATAGGAAACCAAAAATATTCATAAAGTATCGTCTGTTTTGAAAAATCTCCCATTTTTGTGTTAGGTAAAGTTGCTTAGATAATGAGAAGGTTCTATCCAAAAATAATCTAACATAACTTGTGACATCACAAAGAATGACTAATGAAGCCACCGATCTGCAAATGTGTGAGCACGTATGAAATAGTTCTACTGAAAAATACAATTATTTGCTCTACACAGTTTTTCTTATTTCACATATTAGTTACATCTCTACTGATAAAACAATACACATTTTTCTACAGTGTTGAATATTTTACATCTTGTATATCTTTGCTGTATTTAAATGGGAAAAACATTACAGGTTTTATACAATTCCACAATGATGTTTAATTGTACTAAGGGCATGCTAGAAAGGGGATGGATAAAACTTAAATCCTCTTGAAACTATGAAAAGATTTTAATTAGATAAAATGATGTTTTTTTGTTAAACAAGTTTTTAAATTATAAAGAAAGTATAGTTAGTGTTTGAAAAGAAAGTAATAAATTAAACTGTTGGAAAGAAACAAAATCTGTCACTCTCAAGGTTTTTACCTATAATAGGAGTCTATATTACCATGTCGACAGGGCTGTTCATCGAACGTCTGTATGTTGATACATGTACACTGAAATACCTAAATGATGAATAGCCACAAAAACAATTTTTTTCCCAGGGAAAAAATTGCTTTGCCGTTGTTGGGAATTTGCCATTTCCTCCACTGTAGTGTGATCTCGTAGTTGGTATATTTAAGTAGGGGGGTTGTGGGGGGGGGGTCTGTCGGTTTGTTTTGTTTTTTGTTGGCCCAGCAATTTTTTTTTCCCTGGGGAAAAAAATCACATTTGTGGCCATTTGACATTTAGGTATTTTGGTGTACATGTGTAATTGTAAGGGCGTTCGATGAACAACCCCATTGACATGGTAATATAGACCCTACAATAGATGGCTTATCAAATAGCTGGAGAGTTTAATACTTAATTTAGCAACTTACTGGCAAAAATGCTGTAATGTTAAACAATAAGTTTTGCTTTTTTCATAGTATTATTTTATAATTTTGTTGGTAGGAGTAAAAAAAAACAGATTTGTAGATTTGGGTGAACACCTTGATAATAGATTTATAAAAGTAGGAATAAAATATCTAGCATGGCCACCATTGGACACATTTATAAAGCTATGCATAAATTATTCAAGTTGGACATTATTTAACTCATTTACTGTATATAAATTGATGCTCCAACAATATATAGAAAATGTAGTAAAAGAAAATATACATCTTATACAAAATTACTGCTTAAAGATACCAGTTTATACAATCTAAGTACCTTTATAAAAGCATCGAAGCTGCCACATTTGAAACACTTCTACTATATATCATTGAGCCTCAAATGATTGACGTTTCACCAAAAAGTTGAAAATTCAACATGAAGCATTTTATAGAAAGCATTTTTGCAGGGGGGCAATCACACATGCATCCCCATGTGGGGCTATTACTTTCACTCCCTTCTTTCATAATTATATCAATTCTATAGCTGTGCAACCATTGGCAAAAGATAAAAAAAAAACCTGCACACATCAAATCACTACTTATTTATGGATAGAAAACACTCTGACATTGACTTCAATAGCAAACAGATCACTGAATTGAAAGCTGGTTGGTTTAAATTGATAGTTAATGCTTTGTTCATTTAGAAGTGATCTAGTAGCAGGTTACGTACTTGAAAAAAGAAAAAAAAAAACAATAAAATCAACAGTTTATTTAAAATGAAGCCCAACTAAAGAACAGCCTAGTGAATGCAAATTATTTTTTCATTATATCTTTAAAGATTGTAAGTTTATTTTTGTTTTTAGTCACTTCTTATTCCTTTATTTATGCTCAAGTCATGCAAAGAGAGCTTTCTGAGTATAAAATATATTGTTTTTACTTCAGTTACTTAAGTGGGACTGTGTTTATTAACTGCAGCAAAACTGTGTTAGTATTTACGGTAGGCTGAGCAGCTGTCAAGTTACTTCCTATTTCCATGTCATAAGGCCTCGCCATCTGATATTGAGACAAACAGGTTGTGCTGGGAAATGAGGTTTGGGAACAAACCAATTTGTCCAGGGACATTTTCTAGTGTGGGTCAGGTAGGAATAGTAATGGGAGTTAAGATGGTAGTGGAAGAAAATTATTTAGTGGGGTGTGGATGAAAGGGTTAAATTGGGAGAGTGGGAGGGTTGGGTGGAAATGAGGTAAGTGTAAGGAGGGGCTTAACTGGTTTTGTGTGAGTGTAACTGGGTAAGGGATCAGATTTTGGTGTGAACTTGCTACAGTGCAAGAGTATGTCTCAGACAAGCTGTAGGTACTGCAGTGGTCAGGTATGCCATGGCTTAACAATGGTGTGCATACAGGAGGTGGATAATGCTTGGTAACAAAGCTTTAAGGTGCGCCTTATTTGTGTGTGAGGGTCTTAATTGTGGTGTTTTATTTCCTTCTCTCTTCTCCCCAAGTCGGAGTGAGGGAAAGCTGTGGGGTGCTTTAGAGCCTGGGGGGGGGTGAGTAAGAGGGGTAGTGGTCTGGGTATTTGGTAGTTTGTTCTTGCATTTAATTAAAAAAAAAAATAGATATTAAGACAGACAATCATTAGAGGTACTGACCTAGATTAGAAAATGTTGACTCGTGTTTCATTAGATATTCCTTTTGGCTATCATTAAATCATAGAGAATCATAGAGTTAATATGAACTGTTTTAGTCATACTGGTGTTGGTAATTCAGCGTTGGTGGGGTGGTATGAGGTAGCTCCTTCTGGTGTAGGAGGCAGGTGGGTGAGAGTTTTCCAGTGTTGTATTTCAAGCAAAAAGTTCATTGATAATGGTGGTTTGATGCAGTGACTTTCTTGTTGCTGGTATGGTTGCAGCTGAGCCGCATATGTCATTTCATGGGCTGCAAGCTATCCTGAGAATAATGTGCGGTGTAATGGTGTCATTATGGGGGAGTGGGGATTAACCATGCATCGCAGCATAGATTTAAAATAGAGCATGAGAGCAGAGTGTTGCCAGTACAGAAGTTGTTATTCTTGAAACTGTATGCAAAATAAATACTATTTTCTATACATATGTTTCTTTTGTAATGGGCAAAAAAGAAAAAAGAAATTAGTTTCACTGTTTTGTACATCCTTTTTTGACACAGTGGCATAGTTAACTGTATGAATTTTGTGAGGACAGCAGAGTACAGAGCATGCATTCACTTAAATTATTAACGTACGTGGTCATGAAACAACTCTGAATCAGTTTTCTTTGGAATGTCTGTCCAGAATTAAGAGTTTATGAAACATACTGCCATGGCAGTATGGGTATGAAAGAAAAACTGTTAAAATTATCCTATTACAACATTTCTTTATAAAAACCTGTTTTTGTAGAGGTCTGTTGAAATTTCACATAGACATTAGCAGTTAACTGATTTTGTACTGCATTTTGGTTTAAAACAAGTATATTACATCTTTCACATTCCCCACATTCTGGTTCCTCAGTGACAGAACAGTTGCCCTTGCTAAAATGCACAGTTGTACGAGATTATAAAAGTTTTACATAGGCTTGGGGCTAAGGATAGCTTTGGGGTACTTGGGCACATCCAAGGAGTCTGGTCATTAAATAATGACCTTCAGATGAGTTAGAATTCAGATCAAGGCAGATGCCCATATGAAGCCTACAGGTTGGTAATCGGCGATGCCTATAAGAACAATATTTACATGGGGCTTGCGGTTATTGAGTAAGTCTCAGGGCTGAGTGTATGGTTAAATTAAATGTTAAAACTGCACTCTTTTCCACAAAACCCCAGTTTGGGGGGCAGGTAGTGAGAAAGAAGTAAAACCAAAACACAAAAACAAAAACAAAAAAAAAATAAGGGAGACTGCACAAATTTCAGTTGGGTAGCTTAATCCAAATGCGCGGGGAAGCTTGTGATTCTAGCAACCTTCTAATTCATACCAGCAATATTTCAGCATTTGTCTTTAATGGCCATTTTGTTTGGCTTTGTCCAGATTTCTTAAAGTAAGAGGGTGAGAGGTATGTCTTTACAGTTCATTTATATTAGTGGTAGCATCTGGGATTTTGATTTTGTTGGGCATGACGGGACCTGTTATATAATGAATGTTTCATCAGTTCAGGAGGTTGCCTTGACTTCTGTGTGCCAGTTTATTAAATGGTAGGAATCTTGATTTGTATTTCTGAGCTTCAAGGTGTAGCATTTGGTGACCAATAGAGGAGTTCCCCTAGGGGGGATATTTGTGAATCTAGAGGGGTTAATTGGGAGGTACTTGGAAATGATGAGACTGACAGTGACAGTGTTGTTGACATTTTGAGTTTTGATTTGAAGGGAGCTGTCCGCTTCAAAGCAGATGTGAAATGCTTTGTTGTATGATGGAGTTCTTGGTTCTTGGAGTCTGGATGCGCAGAAGCAGGTACGTCATGGTCCTTGGGGGGGTCTCCCACATTAGGATAGATGAGGTTGCTGTTGGATTCATTGATGCTCTGGTGATATTGAGAATAAAGCTTTTGGTTGAGCAGTAGTGGAGACCATCTTTTGAAACACCTTTACATTGTCTGTTTTATATAAGCTGTGGTGCCATATCACTCTTTGACTACCATGCAAAATTAACGGATGTGTGATGGACGTAAACAGTTGATAAATTAGACTAAACAGAACATATGTTGGTCACATTGAAACTCTCCAAAGTAGTTCAAATTTCAAGTCATGACTGATGTGGGCTGTAATGTTTCTTTAGATTTACAAATCTGTTAAAAATGCAGTTGGGGAGAGCCTGATATTGACTTACTATGTTTCTATGTAGGTTGAAATTGTTCATAGTTTTGGTCCTTTGCATCATTTTTATTTATGGCCTTGACCACATTTATTGCACTTAAAGGTGCAGAGGTATGAGGTTCAGCTGTGGCAAGACAGTGCTGGCTGTGAGAACGGGAATGGTTTTTGGCAGGATTTCTGTGTAAGGATGCAGCAGTCATTTCTTGTGACTTGTAGTGTGGCTGACTGACAGGACTGTACATGCTTGGTCTTTGGGCAAATAATGCAATGACCATTGCGTTAATATTCTTTTTCCTTCCGTAGGATTTACAATTGTCTGTTATTTTGCAGATGGCCGAGAAGCACAGTTACATCAGCTGATAGCCCAAAGGAAGTGGACGCGATGGGTGATGGAGGCTGCTGTGGTGGATGTTCAGGCCATTGGAGCAGTGGGCAATGAGGTCACAGGTGGCTGAAGTGCAGAGTCTGGTGTGTCCATAAGAGGAGAAGACAGTCTGGGTTGTTGCACATGGAAAGCAGGCCCAGCAGTCGAGGGACACTTTTGCAGGGGATGTGCCCACTGCTGGAGTGGCACATGATGTGGTTGCAGGTAATGATGTTGTTAGCAGTTCATGTAGGAATGTCTGACTTGGTGTGGGTTGGGTCTAGTTTTGGGATAAGGGAGAGTTGAGTTATGTCAGGAGTCTAGGGAAAAGGCAGGATTTAAGAAAGATCAGTGGAGGCTTATTGAGGTTCAAGTGGGGGCAGACACTGGGGAAGGTAAGAGAGGGTTATCTGTGGGAGTGTGGCATTGTTTGTAGGTGGGATGGAGGCAGGATAACATGTGGCTGGATCAGAATTTGGGTGGCAGGATAACATGAGGTTGGGTCAGACTTTGAGATTCATCCAGGTTATTGGTTTGCTACACAGATTCTGAGGCATGGCGGGGGAGCAGTGTTTCCTGACCCCTCATATTCCATCCTCAGTTAAATGAAGGGTTTGGAAAGGAGTATGTTGATACCTTTGAGGTAATGGATGCAGAAGGGGTGCAGCACCCATTGGAAGTGGAAGCTATGAATAGTGAGGATCTTTTGGCATGGGAAAATTGGGTTTTAGGTTTGTGTACTGTATATAAGTTGCGTTAGAGAAAGATGTCATTTGGGCTTTACCACTTTTGGCTTATTTTCTCACAGCCTATGAGGCTCATTGGCTGTAGTCGGGAAATAGTTGGATATGGTACAAGCAGAGGTTTTTATAAAGGAAAGCAGTGGAAAAGTCATTGCTTTGGAAGGATAGGCACTTTGACATATGGGCGCTACTATGATTTATACCTTTTGGAACTGTTACCAGTGGGTGTATGAGAGGATGAAGGAGTGGTGGAGGTTGGGCCATTAATGCAGGGCACTGCTCATGGGTGGTGTGCAGGTTCTCATAGGTTAGTTTGAGGTCTGCAGGGATGCATCCAGTGTGCAGTGTGGCTGGCAGGATGGCAATGCAACCAATCTGAGTTCATCTTTGGCCAATTGGGGGGTTATCTTCCTCATTTCAGGGATTGCAAGGTCTGAGAGTGAGGGAGAATTTTTGCAGGCAGGGGTGATGTCTTTTCAGGGAACGAGTGGAGGACCAGGGGATGCATTTTCCTTTCAAGGTGTAGATATTGCAGCATATGTTCTGGCAATTTCTTGATTTAGCAGAGGAATTAATTCCTGGTTTTCTCAGGGATTTTCTAGTAAATTTAAGTGGTGGAGAGGATGGACTAGTTGGTAAGCATTTGCATTTGGTGCTGGGGAAGGCAGATATTTGGAAGTTTTGGTAGAAAGAGAATAGTGGGTGAGTAGGTTATTGGTCCACTTTATGACAGTTCCCCCTTTACCAGTTTTAAGGTTTAACCGTTGGGCTTGGGTACTAAGAAGGCAGATAGGGCATTTTGTTTGAATCACCAGTTGTCTTATCTGTAAGGAAATCTTAATTACTTTATTTTAGTAGATGGCACAAAAGTGAGTTATGCATCTTTGGAGAAAGCAGTTTGGTTATTCAGGGATTTAAGAAACCATAGGTGTAAGGGGCTATTAAATCTGTAGTCAGTAGTCAGTACATTATCTGGATGTTTTTTTTATTAGGGGAAGGATTTGAAGGAGCATTGGATGATATGAGGGCATTTGTGGGGACATGTGAAAAACTGGGTGTTCCATTGACTATGCAGAACTTAGTATGCACAAGAAAGGCACTGGTTTCTCGGGATGACTAGTGGATGTAGGACATGATTTTGTTTTGTTTACTGGAAAAGATAACACATTTGATAGGAAAGTTTAGGTGTGTGAGACCCAAGTACAAGGTCCACACTAGGGAGGTTATGGAGCTATTAGGACTTATGGATTTTGCTTGTTGGGCAGTTTACCTTAGCCATAATTTTGAATATTTATAGCCTTTTGTCAAAGAGGTTATATCCTGGTATATGTATTGAGTGCTCGTAAGTAGCACTATGGTTATTTTGGCTTTGGAGAGGGCTCATCTGTGTTAATTTTAGGATAGTTAGGCAATTGCCTGCTTTAGGTATTTATATGACAGGGCATTGGGATGTTGACAACAAGGGTCCAGTTTTGGTCAGAGAGAATGGAGTACACCAGAATGTTTTTGGTTTGGACCTTTTAATGTACACTTAGATTTGTCTTTGGAGTGGTTGGTGAAGGTTTTGGAGGAATGAGGGGGAACAGCCTGTGTCATGCTGGTTAAAAGACTAGAGGAGAGGGATTGCCCTCTTCTGTTCCCCCTCTGGTGCTGGAGGTTTAATTCAGTGAGTTGGGGAATGAAAGTGAGAGATAGGACACTGCTTGATAAGTAAAAGTAAGCGAGCAGAGGTAAGGACACTGCTTATTTGGTTAGGGTGTGTGATGTTACACTGTTCTAGTAAACAGTTATATGGATGTTCATGCTGTGATTAATAAATTAAAATATTGTTCAACAAATTTATGTTTATGGAAGTTTAATAAAGGTCATCAACTATCATTTGCTATGGTGTGCTTATTGAAGAGGACTGGAACAAATGAGGTTTGGGAACAAACTAATTTGTCCAGAGACATCTTCGGGTGTGGATCAGATAGGAAAAGTAATGGGAGTTAAGATGGTAGTGGGAGAAAGCTACTTAGTGGGGTGGAGATGAAAGGGACAAACTGAGAGAGTAGAACAGTTGGGAGGAAATGAGTAAGTGTAAGGAAGAACTTGACTGGTTTTGTGTGAGTGTAACTGGGTAAGGGATCAGATACTGGTGTGAACTTGTTACCCGTCCTCCCTCCCTCTTTTAGGAACAATGAGGATTGTGTGGTTATTTTACGGATTTGGTGTTTAGGCAGAGAAGAGAGGCAGACTTGTCCCTCTTCTGTTCCCCTTCTGGTGTTGATTGTTTAATTCACTGAGTTAGGGAATGAAAGTGAATGATGAGACGCTGCTTGATAAGTAAAAGTAAGCGAGCGGAGATGAGGATGCTGCTTATTTGGTTAGGATGAGCATGGTTATACTGCCCTAGTAAAAGGGGGTTGGATGTTTAATTCAATGAGTTAGGGAATGAAAGTGAATGATGAGACACTGCTTGATAAGTAAAAGTAAGCGAGCGGAGATGAGGATGCTGCTTATTTGGTTAGGATGAGCATGGTTATACTGCCCTAGTAAAAGGGGGTTGGATGTTTAATTCAATGAGTGGGGAATGAAAGTGAGTGAGGGGACGCTGCTTGATAAGTAAAAGTAAGCGAGTGGAAGTGAGGATGCTGCTTATCTGGTTAGGGTGAGTGAGGTTATGCCATCCTAGAAAATGGTTATATAGATGTTCATGCTGTGATTAATAAATTAAAATATTGTTCAAAAAATTATGTTTATGAAAGTTTAATAAAGGTCGTTAAATGTCATTTGGTGCAGTGTGTTTATTGAAGGCGACCAGGACAAACTGTTTTATCAAGTCTGTAGTAAAGTATGACAACCACTAAATAAGATCAAAGCTGATATATAAATGTAAACCATATCTAGATTTTTTAAATAAAAGTAGCATAACATATCTCTCCATTTCTTACCCACATAAAGTGAAAAAGTTAATAATCAAACCAAAACCTTACTCATCAATGAAAAAGCTATGGCTAAGATTGCTCCTAAATCTATAATGTGACCTATTACATTACTCTGGTCCACTAAACAATAGCCTGATAATCTCAACAAGACTGTACATGAGCAAGTTGCAATATTTTCAGACAGAATATATGTAAGATTTGTAATACAGTTGAACAGGTTCAAGCTTTTATTGTCAATCACAATCCAGATGTGTTGGTAATTACTGAAACCTGGCTTGCAAACTATATTAAAACAAAGTGCATGACTTCAACCTATTTAGAAGCAATGGAAACCAAATAGTAGATGACAGAATAGCAGTCATTACTAAGGTGCACTTTAAACTACTATTTATCTAAAAAAAATCAATGCACTTACCTTGAATAAAGAAAAGGAATAATTAAAAACATCTCACTTGGTTTCCATGTCATGCAAACATCTTGGACTTTATATACCAACAGAGGCTCAGTTAATTAATCAATGGGGTGGCGAAAGCCAACACACTTTGGCTAGGTTTATAATTAGCCTAGTACCTACCTATGAACCTATGAACACAAAATCTGTAAGATCCGTGTTTAATCTCCAGACAAAGGTCAGCATTTTCTTTCCATATGTTACGATTTACGACACGTATGCAGAAGGTTTATTCTCCATATGGATTTGTGTGTGTGTGTGTGTGTGTGTGTGTGTGTGTGTGTGTGTGTGTGTGTGTGTGTGTGTGTGTGTGTGTGTGTGTGTGTGTGTGTGCATGTGTGTGTGTGTGTACTGTGTCACTACAGAAAGATTAAGCATGATAGAAAACAATTAGCAAAAGTAAATAAGTGATAAATACTGGCTAGCAGCAACCTCTTCATTAGTTACAGATTTCTTTAATGTGGAATTATTTAGATGACTTTTACTTCTTCAGAGATTGTGCATATTTACTGATACTGTTAGACGGTAGATGTTTGAGTAGACTTTTATGATGGAAATGTTCTGAACTGGGCAGTTTTGTCATTATTGGTGCATGCATTTTGTTTCATTGTTTACTGGAAAAATGTTCAAAACAATACATTTAAAATGCCCTCTAACAACTGTACTGTATTGTACAAGGAATACAATTTTTTACAATCAGGAAGGTGTATCAAAGAGCATGTGTACGTTTTATGTTTAAGGGGCCTATGATTTGAAAACAGCCCAAAGTTAATCTTTATCTGCCACTGGCAAAATGCATTTTCTTTGAATGTGGGTTTCAACGCTGTTTCAATGAATGTGAGTTTCAAGGGCAGAGAAGTTTTAATGCTAGGTTTATTTTCATTGTGAGACTGCATTGCTTTGTTTAGCAGATATCTATTAGTGTTTGTGCTGTAAAATGCAAAATAAAACTTTCAAATGAAATCCAAATCATCACAGAAGTAAAGCAGTATGCACATTACAGTGTAATGGCAAATGGCGAAATAACCAAGGAATGGGACGTTAGAATGACTGCAGGGGGGAGGCTCCATTTGACCATGATTTTGTGAGGAGGGAAGGGCAGCAAATTCAAAGACAGCCCCGGCTGAAGTATACTTCTCAACTGTCCAGATTTTTGTGGAATGAATAGATTTTTGCTTCTTATTTTTGGTTTGTTCTTCATAAAATTTGTGGTTTTCTGGCAAATCATTTAGGAATGAAGTCATTACATAATGACAGACATTGAGTTTCAGACATCATAACCTTCAGAAAAATGCATGATAAAGCAAGACCTGTTATTCTATCAACTGTCTTAAGTTTATACAAGAGCAATTTTTAGTACTGTTTGTATGTTCCCCCAATATATTTGGCCTTGCCCAGATTTCCTGCATTAAGAGGTTGAGAGGTACATGCAAATAAATCGCTTTATAGACTTAGGAATATCCAAACTTCTCAACTGCCCCCAATTTTGGCTCAAAATGTTGCTCTCCCCCCCTAATAATCCCTCCACAAAATGGCAATTTTGGAAGAAAACGTGGAGGGTTTACAGTTTTAAATAACTGTAATGATCAGTTATAGATTATTTTTATTTCAGAAATGCATGTAGAATAGATGCTCTTATTTTGTCAGCTGCTCAAGTTAACAGTACTAATAATAAAAAGGTGTCCCTTCTTTGACAGATTCCCAGCTGTATTGTGTGGCAATTTTATATTTTTGCATCACATTTTTGGTCCACTTTTAATAAAATTATGTTTTTCTGGCAAATTAGTGGCAAATCATTAAAGATTGAAGTTAGAAAATAATGGCAGACATTTGAGTTTCAAATTTCATAACCTTCAGAAAATTCATACTAATGCAAGACCTACTACTATTCTATTATATTTAAAAATTGTTCTTATTTTTGGTCCTGTGTCCCACTTCTCTGTAAGGCTTTGTCCAGATTTCTTGCTCTAAGGTTGAGAAGTATGAGTGTCAGAGCCATCAACGTCAGCCAGAGACATTTCAAATTGTGACATACTTGTTGCACCCCACTCCCAACTGTAGTGTCTCTGGATGTGTCTAAGCAAGGCAAGGAGCAGTTATGCAGTGTAAGTGTGCAGAGTATTCATCCATCGAAGGTAGACCACAAGTATGACCATGACTTTTCATCTGTGCTTGATTTTGCAGAATGTTCTGGTTTTCTGTCATATTTTTATACTGTTGATTTATGCTTCTTTTATTCATAAAATGCATGCTGTTGCAGTGCCCTGTTGTTCTGTGTTTAAGTAGCAATGCTTTAATGACCATCAGGTAAGCTTGTAAGAGATTGTAAGATGCAAGAAAGCTTTAATAAGCATACTGTTAAGGAATTACCAAAATTGAAAGCCTTTTTGTTGTTGCCATGCAGAGAATATTTACATAACTAGATAACGTATAAGCCTTAGGTATTGAAATGCATATGACAGTATTTGTAATAAAGGACAGGATTACAGTATTTTCAGAAGCTCATTACATTTTTTGGAGACATGAAGTTCTTTGCAGGCTTTACCAGTAAACTAAACAGAACGGCAATCTATCATGTGTGGTCCATAACTTGTGCAGTAATCCTTTAAGCAATTTATCTTGAGCTTGTTTCTTGTTTGCTGTTCATTTTTTACTTTGATCGTGTGTTCCCCATGAAACAAGTAGATAGCTGTTAGGCAGCAGGTCTTTTTTTGGATAAGAAATATTTTTACAAGTGGGGGTATCACAGAGATTGCTACTTTCAGCATGTTACTTGGTAATTTTATAAAGCTGAATATAAATTATAATTAGAGCTGCTTTTGACTGGCATTCCAGTAATGTATTTAAAAAGTAATTTATTTGTTCATGCCTCACAACCTTTATGTTCCATCTAGATATTAAGCAAGTTGTCATGTAGCCAATGCATTGAAATATTTTTTTCTTTTACACTTCATTTTGGCTTGCTTGGACTCCGTAATGATGGTTTGGCACCCAGGGCAGCGTATTTAATTAAAGTTTCAGTTTTTGTGGTTTTGAGCATAGCCCCACCCCTTTATACTTGACCACACCCCTTCCCATTGGCCCCACCCATTCAGCTGTCTCCTGCAGCCCCCCCTTTAATTTGAAGTCATCAGCCACCACTGCTAAGAATCTAGAATTCATGATCTCTCTCCCTCAAAACAGTAACATGGAAAAGGTTGTTAACTCACCCACCACTACATATGCTCATAGTACCACTACTCATACACACAGTGCGCATCAAACATGTAAATTCAGATACATGGAGGTTCTCTCAGAAAACTTACCTAAACACCAGAGACCTCCAAAACATAAGTCTGCGACGGCTAACAGGCTCCACAGCACCCATGACACATAGCAACACCAGTGTCTCAGCCACCAAGCCCGTAAGGCATAACACTCAAAAACAGGTTTTCTTGTCTTTGGAAACTTAATAGTGAGACACACAGGTGCCCTTCTCACCAGGTTGGACAAGGAGAAAGTCACAGTCAGCTGCTTGTCTGGTGCCAGGATTCGCCAAATCACGCATGCACTCAGGTCTCACGGCAACAAGTACCATTATGACTCTGTCATAATTCATGTTGGTGTGAATGACCTGAGACATACCTCACTGGACTATGTGAAGAGAGACATGGTTGAGCTGTCTGAGTATGTGTCCCAGGCAGGTATGTCCCTAGGCTTGAGCAGCATACTACCCTCACCTAGAATGATACCACAGTATAAACAAAAAATTATTGAGTTCAATAATTGGCTTAGTTTTTGATGTCATTCCAAGGGGATACAGTTCTTGTTTGCCTGTGAAGCTATGGTCGTCAAACCTCACTGCTTTGCTAGAGATGGTTTGCACTTGGCACCCCTAGGCTTTCTGCTGCTGACAAAGGCTCTTACCTCCCCCCATAGTTCTTTTTTTAGAAAATGTCTCAAAATCAACATTGCTGACATGAAATTAATCAATCAGAAAAAAATAAGAATCATGCTGCTAAATGCTAGGAGCTTAAATTGTCCATGCCACGACAAGAGGAACAAACATTCTAGGTCTGTTCCTCACCAACATGTCAAATAGGTGCACTGCTGCAACTGCTGGACCCTCATCAATTAAAACTGACCCCAAATCAGTCACCTTCAAACCAACACTAACACCAGAACTGAGAAAGGGTGAAATCAGACTTTAAAAACTTCACTAAGTCAAACTATACTCTCCTAGTTGAAGGTATGAATGCATTCCAAGCCCCACCCCAAGCTGAAAGTGGTATATACGCAGAAGCTTACACTAAAGCCTTGTACAATCACTTGCATAAGTGTATAACTTGGCTGTACCAGATAGAATCAAAGCCAGAGGCCCAAGAAAATCAAGTTGCCATGGTGTAATTCCAGCATCAACAAACTCTACAATAAATGCAAACAGTTGCTGTCCAAGAAAACAAAGACAAGAATCCAACAATGGAAAAGCACCCTCCTCAGCCTTAACAGGCAAATAAGACAACTTATCAAATCGTCCAAGAGCTCCTTTGAGAGAAATCTAGCAAGAAGGTGACTAAGAACCTCTCGTAGTAATAAAAATTTTAACCCTATCCTATTTAACATTGAACTAAATGCCTGTAACTGGAAACCTCTAAAAACTCTTCCTCTAGAAGAAGCTGTTCAATATTTTAACACCACATTTTTATCAATCCTAGACAATCATGCACCAAAATGAACTATCAGAGTCAAAACTAAACCAGCCCCCTGGCTATCTAAGGAAACAAGGCAAAAAAATGTTACTCAGAAACAAATCCTGGATAAAATGGAGAACTAGTAAATCTCCCTCAGATCAACAGACCTTCAGACACTTAAGAAACAGTACCAAAAAAGCTATTCTTTCTGACAAAAAAAACTACTATAGTAACCTCCAACAAGTGAATCACAATAATCCCCAAAAATTCTGGTCAACCTTGAATAGACTTCTTCACCCCGGACAGACTACCACTCCCTCTCCCTCTGGGTCCTAAAAATTCTTCCCATGAAACTGCCAATGCTTTCAACTCCTTCTTTACTAATACTATCAATTCACTGGCCTCTCACCTTTCCATTGACAATTCTAGCATCCCTGATCTTGCATCTTCTAATTAACCAACCTTCACTATACAACCCATCTCCACCACCTTCATCCAAAAATGCATCCAAAAACTTAAACCATGTACCCCATCGGCTGACCAACTTCCATCTGAATTCCTCCAAAAAGCAGCTAAGGTAATAGCCTATCCCATATCTATCCTTATTAACAGAACTATTAATGAAGGAACCATACCTGACATCTGGAAAATCTCACACATTATACCCTTACATAAAGGAGGAAACTCCAATGAATACTCTAATTACAGGCCTATAGCACTCCTGTCTCCCCTAGCAAAAATCATGGAAAAATGTGTTCACTACCAACTAATGAATTACTTAACTAAAAATAACATTCTAACTCCCTGTCAACACGGCTTTAGGCCTTTTCATAGTACTACCACTGCTCTCGTTTCCTTTACTGACTTCATAAACACAAACCGCAATAATAATATTCTATTTTCAGCACTCTTTATTGACCTGTCCAAAGCCTTTGACATGGTTAACCACCCCCTCCTCATAAAAATCCTGGAATCTCTTGCTTTAGAACCAAAGGCTATCCTATGGTTTACTTCCTATCTCACTAACAGGAAACAGGCAGTCCTCTGGGATAAAAACTCTCCTCTCTTCTCCCAATTTCTCTTGGTATCCCACAAGGCTCTATTCTTGGACCTCTCCTATTCTCCCTTTTTATAAATGACCTACAAGCAGCTATTCCCCAAGCTACATGCATACAATATGCTGATGACTCCACTCTTATTTGCTCAGCTAAAACCATTCCAGAGCTTCAAACTATTACTCAAAATGTATTCCACACAGTAGAAGCATGGTTCTTAAAATGCTGCCTACTTTTAAATGCTAAAAAAACAAAACTCCTCCTCTTTAAACCTACTACTAGGTCCCCCACATTAGACTTCTCTATCTTATCTATTAATGGCACCCTCATATCAGCCGACTCTACTACCAAACTGCTAGGTGTCATGATTGACAACAACCTTACCTATGATTGTCACATCAATAATACCATTAAAACTGTAAACAGAAAATTGGGCTACCTTTACAGAATTAAAACATTCTTAACCCCGACAGCCAAAGTTACTCTTGCCCACTCTCACCTTATTTCAACTCTTCTCTATGCCTCACCAATTTACACTAACCTGAAGAAAAACAATCTCTCTAACTGGCTAACACATATAATAGTATTGCTAGATTTGTGACTGGTAATCAATTCAGAACTCACCACTGTCTGAACCTTCAGCAACTTCACTGGCTGGAATTAGAAAATATGTTGCTTCTTTCCCAACTTTCCTTTGTCCAAAGAGCTTTCTATCAACCTAATAACACACCTGCACTTTCCAAACTTTTTACCCCTTACTCTAACCTGAACTCACTTCGCTCCTCTAGCAAACTCCTAGTAACTTTAACTAAATCCAACAACCTTGCTGGTGACTCCCTTTTCTCTAACGCCATTGGTAAACACTGGAATCAACTTCCTATTGAACTTACTTCGATTCCAACTCCTGTTCTGTTCAAACAAAAACTTAGAACTTACCTTAAAAATCACTGGTTATGTCCTTGCTTTAACCCCGACTAAAACTCCCACAAATTTCCTCTACTCCTCCCTCTCCCTCTCCTTTTACCTTCTTTTTACGTCTAAGTTTTACTACCATCACTTTATAAGAGTTACCTCTCTAATATCCTTCTCCTCCTTCGGGTTCATTTCTTATTACTGACAGTATAAATTTAACTGATCTACTCACTCTTTTCGTTTTGAATATCTTTTCTTTTTTACTTTCTTTTTATAACCTAACTATAAAATAATGTGAAATAAGTTTCCATTTTTATTTTGTGAATGTTGAATCCTATGATGTTATACTGTATATTTGTCTATTCCCGCCTCATTTTATTTCTGCTCATTTTTGCATACTATGTAACTGTGTTTATCTCTATGTGGAGCTTTTCTCCCCGGGCCTCTACTGAAAATGGAAATATATCCAGTTAGACCAGCCCGGTTAACAAATGTAAAATAAATAAATAAATAAAAATAAAGTACTGCCAAGGATAACCATAAGGCCTTTTACAGCTATGTACATAACCTAAAGCATAGGACCCAAGCATGTGCAGAACTGATGACCAACGGTATCACACACACTGACCCCACAGAGACAACAAACCTGCTAGTGGATAGGTTTTGTGAAAATTTCACTCACTTATCCTCTCCTAACTTACAACAAACCCTCCCCCAAACTCCCCATCCCATCTTACATATTTGAAGAGCAGGTTCTCAAAGCTCTGTCCAAGACAAAGGACATGTCATTTATGGGACCAGATGACATCCCAGACTGTTTTCTAAACAGGCTAAAACATGAACTAGCATCACCACTAAGTACCCTTTTCAATCATATCCTAACTATAGAGTTTGTTCCTACGGAACAGAGAACAGTTGCAGTTATTCCCCTCCACAAAGGTGGCCTATCAACAGACCTGGAGAATTACAGACCCATAAGCCTAACCAGCATCATCTGTAAGGCCATGGAATGTATCATTATGGATCTTATAAATAAAGACATAGGTGTCCTCCAAACCCTCAATTTGGTTTTGTGAAGGGCAGATCCTGCCTGTTAAATCTGGTGGATTTCTTTGATTGTGTGACCAAGGTCATTGATGAGGGCACATCTGTGCACACAGCATACCTTGACATGTCAAAGGCTTTCAACACAATCCCACATTCAGGCATTACTGATAAACTTAGCAAACTAAATGTAAACCCCTACTCCACATCAACCAGCAGACCTGTTACTAGCGGGGTGCCATAGGGGTGAGTGCTGGGCCCCCTACTGTTTGCTATATACTTCTCAGAAGTTTAGGTCAAAACTAAAGGGTTGTGGCTGACCAAGTTTGCAGATGCCTGCAAACTAGGTGCAATCATTGAATCCCCAGATGATGTCAGTATACTCCAGGATAGTCTCACACAGACCAACGACTGGTGTATTAGTCATGGTCTCAGACGGAATGCAGATAAATGCATCATCATTCCCTTTGGCACAAACAATGTCGCTTCACACTATCAAATCAATAACAATACCCTAAGTACCCATGAAGTGGTAAGGGACCAATGATCACAGGTTGACCGCAACCTTAACTTCGACCACCACGTATCTACCTTTGTAAGAAAAGCTTTCCACATAGCTCACTTGATTAGTAATGGCATTGCTTCAAGAACAAAAGAAGTTATAATCCCCCAATACTCAGCACTTATCTGGCCCAGAATTGAGTATAACGCCCCATTCGCTATGTACCGTACTAATCATCTACAGCAATTAGAGAGACCTCAGAGATCAAGGGCCTCTGGCATGTACCTTACACAGACTGATTAAAATTCCTGTCACTATAGTGTCTATTGTATAGACTTCTTAGGGAATACTTATGCTTGGCCTACAGGGCAACCCAAGACCCAAACCTAATGAACTTACTGCATATCCATAAATCAAATGGGTCCAGGGCTACCCATTCCAGGGACTTAAATATGGCCTGTGACTTAAATAGGACATGCTGGAGCAAAAGATTTATCTCCCAGTGACTGCGACATTTTTGGAACAGGTTACCAATTCATGTGAAACAGAGCACCTCTATGACACTGTTCAAGAGGCACCTGTATGAGTGGTTAGGGCACCCATAAATTCTTACATGAGATAACACCCACAACCATCCTGGACATGGGCAGTCATCCCTTAATGCAGTCTTGGGTATTGACTAGTACCTCTATGGCATTACATTTGGTTGAAATGGTTAGGCTTAAAATGACCTCCGGGTCAATAGCCTAGTAATCTCCTATGATCCTATGACCCTATAAAAATCATAGTACAGGGTCCAGAAACATAACACTCAAAATTTACATATTTGCAAATTCATGCCCTTGGGGATGAGGGCACAAATGTTCCAAGTACAACTCACAAAATTAGAACACCTGTGCTGCTATCAGATGCAGACCAACATAGCTCTACCAGAACAATCCATACTGCATTATAAAATGAGACACATGCCTGTTTCCTTGGTTTGCAGTATATGCTCATCGTGATTATAGTTTAGTTTAGTTAGCAGAATCATACAAACTTTTTATAGTCCCTTTTGTCCATAGCATTGTTGTGGTATTTTCACAAACAAATAAAAACAGAGAGGACACCTCAGCCTAGAACTGAATCTGAGCTCCAAACATTTAGCCCCACTGCATACACTTTTCTTACTCATCTGGGGCATTTGTAATGTAATTCCTTCCTTATCTAGAAAAAAGGTAATTTTGCACATTTTTCTTTCACACATCCATAAGTGCCCCCCCCCCCCCCTCACATGCACAAATAAAAAGCAATGATATTTTAATATTATTCTAATTCTGGTAAAACAACAGGTGCTGCAACAGTGTGCATTTCCTGATTTACCTCTTGGAGGGAATGACAGATTGAAAATATGAGCCAAATTCAGAGATTTTCAGCAAAATTAGATGCAGCTGAGAAGCAGAAAACTATGCCCATTCTGGCGCTATGCCCTAGTCATCCCCTTTAGCACTGCATGGTACCATTTTTATTTTAAAAAGGCTGTACGGTGCTGCAGACCTTGTCATCTACTGGTCTGTTTTGAGAACGACAAGCCCCAGAAGTATTTTTCTCTCTCTCTCTCTTTCTCTCTTCTCTCTCTCTCTCTCTCTCTCTCTCACTCTCTTTCATTGGCTCGTCAATTGTGTAGTGAAAGAAAAGAAATAAGTGCTGTCATGCATCAAAGTGGGGCAGAGGAGCAGACACAAATTTGGTAATCAAAACTGGTGTGTTCCACAAATGAGAATGGTTGAGAAGGAACATAAATTGACAAAAATGCCATTTCAAAGAGTACACTTGAATGGACTCTTGGGTCCCATTGGTTCATAGGTGTTTACTAAGCTAACAATTACAAGGACCTCTTTAAGCCTATCCATGCTTCACAAATCTCTGATAAGTTCTAGTACCCTTGACAAGTTAAGCAGGAACTTGGGAGATGAAACATTTACAAGCAGGGACATTGGAGATGAACCATTCACAGGGTGCCTGTGTCTGTTAGAGACATAGATGCCATACCAGGGATGAATTTCCTGTTCCCCATCCAGTTGTCCAAGTTACAATTGAATTGAGTCAGAGAGGATCTCTGATTCACATGCACGGGGAGCCTGTTCCAGAGAAGGGGTGGTCTCTGGGATACGACCCATCTCTGCAGCAGGTCAATTTATATCACAGGCAAGGTTTAAGTCTTTAGAATGAGTAAATTTGATGCTGGTTTTTTGTGGCTATGCAAGATGTCCATCTGAGTGGGGTCCGACAATGCCCTGTATGCCAGGCATAGATCTCCCCTCAGCAGCCTTCCAGTTTTGGTCTAATAGGCATCCTCACTGATTCATTTAGTGATCACCACTCCACATTCACATGTTATCAATAAAATAAAGTATCCACTAACCAAAGATACATGAATAAAAGAATTCTGAGAAATAAAGAAAGTAATTTCCCCAATCACAGGATAACATCTATGAAATGGACTAACTTGCTTTATGTGTCAAGCTTGGACAGTGCAGTTTCTTACTTTGTAAAAACCACTTGGGCATAATAATAAATGTTGCTCTGGTTAAGGGATTCAGAGGTAACTACATTTCCAAGACTTTAATATCTCACAGACTGAAAGTCCTCAGAAAAGAATGGGGCAAGGCATGAGATAGACACATCCAGTACAGAAAACAGGATGTTAAGGAACAATATTGGATACTTAAATACTAGGGTAACAGGGCAGTCAAAGATCATAAGAATAACTGATATGACTGTGATAATTTAACTTAACAAGGTCATTCAAGGACTACTTTACAGTTCCTATAATGAGACTTGTAGACCTGGGTACGCAAAGCAGTATTTTAAGCTGGTTAATCAGCTATGTCTGAAGAAGAAAAGTCCCTTTTTAGTGAGGACTTAAATTATCTTCAACCATTGTCACCATTAAAAGTGTCCTAAAATGCTCAGTCTTAGGTCTCCTTCTTTTTAGCCTCTATATAACTGCTCTCAGAACATTGTAGAAACCTTACCATTATCCAGTTTTCAAATGGTACTGCCATTCTTTGTCTGAAAGAAAAAAAACACCAACCTGAAAGCATCATGCCCATAAATCAGTACAGTGCCACCTTCTGCATGTACCTTACTAGGGATTTACATCAAATGGAGTGGCTAAAGAGGTCTCTCACCAAAAAAATTCGAAGTGTAAGGCCCTATCCCTTTATTATGTCTCATATTGTTTATTGAGAGTCAACTTATGCCTGACCTACAAGTCATTCTCTGATCCAGCCCAGATGAAAATGTTACATATTCACAAGAAAAATTGTAGAAGGGTTATGCATTCCATGGACCCGAACCTTATTTGTAATGCTAACAGAACTTGCTGTATTGATAGATTCATATCCCAAAGGCTACATTGTCTATGGAATAAACTTCCCATCTTTGTGAAACAAAGATTGTCCCTCACTCTCTTCAAACAGAATTTGGATAAATGGATGGGGAAGTATAAATTCACTTCTGGAGTACTGCCCATGTCCCTTATGGACAGAAATAGTCTGTAAAATGAGTCAGGACTCCAATACTCAAAGACCCACTACCCCAGTACTACCCCATCTCATCTCTGGAAAATAAGATATAATATTGTCACATCATAGGTATTATTGGCTAGGCTTGTAAAGGGTCTTCCACCATTAGCCTAATAATCAACTATGGACCTATGATCCTATAAACTTGTTTACCATTTCCAGAAAAATTGCTCAAGGCTTTTGATATTTTTTTAACTGATAGCAAACGTAATTATATCCACTTTAGTATCAATTATTAAAAGCTGTTTTTATGGGCAAGCCTCCCTGTGCCCCACTACCTTCATTTGTCTAAGTATTCTAACCTTTGAATAATAGGAAACTTTCCTACCCTCGGAGTTCCACAATCTGAACAGTACCAAGTCATAATATGTCACTAAACAGGCTTTCAACCAACTACATCTAATAAATTCCATTTCAATAAAAGTCAGCTGAATGTAAGCCATGTATCTATAAACTAAATCATTATAGTAGCAGAGGCAGAGGTGGGGCTGCTCACAACATGGATTTTAGCCCCCCACCACCACACACACACACACACACACACACACACACACACACACACACACACACACACACACACACACACACACACACACACAAAAATGACACTGAAAACCAGCCAATGTTGTCTTTCAACCACAAGACTTCAGCTAAATGTCTGGTTCTATGATTTCTGTGACAGGATTTGGAGCAATCTGAAAAAAAAGCCTTTTGATGGTTTCAGTTTTGTTGCTATTCAGATAGCTACATAACATCTTCTGTTTTGTCTATATAAAACACTGTTTAAACTGACTAAAGCCATATGAAATATTGATAAAAACTTTTATCCTTAATCCCTTACTTCAAGTTGCCTCATTCATTATATTACTCTTTCCATTTTTTTCACATTAGTTTAGCCTAATCAGTAGTCCAATAACCTGAAATTGCCTCACTGGCCACTAATTTAGAAAGAGACTTCCAAGCGTTCAACAGAAACATTTGATATATTCATTTTATTGATTGACTGATAGATTGTAGGTTGCTAATCAGATAAGGTGGACTGGCCTAAAGACCATTTTCAGCCATGAGCCTGGCTCAAATGAGCAAGAATTAAATAAAATGGAAGACAATTCATTCATAATTAAGGTGGAAAATAATTCACACAGTATTAAGTAAATGAGAAGACATAAACATGATTAAAGCAATTAAAACACAATAGTAAGACAGTTTATATAATAAACACATTCACACACATACACACACTCACAAGTGCTACAGCATTTCACACTGAACTGATCGAAGGAAGGACACTGAGGAAACTCGGAGCTATAATATATAACAGTAAGTATCCTGTTTTTTGTTTATTTTGTTCTTTATTTCTTTGTTATTTATAGCACATTGTGTACTGTGTATTTTTCTAGCTAGTTTCATTGTGTGTGAGGTATTAACTGGAAATTGTCCACTTTTATTAAGCATCTGTTGGGTTGTTTGTTTCTGATAACTTGTTGCAGTTAAACTCTTTTTCTAGAGGCTCCTTTAGCTGTTTAAAACTTTCATTTAAAGGCTCACTGCTGCTTTTCAGCTGTGAAACATTTCTGCAGTTTGTTTCCCTCCTTCCCTCCGTGTTGGTATAGTGTTTTTATAGTTGGTGGCTTTGCAGTTGCCCGCCCGTAGTGTAAATTTGATCTGGGACCCTCCTCCCAGTCTAGTGTCATTACCTCATTCTATGCAGTACAGGGAGAACATTTGAGAAGGCCAGTCAGCTTAGTTTCTGCTACTCCTTTCTCTCTTTCCTTTCTCTCTTTTCACTAAAAAAAAAAAAAAATGTATCTGCTTTTACTGTATTTGTGTTTCTTCCTACTTTATTTTGCTTTTGCGTCATCTTAAAAGTACTCAATTGTATTTATTACTGCTTGGTGTAACTCATTCTAAGTCTTTTAGTTTAAGCACTTGGGCTTCAGACCAGTTGTTTTACATTAGGAAGGTTTGTGGTCTGCACTGTAGTGGCAGAACAGGTAGCTTACATCCTTCTAAGTTGGGAACTGCTGATTGAGGGCTCAGTGTCTGTTATTATAAAAGTGTATTAATTCTGGTTTAAGCACTTGGGCTTCAGGCCAGTTATTTTTCATTAAGAGGGTTCGTGGTCTGCACTCTTTTGGGAGGAGAGGCTGGACTCTGCCCTTCTGAGCTGGGAATTTCTGGTTAAAGGCTTATAGTGCCTGCATATTTTAACTGCTTCTTACTGAAATTGGTATACCTTGTTTGCTGTAGCATAGACTAGATCCAGGCCTGCTGAATCTAGCTTTGTTTGTATGCTTGTTGTTTGTTTGCGTGTTATTTCCCTGAAAAGCTAATTCCACCTAAAACACGGCTTTTCAGCACTTCTGTGGATCCCTAGTGATATCTGCATTGCTTACTGTACTTATTTCCTTGTTTCACTTGAAAGAAAGTTACTGTTTGTCATTTTTGCATTTAAGTTACCTGTAACACATTGCATTTAAGTTATCTGGCACTTACTCACTAAAGCAATTATATAAGTCAGCACTAAAAAAATTAAAAGCACTACACCCTCACAAATTCCCCTTGAGTACCTTGTTCCCCATTGGCCCTTTTTTTCAATTATAAAGGAATTCCCAATACTATTCTAGCATGCCCAAAGGTCAGTTGTCAATATCCTCTTCGGTCCAGCTGGTGAATCTGGGAATCTTGAGGCAATGTTACAACTGCCTCATGTACACAGACAACCCTCTCCTCCTCCCAACAAATTCCAACACGTGAGAGATGCAACCATATAGCCAAACTGGAGGCTAACCTCTCTCAACTCAGTACTGGCGTAACCAGTCAGGAGGAGAAGAAAACCACACTCAATACAATTCCAGTCTCACATAGACCTACCACGACAGTAAACCAAACACATAAACGCACAAAAACATACTCGGAGGCTCTAAATAAAAATCTGCCTAAGCAGCAGAGACCCCAAAGCAGACACCCAAGCAACCGCTACCCCAAAACAAAACACATGCAACACATAGCTCACAAAGCCAGTGTGCCAAACAGTCACAGCCCTTAAGGCTAAACAACACACCTGATACACTTGTAATAGGTGACTCTATCATCAGGCACACTGACGTTCCGCTCACCATGCTGAACAAGGAGAAGGTCACGGTGAGCTGCTTGTCGGGCGCTAGGATCCGCCACATAACACAAGCACTCAGGTCACTCCAAGGCAAGTACAATTATGACTCAGTCATTGTCCATGCTAGTGTGAATGACCTGAGACGTACCTCCCTGGACTACATGAAAAGAGACATAGAGGAGCTCTCTGAGCATGTAGCCCAGGCTGGTATGACCCTGACCTTGAGTAGCATCTTACCCTCACCAAGACTGATGCCACAATATGAAGACAAGATGATCAATTTCAACAATTGGCTTAAGTATTGGTGTCATTCAAAGGGGACCCAATGCCTGTTAGCCTGGGATGACATGCTCGATAAGCCACGATGCTTCGCTAGGGACGGCTTGCACCTGTCACCCCTGGGCTTTCGGATATTGGCAAAGGCTCTTGCTACCCCCATAGTGCCTTTTTTAGGCAAGGCTCAAAAGACAAACCCACCTCCATAGGTATCACAAGGGATAAGAAACTAAGAGTAATGCTACTCAACGCCAGAAGTCTAAACCACAAGATGCATGCACTATAAACTCTTCTTAGCATGGAGAACATCGATATCTGTGCAGTATCAGAAACCTGGTTTAAGGCTCCCGAGAGCACCCCAGCACTACAAGGTTATACCTCATACCATGCTTTTTGGCCCCAAAACTTGGACCGAACCACAAAAGGAGGGGTAGTATCAATATTCGTCAAAGATACCCGCACCTCCAGGTTGGTGGCACAGCACGAAGCATCAGAGACTATCCATGTGCAACTAACAGTGTGTAAAACTGCCTTCCAGGTTATAGCCTGCTACAGACCACCCTCCCAAACCAGGAACCCCACTCGGCTTTCCTGAGAACACTGGAAAATATGAAGGTCTCTCCAAACACCATTATATTGGGTGACTTCAACTACCCAAACATAGACTGGGAGCATTACTCTAGCTCCAACAACCTAGCCCAAAGGTTCCTAGAATTTATAAACTCAAATGCTATGGAACAACTTGTTACCACTCCCACAAGAGGGGAAAACATACTGGACCTGATCATCACCAACATGGGGACTTTATGCTCCAGACCAGAAGTGTATCCCTCACTGGTAAGATCAGACCATAAACTAATCTCACTGGATATTCACATCCCGACCCCACCCCCTGCCCAGATAACCACAGTGAAAAACTTTTCTAAAGCAAATTTTACACTCCTCAAAACCGAGGTGTTATCCTTCAAAGCCCCCGGGCCTGTGGAAAATACGGCCCAGACCGCAGAATCCTTTATAAACGCATTCTATGAACATCTTCAGGAATGCATGGATCATGCAATCCCAAATAAAACCAAGACCCAATCCTCCAAAGGCAGACGTCCTGTCTGGTGGACCCCAGCCATAAACAAACTATACAATAGAAGGAGGAAGCTACTACATGATAGAGCAAAATCCCAAAAAGGGAAGGCATCTCTGATCAGTATTAGCAAAAAAACTATGGGCACTCAAAAAATTGTCTAAGGCCAGCTTCGAGAGAAAAATTGCACAGGACACTAAGGATAATCACAAGGCTTTCTTTAGTTATGTTAGTAACCTGGGTGGGAATTCCCAGATATGCTCAGAATTAGTCCAAAATGACAAAAAATACATCAAACCCACAGACATTACCAACATGCTAGCTGACAGGTTCAGCGCAAACTCCCCCCCCCCTCCCCATCAAAAGGGCAAATATCTATCCCAGCAGAGTGCTGCCCCCCTGACATCTCAGATGCTCAGGTAAGAGCCGTCCTCTCTAAAGCAAAAAACACAGCATCAATGGGACCAGATGGTGTCCCGGGCTGCGTCCTACATGAACTCCAAGAAGAGCTAAACCCAAACATAAAACTACTGTTCAGTCTCAGCCTTACTACAGGATATGTACCCAAAGAGTGGCGTACAGCAATAGTGGTCCCTCCCCACAAAGGTGGTGCCTCAACGGATCCTGGAAACTATCGCCCCATAAGCCTGACTAGCTTGGTCTGCAAAGCTATGGAAAGGATCATCATGGACCTCATAAATAAAGATACTGGGGACCTACAGACACTGGATCCTACCCAGTTCAGCTTTGTTAATGGCAGATCCTGCCTTTTAAACCTGATCGATTTCTTTGAAACAGTCACCAAAGCCATTGACGAGGGGAAGGTGGTCCACACAGCCTACCTGGACC